>NC_057870.1:7631648-7957053 GCF_019740435.1 Gambusia affinis | reverse complement strand
CTAAGTCACTTAAAACGATGCCTTCAGCTTGTGAATCATAGAGAGGGCCAGTACGTGTGATGGAGTGCGCACGGTTCGCTCCTGCTCTTTTATGAGCCATACATTCAGGAGTTGACATGTTCACATTGTCAGTTCATTTACCTTTTCTCTTGCTCATTCAAACAAAACATGCTACTCTGCGGAGAGACTGTGTAAAATTAATACACACTCTTCATGGCCATGCAGGCTTATTAATTTTGGGCTTTTAATAATTGACTGGACCGTTCTTTGCTCAACGTGGAGCGACCAATCGCCAAAGAAGCACAATAAACAATAACTGAGTTCACAAGTATGAATTCATGCTGAGTTTTCTCTAACGCACACTGAGCAGTCTGAAGAAACAATGCACCACTCAGGCGCTCTAGCACCTCCTAGTGCCTAAGTGTGCAAGTCCAGGATTTTCTCTCGTCCAAACATGGTGAAAAAAAAAATCAAGCTCCTTGTCCTTCTCCTTATGGATTTGCTGTCAGCTACATGAAATACACTGGTCCATCAAAAACAACCAATCAGAGCCAGGAGGAGAGTCTTATGCTGTCAATCATCCTGATTGCTTAATGTGCTAATGGCAGAGAAATTACCATTCCAGGAAAACTGTTTATCCGAAGTCATCATGCTAACTAGCCTTAGCATTCATGAGAGGCTAAGGCTTGAGGAACTAGCCTAGCCTATAGGAGAGAGGAATGAGCAGGACGTATAAGAGGATGATTGACAGCATAAGACCCTCCTCCTGGCTCTGATTGATTGTTTTTGATGGACCAGTGTATTTCATGTAGCTGACAGCAAATCCATAAGGAGAAACACAAGGAGCTTGGTTTTTGTTCACCATGTTTGGATGAGAAAAAATCCTGGACTTGCACACTTAGGCACTAGGAGGTGCTAGCTAGAGCGCCTGCCCTTTGCCCTCTGGACAAAAGAGTGCCCTTATGAAATCTTTGTTTTCTAATCCTTACCGTGTACTGTGTGTGGCCCAAAACAGCTATATGGTTATTCATTTGAAATAGTTATATATACATGATGTTCAAGCTGTGCCTGTAAAAAAACAAAAAACAGGAATTATCACTACTATGGGGATCTTTTGTTTCTACTTAAGAAAATGCCTGTGCACACCGATTCAAAGTTTTTCTCTGAGGTTTCATTGATTTTATTTCTCTATGATTGTTCTACCCTGGTGAAAGAACTTTTCACTGAAACTATACATACTACAGATATCACACCCATTAAGATTTCTGGTAAGCAGTATCACACATTATAGCTGATTTTGCTTTGCTTTGTACATTTCAGCATTAAAAAGTTGCAGTGCCAGAAAATAGAGAGATGCAGGCCAACTAACCGTCACCAGTGGAGCTGCGCTGTCCCAAACTAATCAGCTGTATTGTCCTTTGGTCTGCCAGCTTCTTTTCTTATCAGATGCAGCGAACAGAGGCTATTTTGTTGCACATGGCTGGCACATTCACTTTCTCATAAAAGCCCGCTGCATGGCTTGTTAGGGCTCATTGTGCTCTCGGCATATGCTGTACCTGTCCTTTCTAAAGATGCTCAAAAATGGCACCTTGGAATACTCTCCCGTAATAATGACTTAGGCTTTGAAGTTTGTTGTTTTGTTTTTTTCTAAATAAAAAAAAAAGAAAGAAAAAAGAAGAAGCTGAAAGAGTTGATTAGGTTTTGTGTTTGTTGAAGATCGTGGCAGAGGCAGTGTTCTGTTTCTCTGCAGCCTCTATTCCCATCCTCCATTTTCTAGTGTTTTGCTTGGTGGAAGCTGACAGCTCATTCCGTAAATGCTACCTACTTTGTTTTCATTTGTCATTGCTGTCCCGTGGACTCTGGTGCGCTCTCTGCACAGCCCTCTGCTGATGAAAGGTGATGCGCTGCTAATGCACTGGAATGCTGCACTCTCCCTAATGGCCCAACCAGTGGGGCTTTTTTTTTTTTTTTTTTTTTTTTTGTGAAATCAGGGTCCAACAGAACCTCCACTGCTGTGGTCACCTTACACAACATCCTGTGATCAGGTAACCCTAATCGGCCACACATGCGTGAAAACGAACTGGAGTGTTCGTAACTAGTCATGACAGATTTGCATGATGTCACATTTGTTGCTTTCCATCCTATACCAGCAGTGCAGCAGGCAATTTTTTTGGTTAGTCAATGCAGGAAGAAGAAAAAGTGTTTTGGTTTGCCGTCAATATGTTTGGTGACTCCTGTCAAAAACATCTATGTTTGTCCAAGACAAAAAGTCCGCCCCTTGCCTCCCTTTCTGTTTTTCCTGGCGTGCTAATCTGCAGTTTACATCGGACGGGAAAATGGATCAAGTGATGGATCATTCCAACTGTGTTTATGCAACCAGAGAGGAAAGAAAAAGCTCTGCTTGTCAGGAAATGATGAACACAAATCGAAGTCACAGCATAAGATGAATGGAGCTGTGAAGCCTAAGCAAGGCGGAAGCCAGAGTTATTTATATATAAATATGTGTGTGTGTGTGTGCGTGTGCGTGTGCGCGTGCGTGTGTGTGTGTGTGTGTGTGTGTGTAAAAAGCCATAATGATCAAAGCTGCCTCAGAAAATCTACCAAGCTGCTGTTATTGATGTGGAAAACAGCAGATGAGGAAAACAATTATAGTGAATTTGCAGAAGCATTCACACTTTTTGAACGTTCACACATTGTCACTTTAGAACCAAAAACTTCAGTGTAGTTTCTTGAGTTTTTATGTGATAGACCAACACAAGTAATGTGTAATTATAAATTAGAAGGAAAAGGATAAATATTTAATTCTCTAGTGGCAAGAGAGGGAAGGGAGGAAATGACCTGAGACCGGGAATCGAACCCAGGCCATCGAGGACTACAGCCTGTGGACATTGTGTGTGCATACTGCCCACTAAACCACACCATACCTATGTTTTATGAATATTAAAAGTGTGGTGTGCATCTATTTTCTTCCCACTGAGACAATAAATTGTAGAATCACGCTTCACTGCAATTACAACCGAGGACACTTTGTAGAAAATGTCTCCACCAGATTTACAGTAGACTCTGAAATAGTTGCCATTCTCATAGCATGAAGCTGCTACCACCACATTCCCACTTACTGTTTTATTTTCATTTTTTTTTAAACTCACCACAGTGTTCTGCATATTCGTCTAAAAAAGTCCAGTTTCAATCACATGCCAGATTTCAATTGGTTTTCTTTGTACAATGGTCACTTGGGTATAAATGGTAGATGCTAGATAATTAACTTGCCAACAGATTCTCTGACCTGAGTTTTATATATATATATATATATATATATATATATATATATATATATATATATATATATATATATATATATATATATATATATATATATATATATATATATATATATATATATATATATATATATATATATATATATATATATATATATGTACTAGTATATAATATATATATATATATATATATATATATATATATATATATATATATATATATATATATATATATATATATATATATATATATATATATATATAAAACATTAACTGGAGGAAGAAGAACATGGGAAGTCAACCAGACTTCATGCTCAGCCTTAGGGTGCCATAAAAACAGTTTTGCATCTGACAGCTCCCTCTTGTGTTCAGCAGCTAGAATTGATCAAATACACGCCTGCGTTTAGTCGCGCAAATGTTAAAGACAAACTATAAGAGTGCCAAAATCCTATTAATAGATCCGCAAAATCTTAGTAACAAAGACAGCTTCTTGGTCAATTTTCAATAAAGACTAGACACTTTCAGCAGCAACTCTTTCGATCACTGTGATAGAAAAATGTAGTGCAAAATCTTGATAAACACCTCTTCCGTTTTATTTTCTTTGTAATCATTTTGGCGCTATGCGTTCAATTTATAAATTTTCTTTTTTAAAAACTACTTAGGTGGCTAAAAGTAGTGCAGCAACATTTGGTAGTAAACACTGCTTTGGGGAAATGGGATAAGAAGTCAGAAGTCATTGCGACGTGATTGGCTGGTCCATAGAAACTGGGCGGGATGAAGAAAGACTACGGACCAATAGTGTTTGAGCTTTCGCCTTAATACTAAAAGTAAACACACTTGTTTTGACCTGTTAAAAAGAAATTGAGGAACTCTGCGTCTTGCGTTGTAAGCAGGTATTTTCTGTCCTAGAAGTCATTTCAGAGTGGTTTTGTGTTTAAGGACATGGCAATATTTCTCCGTATTAACCCCGTTAAGGTTCTGAAGGCTTCTTTAAAACAGTGCGTTATAGCAGGCAGCAGGCTAACCTGTTTTTAGCTTGTCTAACACTTAACTACTAGCTTAGCAGCGGGGAAACAGCTAACATTTTAACGGAAGAAGCTATGTATGTATTATACTTTCGTGTTTTTACAACTCTGCGTCTGAAATGGGGGATAACCGTGTGCGACTTGCTGTAAATGTGAAATGACATTTTTTTTTTTTAAATCAGCTGGTTTGTCGCTAACTGCATCTCTTCTTCCTGTTTGTTAGCAGGCAGCGTCTCGCTGGAGAAAACACCGGATGATGGTGCTGCCAGGCAGGTGAAAGGAATGAAACCCGAAGGTCAGCGGTCTGTCATGGCAGAGAACGGACGGGAGCTGGTCGGTTCGGTGAAACAAGCTCGCTTTTCGGACCGACAGTCGTTCAAGTGTTGGACCCACTTCCACAGCTTGATGGGCGGTCTGGACACCCTCAGACAGAGCGGAACCCTGTTCGATGTTGTACTTCTGGTAGAGGGTCGTCCCATTCAAGCCCACCGTGTTCTGCTGGCTGCCGCTTGTGATTATTTCAGGTACAAACCACAGCTTTGGCTGCAGCCTTACTTTTGGTTTTATTTTGAGTTTTGTCATGAGTCTCACGCGAAAACATTTCAGGTACTTTCCTAAAAAAATTCACGGAATATCCTACACGGCCATGGAAAAAATTCTTGACTACATCTACACTTCGGAGATCGAGTTAGACCTACAGAACGTTCAGGAAATCCTGATGGCCGCGTCGCTTTTTCAGGTATGTCGGGTCCAATTGGTTAGTAATTGTTTCCTTTTGTTCTGTTTCACTAAAATGTTTGTCTGTTTTTTTTTGTTGTTTTTTGTTGTTTTTGTTTTTTTTCACAGCTGGAAAATGTTATCAGCTTCTGCTGTGACTTCCTGTTCTCCTGGCTGGACGACAGCAACATTTTGGAGGTTCTCCACTTGGCCGACGTCTACGGACTGGAGCATCTCAAAGCCAAGGTCCACTCCTACGTCCTCAGGAACATTCAGACTTTGTCTCGGACGGACATGTACCGGCAGCTCCCCGAGGAGGACGTCTTCAGGGTGCTGAGCAGCGACGCACTTCAGGTGGCCAGCGAGAACGAGGTGTACGAGGCCGCGCTTCACTATCACTACAGCCCTGAGGAAGTGGAAACTGACCAGGTGTACTTGCAGGTCAGTCGAAAGATGTGTGCGGTTTGATTCTACACACACCTTTTGTCACCTTCACTTCTTCGTCTGCGTCGAAGTTAACATCTTTTGCCCCTTTTTTTTAAACTCAAAGGGCAACCTCAGGATGCTTGACGCTGTCCGTTTCAGCCTAATCGAGAAGCAAGTGTTGCAGAGACTCCACGGCAGACTGAACCCGTGTCCGCTGAAGGACTCCGTTGCGGCGGCGCTAAGATACCACGAGCAGGAGTTGTTGCAGCCCGCCCTGCAGAGCCCCCTCACTCAGCCGCGCTCCACCTTCCACTGCATCCTCGGCTTCGGCGGGATGTTCAGCTCCAGCGTCTCTGCGGACATGGATCACGTGTTCCAGGTGTTCCACCCGAGCTGGAGTGAGTGGAGAACTCTCAAAGCGGCTCACGCTCCCCGAATGTCCAACCAGGGCATCGCTGTGCTCAACAACTTTGTTTATCTTATTGGAGGAGATCGGAACAACAGTGGCTTTCGTGCAGACAGTCGCTGCTGGAGGTGAGAGAGGACTTGTTGAATCACAAATGCATGTTCTTTATTAGCAGACAACAATCTTTGCAGCCCAGCAAACCTTCATCACCTGCTGATGAAGGTTACAAGGTGTTTGCGTGTCCTTAAAAAGTTATAAATTCATGTTTCCATACATAAGGCCTTAAGTAAACAGGTTTAACATTTTGTCTTGACAGGGTTATTAAATCTTGTATATTCTATGTATTTTTTTTCTTGTGGGACGTTTCTGTCAGGCAAAAGTGTGAGTTTCACTCTGACGTCTTTATTGCGTTCTGTGACTCAAAACACTTGAGGCTAGCGGTAACTAGCTGCTGATATACCCTTGACAGCTCGCTAGGTAGCTTTTTTGCATCTGCTATGGGTATAATGCAAACTTATCGCTAGTTAGCTGGACCAAGTTGGTACATTTCTGTGGCGATACAGGTCTGAAACACAATTCATAATGGTCTTATTTTTAATCTAAAATAATTACATTTTAGATTAAGTATTAAAAGATCTTAAATTTGAGTTTGAGAAATGTGCAGAAAGCCTGGCTTAGGTGATTTGAACCCGGGTTGGTCTTTATTGTCCTGCAGGTCAAACCTGCTTTATTCCCCACTGTGAAACTTTTCTTCTTTCAGATATGACCCTCGTTACAACAGCTGGTGCTCCATCCAGCCTCTGCAGATGCAGCATGCCGACCACTGCGTTTGTGTGGTGGGCGGCCATATTTACGCAATCGGCGGGCGGGACTACAAGAGTGAGCTGGACTGGGTGGAGCGCTACGACCCGGTCACCAACAAGTGGGAGTTTGTCTCTCCACTGAAGAAAGAAGTAAGAGTTTACAGCACGGCACAAGTCATAATATTAGCAGAATAAAGACACTAAAATACCAGAAGAAAGTTGGAAAATTACTAGAAAAAAGTTGCTTCAGTGAGAGCACAGCTTCTACGGTATCAGTTTTATTTTTTATTATTTTTGTGTAGGAGTTATAGAAATTCTATTTCATTCTACTAATATTGCGACTTTATTTTGGTGATTTTATGACTTTATTCTTTCATCATTACAACTTTTTTTCTCATACTATCACAACTTTATACTCATATTATGACTTAGCTGTACAACTTTACTTTGGTATTATTATGACTTTATTCTGGTAACATTTTGACTGAATTCTTGTATTACTACCAATTTTTTCATATTATTACAAATTTATTCTCAAAATATTAGGACTTTGCTCTCGTAACATTGACATTATTCTCATAAGCCTATTTTTTTTTATTTTTATTTTGCAATATTATGACTTTTCATGAATATTATAACTTTTCTCTCATAATAATTTTTTTTTCTTAGTCTGACCCTAATAATCTGTCTTTCATAAGGTCCCAGTAAGAAATTTTTTTTGAGCTTTAGAAATTGTTCAAACCTCCCAATGAGTGTGAATATTCTTGCACACTTCCTTTGTATCTGGACGAAAGCATGCACTACTGCTATACCCCACATGGTGGTGCTATATGCCTACAGGCTATAAATGCTCTCTTCCCCTTTCCTGACTTTTTTCCCCCCTTAATCCCTCCCTCCAGGTGTACGCTCATGCTGGAGCGGTGCTGGATGGCAGGATTTATGTAGCATGTGGCCGTAGAGGGATGGCGTACCTCAGAGAGACTTACTGCTACGACCCTTCAACCGACGACTGGACGGCATGCGCTGAGGGCCCGGTGGAGCGGGCGTGGCACGGCATGGCTGCCGCGAACGGGCGCGTGTATGTGATCGGCGGCAGTAATGATCAGCGTGGATATCGGCGTGACGTCCTGCAGGTACGTCATGAGTCATCAGAGATGGTTTCCTTGAGAAAAATTCTATTTGACCATTAAACTGATGAAGCGTCGGGTTCAAATCACCGATTCTTACACTTTTAAGCACTTCTATGAGTAAGAACTCATCAGTCGCTTCCTCTTTGATTTTTATTTCTTTTTTTCTAGCTGGCTTGCTTTGACCCAACACCAAACTCTTGGTCTTCATTAACCCCCCTCCCATCCGGACACGGAGAACCCGGCATGGCCGTGCTGGACGGCCGCATCTACGTCCTGGGCGGGCGCTCCCACGACAAAGGCAACAGGATGAAGTACGTTCACGTCTACAACACAGACACAGGGGAGTGGGAGAACGAGACTGAATTTAGCAAGCGCGTCTCCGGCCTCGCCGCGTGCGTCGCGCTCATGCCCCCCGCCGTGATCGCTCAGGCCCGCAGCTGGGACCAGTACACCAAGGCTTCGTCGGATGACGCGGACATAGACAACTCGGAAGAATCCAGCGAGGACTGAACCAAAGTCACCTGCCGTCCTGCGTTTTTCTGACTCAGAACAGGAAGCAGGACGGTGCACTGGTGACTTTTTGTGCCTCTGGTTAAGCACCTTTGCACACATTTGTTACTTTTTGAAACTCATGGTACCACACTATACCCAGATATCCTTACCACCTGAATCCTTCATCCCAACTGGTTGTGGCTCCTGTTTTTGTTTTATCTTTATTTCTTCTGTTTTTGTTTTCTATGTATGTATAGGACTAATTAAACACAGACTGGTGTTTTCAGCATTTAGTTTCTGCTAATTATGATGATACTCTAATTGCAGCTTATAAAAACATAACATTTCTGATTGGAATGTTACACTAGACCAATAAAAAACATGTTTAATACAGAAATGAGGCTTTAATAAAAAGTTAATCTGCATAATGGCTTTTTTCAAAAGCTAAAGAAGCCTCACTGGAACTCATATTCTTTCTTTTTACATTAGCTGCAGCACCGATTGAGCATAAGCAGTTGATCACTTTTAAAGGTATTTCTATGAACAAGCCTAACCTTTTCAATAAATTTGACAAAGCCTGTCACGCTACAAAGTTTTGTCCCAGAAGTTATTGCAATTAACGATAATATCGTCGTTTTGAGCCCATTTTCCAGTAATATAACTGTAATGGCAAAAACACAATCTCAAGGATCAATAAACTTTCAGTGCTAATGAACATTTAACTCTGGAACTGGGAGTCATTTTAAAAATAGAAAATAAATAAATAAATAAAAGAAAACAAAAGAAACAAATAGATGAATTATGAAATCTCTGTAAACTAAATTGTCCTTCCAAAGAAGTGGCTAGTTGAGACCAAAGCACCAGACTGAAGACGTTTTACATCCAGATTTTGATGGTAAAAAAGTGTGGGGGAGGGGAGGGAGAGAACGACAATAAATCATGCAAATGGAGGTTATTGATCTCGTTTTATTTACTGATTGATTGTGATAGGCCCAAATTTGACCGTTTTTCAGGTTTAATGCTTGCGTTGGATGTCTGTTACGACGGCTGCGCCTCGTTTTCCTCTCCTGCCAGATCTCCACACCAGGATCTGGTTGTCCTCGTCTGAACTTCCCCTCCTCTTAGCTGGAGTTTTTTGGTACCACCCAGTCTCCACCAGTTCCTTTCCATTTGGCTTTATGAAGGGCGACTGACTGCCGCTTTCCTTTTCGGGGCTGTTTCATCTACATCTGTTGCCCCCCCCCTCCCCCCTTCCTGCCCCCTGCCTCTTACCTCTGTCCCTCCCTCTGTTTTCACACTTTTGTGCCAGCCTCCAGCAAGTTGTCTGCTAGGATCTGCTGACACCAGCACTGGACATCCAGGATCAACGGTCCGCTGTGTTTATGCTCTTGTCCGTTTTGTTTTTGTTTTCGTACAAAGTTGCAGCACCACCTGGGGGATACTTAAGACGCATGTCCAGCACTTAGCCACGTCAGCAGTCTTTACGAACATCTTAGTGCGGGTCGATCCGGTGCTCTTTGCAGAGCAATTAAAAGGGCCACATTAGGCATTGATGTAGAGCTATGCAGATTGAGCCCAGTGGAGTTGAGGAGGGTGTTTGCGAGTGAAGGGAATTTACTCTTGCTTCCCGCCCTGCTGCTGCGGAGTGGAGAAGGTCAATGGAAATCGATTGGGGAACAAAGGAACGTTCATTTTCCTCCAGGGAATCCGCCGATCGACATGGTAGCTTCCCTGCGTGAACAGGAGCCATAAAACGTCTTTCTTTGAAAATGAAAAACTTCACTGGCGACAGTCGCAGTGACTTGCTTTAAGCATCGCGGCAGCTGTGCACGATCCACACAACACAACGATAGGATGTAGAACTGCTGATTCTAGATCCTATTTAAATCCAGGAGGAAAAAAATAATAATTTGATGCTGAAAAGTTTTGTATTTTGCTTTTACATTTGTAATTTGCAATCCTACTCAGGGTTGTCTGCAGCTTTATGAATGAATTTCACTAGATTTTCAACCCATGTGCCTTAAGTTCAATAATAAAATCATAATATTACAAAAAACGTACCAAGATCCCTGAAACTTTTCCGCATTTTTCTGCACGGATTCCAAGCTCAGATGGGATGAAATGTCATTGTGCCAATTATTTGTTGTGCACTTAAAACCTATGTTGGATATATATACAAGCCATGCAGTAGTGGCAGCATCATGCTCAGGGAATGCATTTCGGCAGCAGGGACAGTGCGACACATTTCAGACTGAGCCAAGGGTTCCCAGTTCAGTTGGGCTCTAATCCCAGAACTATAGGGTTTAGTTTAGATTACATTTGTTAGAGTGGCCTAGTTAAAGTCCGGACCTAAATTCAGTTGAGTGTCTGTAGCAAGATAAAACAGGCAAAAACCTCGGTTTATATATCTGCAAACCTGATAGAGGCTTGACCCAAAAGACAAAATTTAGTTCTACAAAGTAATGATTCGTATAGGTGGAATACAAATGCATGCTACACTTTTCAGATATTTATTAGTAAAAACTCTTAAATACCATATCATTTCCTTTCCATTTCACATTTAAGCATTATTTTGCTTATCACATAACTCCCAATAAAATAGGTCTGGTTAGTGGTTGTCCTGCTTTAAATAGCATTTACATTGAGCTCCACTGTTTCCTGACTTCATTCTGTTTATGTTTTTCTGCTCTTCACTCTGGAATGTGAAATAGTTGGACATATATTGGGTTTTTTTGTTGTTGTTTTTTTTGTCTTCTAGTCACATAGTGTCATTTTATATCACAATCAAGTAATTATTCCCTTGTCACCGTTGGTTATAAAATGCTGTATTTATATCAAATATGACTTAAGAGATGTCTTACTTTTCAATTTGAAAAGTCTTGAAATTGGGCATCTGTCACTTTAAGGAGTTCCTGCTCCTTAAAGCTTCACATCAACATGTTTAAACGTTCACAAACTGGAGCAGTGAGTGGTTGCCCCGGGAGATTAAAGGATTTCTCAAACATGCATGAAAGCATCAAGGCAACTTTCCAGGTATGTTTTTGATGAGGGCATAATCAATCAATCAATCAATCAATCAATCAAATTTTATTTGTGTAGCACATTTCAGCAGCAAGGCATTTCAAAGTGCTTTACATCAAATCAAACACAGAAACACAATGCAACATGGAATCAACAAACAAAACACGACATCAAGTCAAGTTCTGTCATTAAATTTGTAATTGATTACGTTTCAAATACAATCCTGAACAGGTGGGTTTTTAGTCGAGTTTGCATCCATAAAAGGTTTATCTGTTACACTCCTACTGTGTTATGTGGAACAAAATACCTATTTTTATTACATAACATTACAACATGATGCAGAGCTATAAAAAAGCTGATTTAACATAATTCTGCTCCTTTAAATAGAGATTATTTGCATAAACAAAGTCTGTTAAGTTATTAAATAATAGCAAGGGCATACTGGGATTATTACTAATATCTCACATTTTCAACGTAGAAGGATCTTCACTGATGCGTGGAAATTCAAACTTCATTGTTAAAAGTCTTTGGGTTATCCCGCCTGAAAGGAGTAGATGAGGAAGCTCGGACCTACAGTAATGAGTAGCGCTGCGTAAAACCCACATTATACTAAATTGCTCCCCACCCCCACTCTCCCCTGCTGTATTTTACAGCAGTCATTAGCAACTCGTATCCACTCAGGCTAAAGGTGAGAGGCCTTGCTTGTGTTTTTTAACAGTGAAAAGGAGCCAACAGCTCCCATTTTCATGCTTTTTAAGGCCCATTGACATGGAGAACGAGGGTCGTGCAGTGCTTTATGTGGCAGTGGGTAAACCTCAGCAGGTGAGCGGGAGTCACTTTAATGCATGCTGGGCTCGTCCGAAAAGACGGAGCAGCCCCCCATTAGCGGAAACACAAACAAGCGGCACCAGCGGCTCTGACTGCGCGCAAGGCGCTAGGTGTTCTCAGCAAACTTTCTGCAGGCAGAACTTTACTGGATCAAAGCCTGGCATCCACAGACAGAATATCCAAAACTTTGATCTATAATTCACTGAAGCCTGTGCACAAATTAGAGAATCTGAGCTCCCACTGTCTCTTCCGGCCATGTCTGCCTCAAAACTAAAATCACTGCAAATATATCTAAACCTTTGATGTGAAGCTGAACAATTTGGTACGTCGGAATGAGCTCAATCTTGAGTTGATGTGAAGTACAAACGTTCCATCCCTGCAAGGCAGCGCCGGTCAGTGGTGTCTGTGCTGGGAACCTATGAAAATCAGAACGCAAGGCAACAAACAAATAATATTGCATAAGATTTTTTATTTTCACTTAACATTACAAGACATAGACACACATAATTTGCACACTTAGGTTTAATTCTTCTTTTCCTGTACAAAAATAATATTTATGCTGTAGATGAGACAAAATACGAAATAAATAGACGGGGACGGTCATCCTGCAGGGCTCCAAGGTTTGGAGAGATTCAGTGTCTCCTGAAAGTTGAGGCCCGCTGGGCCACATTTCTTCTCCTTTCAGAACCTTCCTCTTGCCGTGAGTGTCAGGCCTTCAGCGTTGTTTGGGGCATGCATTGTCAGGTCTGTGCACCTCACATCAGCCGTCAGATTTAATAAGCTCTCAATCATTTGACACTGAAGAGCCTGCTCACCAGCAGGAGTAAGAGAACAGCGGATATTGGCTCCATTCGCCCACGTTGCCATGGTGATAGCCATGATGCACCGCTTGCGCGGTGTAGTCGGCGGTCAGAGGATGAGGAGGGGGATACTGTGCAGGTCCTGGCCCGCTCCACTGGCCCAGCGGCTGTTCCGTGCTGTAGGGGCTGTAAATGTGGTGGCCGATGACCCCTGGCTTGCCGGCCTGGGCCATGGTCATGTTCAGAACTCCGCTGTAGTCCTGGGGGCCCGGCAGGGGCTGGGGTCCGCAGTGGGAAGGGCCAGGCTTAGAGGAGTTGTGATCGGCGACAGTGGCAATGTCGGGAACTCTGGACTCGTAGCTGCTCCGTCCAGATCCGGTGACGCTGCTGCCGACGCTGGAGGAGGGGGACGGAGACTTTCCGTACTCATGGGCCCTGGGGAGCATAATGGCAGTGAATGTCCGGTTGAGTGGGACAGAGTTTTACTATTTGACGTGTTAAGTCAGTGGTATTCACCTGTACGGCTGGTAAGATGCAGCAGCGGGAACGAGCTGCTCCGTGTTGTAGATATCGCTTGTGTCCGCCCCAGCGGGAGAGTCGGTCCTCACACCCTGCTGTCTCTCAGCGCCCCAGGGGGAGTATTGCTCTTCCTTTACAGCATCCTCGTCTTTCCTTTTGGCCAGGCGCCCCTCTTCTCCATCGTAACCATCATACGATGACTGGCAGAAACCTGAAATGGCACAAAGCAATGGATGACTTAAAAAAATGAATGGGGTGCTGTGGTGGCGCAGGGATTAAGCACAACCCACATATGGAGGCCTTAGTCCTGTCGCAGGTTAGATTCCTGGCCTGGCGACCTTTGCCGCATATCTTCCCCCTTCTCTCATTACCCACTCTCCTGTCAATTCACTATCAAATAAAGGCCACTGGAGCCAATAAAACCTTTAAACAAAATTACAAGACTGGAAGGAAATTCATGAACTCAAGGAAGACTGAAGCTGTACCTGGTGAACTGCTGTCCTTGGAGTCCTCCGTCAACACACCTGGTAACTTGGCCCGTTTTTCTATGCATGCAGGATTTTTGTTTGCACGCCTTAAGAGAAGCATCAGCTTTTTTAGATCAATTTCACAAGCAAGATTTCTCAAGCTATGTTCGGCAGAAATTGAGACCCACCTTTTTTTATTAGTGCCCTCATCTCTGAAACCCTTTGCAAATGGGTTGTGATTGATCTTCAGCTTCGTGATCTGCCCAGAGCAGAATTGAATTAAAATCGACAACTGCTGACCTCAGTAGAAGACGATCAAGGTTTTGTGGAGCCAAACGGACTCACCCTGGTGTTCTGGTAGGCAGTGACTGCAGTGAAGGACGTCTCTGGGAAGGTGAAAGTCTGGAACACACTCCAGCGGACGCTGAACAGGTCGTCTGCTTGGACAACGTGGAAACGAGGGTGGTATCGATGCATTGAGTGCAAGATGATCTGCAGACAAATCAGGGTAAGATTACCCCAAAGATCTTTTTAAACTCAACATCAATTGGAAAATCCCTTGATCATTTAATACTCACATGCCCATGCTGGTCGAGAGTGTTGTTGGTGAGCTTGAGCTTGAGGAATGAGACGCTTTGCTTCATCCAGTGGCTCCCCAGGGCCGGAGAGTCTGGGTGGAGGTAGGTCCTGCAGGGAGGCTGAGGCTCCGCTTTTCCTGCCACCTCCCATTTCTCTTTATTCCACTGCAGGGGAGGAGACGGATCGTAAGTCAATCAGCCTCGGAGAAAAGGTGATTTACAGAAGCAACTTCATCTTCCCTAACTTCCCACGATTGCTCCGAGAGTGACGACTGGAGGAAACCACCCATGGAGGCAGGGGGTAGTACAGTGGGCTCCCAGCAGGGGATAGAAAAACAGGAAGAGATAGGGGTCTTTGATGTGCAACGTCAGGGGAGGGGGAGTGTGATAAACAGGGGGTATCTGCTAACCACAGAGGGATCTTTACAAGTCAAGACAACACAGTTATAATTTATAGTCTTTACCTTATACCTGAAGCCATCCTCTGGAACCATGTCAACCAGTAAGATGTAATTGGCACACTGAATAAGACCAGATAAATTCACTTTACAGTGTGGGAACATTCTCCTGAAAACACAAACGGATACACAAATGAAGAACAGTGACATCTTTCTGAATATATTTGTGTGAAAAGCCCCGTCTGACCTGCCCGGTTTGGTGATTATCATCTCCGTTCCAATTTCATGGAATGTCTTCCATAGTTCAAGGTCTTCCAGAGTCATCCTGATGCTGCCCTGAAGATAGGCTTCAGGGCCAGTGCCCATGGAGGCAGGAGGTGGACCGCTGAAGTTGGACTTCAGCTCTGCAGCAAAGTAAGATTTACTATAGACATTTGACCCCAAAAGGGGTTGAGTTTTTGATCAGGGATGAACTGAGGAGAACAGGTTCAATTCTGCTTTACAATTCGATAAAAGTTGCATTTTTATTGAATTGTAAATATCCTAACCGATCCTAACCCTGCAGGATCGCAGGGTTAGGATCACAGAAAGGCGTCGGGAACTCACCCCTGATGGACTGCATTTTCCGGTTTCAGTGGCCAGACAGGAGAAGTTTGGGATTTCTATGCATGAAAGGATGACGAGCAATCCAAATGTTGGATAAATCCAAAAATGTTGCCCCCCCGCCGTCCACCCCCCACCCCCTCGTCTCATGTGTTGAAGACAAATCCAGCAGCTTAAGGTCAGTCCAAACAGTTCTGTCCTGTTGCATCAGATGGATGCTGCCAGAGAGAGTGACCATGACTTTTAAGGGGGACCCTTTGGTAGGTGGAGCCAGGAGAGCCATTCCCAGGCTTTGAAGTGACACAATGATGAGTCAGGGTCCCGCTGTGATTGGAGGGGTGCTGGAAATCAAAGAGACTTAACAGAGCCCTGACGCCGTCCCCACAGGAAGGGGGAAGGAGGAAATGCGCCTTTATTAACTGCTAAGGGACTTTAAAACAAATATGGACTGACTTTCCTGCTGCAGATCGGGCTCTGGCGGCAGCTCCAGAAACCGGCCTAAATATCATTGACACGTACATAACCGATCGCAGAAATGCCACTTAGTGTGCTTGTGTAACATGGTAAAGACTCGGCGCGAGTCATTTGACGCAATTAGGAGAAATGGAGTGGAAAGGATTGTCAAGTGGAATGTGTTGCTGTTTTCTCAAAAAGACAAAGATCTTTTCCTACTGGAGCACAAAAGTAATGCACGTAGTGAGATGGGGAACGTGCTGATGTGAAAGTGGCTAAAACGTCACATTACATAACAATCCCCTTTAACGCTTCTTTTCTCTCTCTTTTCTCTACCAAATTACCGAGTGGGTGGGGAAACTGTGTGCGAACCCATAATGGTGTGGTGACACCATGCAGTGTTCCTGCAGGTAAGTCGTACCTGAGGGCATCCTCAGATACGACCGCGGGGAAGTAGTTGGGGTACGACGCTGGCGGTTGTGTATTGTATGGTCTAGACAGGCCCATGCCTCTGACAGATAATCTCATTAAGATGGTTTCCCCCTGAAGAAGCCAGTTTCTGCATGAGGAGAAAGCCTGGTGTATTGGTGGGAAATTAGCAGCCAGTTAGCACCACAAGCTCAAAGTCAGGCATGAATGATGGGGTCCTGCAGGGTTAGGAGAGTAAACCCCGGCTCTCCTACTTGATATCCACTTCCAGGTAAAATCCACAGGTGTCGCAGTTCTTCGTACCGCTTCACTGCAGGCGAATCGACTGCAACACATTACAGGCGTTAGCATAGAAGGGGGTGAAGAACAAAAAAAATGACAATCTCCTTTCTTGTTTCCTGTGGCGCGTGGATTGAATTCATCTCCTCTCAGGCTAAGAAACACAAACCGTATAGGTTTCCTCTTCGGGTTCTCGTGTCTGCGTTGCATACAATGGTCTTTGTAAGCACAGCTTTTTACGGCCCTGCATCCTATGGCCCCGTTACTGTAAGAATAACTAAGTAAATGCTTGAAACCAATATGCAGACATGCAGTTACAGAGATGGCTTGCAAAAATACTGGAACGTTTGAGCAGTTTGTCGTGCTAATCACAATAAACTGTTTTGTATTTTATTAGGATTTTATGTTATAGTTTAACACTGTGTAGTGCTTAATTATCAAGTGTTAGAAAACACCTCTTTCAAAATGTTCAACAAGTAAAATTGTGGTATTCAACCCTCTTTTTTCTAATTCCCCTGAATCAAGCTTTCAATTAATGCCCTAGAGAAGTTAAATCAGTTTAGCAACACTTGATTTCAATATAAATTCCAACTCCAATAAATTTTGCAGTCACATGCATTTTGCTACATATGAGGAACGTGGCGTTACCACAGTGAAACATGGCGGTGGGAGCATCATTCTGTGGGGACGCTTTTCATTAGCAGGGAGAGGGAAGCTGATCAGGCTACAAGGGCAGAATATATTTAATGAAATTAAATGTAGGGCAAATCCTGGAAGAAAAACTGTTGAAGGCTGCGACAGACTTGAGACGGAGGGGTGTTTCCACACCTGATAGTCCGGTAGACTTGGTTCTGGCAGGGGATCAGAGTTGCAACATTCGTTGCATTTTCAGCTGGTGCAACTCGCGTTCACACTGCACTGTATCAAACACACCGAAAACCTTTGAAAAACGTTTTTTCCCTCCTTGCCTGCGTTGGCGCTGCATCAAGAACTACTGAAGGAAACGACAAAAAACTCAGAAGAAGACACCAAACATCTGCCTTCTTCATAAAATATAACCACAAGCCATTTCCCCCCACTAGCGCTAGATTCACATGATTGTTTTGCTTGTATTTACCCAGAAAGCCTTGCGCTACAGTTTCCTTCCTTTGCCGGTCTGCTCGGCATCCACATTTGCATTCAAACCACAACAGAGTTCTCTTCAACTGAATCGAGGCCGAAGTTTTCAGGCGGACGAGAGTTTGATTATTCCCACCTCCCCAAAATGAACCGGGCTTTCGAAGCAAACTGCAGTTAGAGTAAAGTGGACCAAACAGGGCTGGTGTGAATGCAGAAAGCCTACATGGGTAAACCCAAATGAATCTGTAATTTAAGCGAAACGTACATGGTGTTCACTGAGAACTCCATATTAGTTGTTTGTATTTCATTATTATTATTTTTTACATATGGACCTATTTGTGTCCTTAACAAAGTTGTTGATGATGAGAGGAGCTGATTACAAAAGCCCACCGCACTTTTCAGATTATTTATTTATTTTTACTTTTGACAACCACATCCACTTCATAGTTATCCACCATCTTTGCCTCTCACATAAAATCCCATAAAAAGTTGTTTTGTGTTTTTTGTTGTTGTGTAAGAAAAAAAGTGGGAGTTGAGTCCATCTGCAGTGCAACTGGAAGTGTCCACAGGAAATGCTAGACGCTCCATCCTTCACCTCGGCCACCTCCGCCCACTGTGAACATATTGACGGGCTCCGAGCAGAGATCAATGTGAAATAAAATGGCGAGCATTCAGGTTGTAAAGATGCACTTAAAGATGCAATGGAGTCATTTAACCGCGCTGATGTCTCCCAGCGCTCCTCCGTTCACACAGCGTCGGCCTTGAGGATGCGTTTCCGATTTTGAGAGCAGCATGTGTGTGAGAACCAGTGGTTGTCGAGGAGTTATCAATCTCAGGTCGAGTGTCGCTCTCCTCTCACTGCCTCAGGGGTCGGAGAGGTCGCGAGGGGGATCAGAGCGGCTCGTACGTGCGGGGCGAAGGAGGAAGGAAAGGACGGTGCGTTTTAGGGATTAGAGAGAGATCGGGTCTCTTCGGTTTCACGGTGTCGGGGCCCAGAGGCGTACGTTTCAGCGGCAGCAGAGTCAGCCTTGTTACACACAGGTGTCTACAGGTGACAGGTGTGACCGCTGCAAGGCCAGAGGACCGAAGAGCAACGGCAGAGGGGGAAGGTTTACGCAACATCCAGCCTGCAGGGACGTTTGGACGGAGCGACAAATCAGTGTGTCTGTCTGCAGAAGGCCAGCGCTCTGCAAAAACACATCTTACCAGGTATTCCTGGTTTCTAGCGCAAATATCTTGGTACACTTGAAATAAGACAGAACTAACTTACAAGTAACTTTCTTTTTTTTTTAGCAAGATAAAGGCACATGTTTAAGGTAAATAATTCCTTAATATTGATTAAAATGTACATGCAGATTATTTCACTTATGGGAAAAACGTTTTGTTGTAAGTGGAACTAGAGCTTTTTCATCAGTATCAAGGAATTATTGACCTAAAACGAGTTACTCCACAGAACTTTTGCTACCATTTCCTGCTGACATTAAAAGTTTTTTGGTCAAAAATGCCAGATTTTGTTGACCAAAATCTATTCTATTGATTTGTAAAACCAATAGAAGAGTAAATGATCTAAGAGGGTGAATACATTTTGTAGTTGCTGCATGTTAAGCTCCAGTTCCCCACAGAAACACAGCTAGTCTCTTCCTCCGTTGCCACTCATATCTGAATCCTTCCCTGGGTAAATTCCAGTTCTCCTCTTATTTTTGTTGTAGCAGTCAGCCTTCGGCCATTTGCCCTGGCTGCACGGAGCTCTCTGTGCGCTCTTCCAGTTAACAGCTGCCAATATACAGCCAGGGCCCGGGGATCAGACGGCTCTGCAGCGGGCCCATAAAGAGCCCCTGGAGTGGACTGACGAGAAATCTCACACCTTTCGCTCACATCAGCCACGAAGCGACGGCCTTTTGATGCAAAACCAGACGCTTTCCTTTCTCACTGTAGAGAAAGTGGAGCCACGGATGGGAACGTTACACTTTTTACTTTATTTTTATGCACTCAGTTACTGAAGTACTGCATTGATCACATGCAGTACTTTAACAGAAAAAATAAATGCATGCCCTCCGCCCCCTGCAGATTTTTTTTCTTTGTTTCTGCTTTATTTATTTATTTTGTCACACCTTTAATGCTTCGAAACAAAAGTGTCCAGCCTGCGATAATTGGCGTTAATCTCTTACATAAGTGAGGAGGAACAACTGAGTCACATTTGGAACGGGCAGTTTAAGGCGATGACGCCACGACCTCTTGATTGGAGGTGTGGACTTGGACTAAGACACTCCAGCATTTCAGAAGTGGACTTGCTGATGTTCTTTGGATCAGTAGCTGTGAATATTTGACTTATGTTGGGAAAAAAAACAAAAAAACAATAAAATTATGGTGCCTCAATTCAGTGGCGGTTTCTGATATGGGCAAAATGGACAATTGCCCAGGGCGTCATCTTGTAGAAACATTTTAGTTTTTCTCAAATTTGGCACGTTTCTGTTGAGCAAATGTATTTTAGTAATTTGAACAATTTTAAGGTCAATGGAAGCACAACTACTGGCTTTTTAGCATAATCCAACAGCCCTGGATCAAAATGCTACAAACATGGAAACAGCTGATAGATGTTAATGACTTTATTTCTCGTCTATTCTTTCATTTTAATCAGAGCGTGATGCTTCTTCAGATCTTTTAACCTTCATGTTGTCATCTGGGTTCTATTTATGCAATTCTGAAGCAGCTAGGGAACTTTTAAACCAAAAAATAAATAAATTATATATTCAGGTTGATTTGGATAATTTGTTTTCTTGATGAATTAAGTCATCATCTGAAATAATTTCTGTATTTCCTCAGCTTATTTTTGTTGAATTTAAAAACAAATTTTTGTAGTGATCTGAAACATTTAAGTGCGACAAAGAGAATAACTCTGTAAGCTTTTTATATGCTGACACAATTAGGAGCAGCACACCGAGAGGAGCACGTTCCCAACAGAGACAAGAACTCCCGCACCCGTTTCAACACTAAGAATAAAAAAATCTGCGTTTTCAACTCCTTATCCGGGGGAACCGCGATCTCAAAAGTTCGCACCGGGGGCAGGCAGGCTCACATTTGGCCCTCCGCATAAGAAAACAAACCTCACATCTAGTTTTCCTGGTAAAGGGAGCAAATGACAACTTCACAGCACTTCATAAGAAACTCCTGGAAGTTGCTAATGAAGACTAATGACTTCCCTCGCGTCAGACAGTTCACACCACGGTGTACGGGCCCTTTGAGCAGCAGCTCCAGGTCTGCCAGCTGCTCGACAGGGAGGCTCCCCCAAAGAACATCGCATTTAATGTTTGATAAGTATTTTAAATTATCAGAACTCTGCTTTTATTTATTAAAGAAATAAATGTCTTTTGAGATGTGGAGCGGCAACTAGCGGAGCTCGTTAATACGGCTCACTGTCCAGGGTGGCATCTCAACCAGGGGTGATGGGGGTGGGGGGGGACGAAACAAATTGGCACCTGAACGAGTTTCCTATTACTTATTGTCATGTCGCTCTGTGTTTTGAAAGGAATTTTACTTTCATCATGGTATCAAAAGTGTTACATAGTTTTCATACACTTACATGAATTTTTTGTGTCGTTTTAAATATCTAAAAAAAATAAATAAAATAAAATCCATGAATACACACAGCATTCAGAAGAATTGGTTGATTTTGTTTTCATAGCGTTTTCCAAAACGTGATAAGAAGAGATGTCTGGGGTGGGGTTTGGGTGCCCAAGTGGAAGATAGCCCAGGGTGGCAAACATGGTAGAACCGCCGCTGGCTGCAAAGCTTTCCAAAAGCCGAGCTGAGAGTTTTTAATTAGGACTGAGGATACAGGGAGTCTTCTCTAGACTTTAGCATAATAAATCAAACTAATCTGGTAGAGGGTCAGGTCTCTAAAGATAACGAGTTATTGCTCCACTGGCAGATTATTTCACTTATAACTAGTAATTTTTTCATCAATTTTAAATAATTATTGACTTTAAGCAAGGATCTATATTTTGCTGAAAAGTTACTCGTAAATTAGTTTTGCCTTATTTCAAGTGTGCTAAAATATTCTGCACTAGAAACACCAAAAAGATTGGTTATAAGATTTTGTGTTTTTTCAGTGCATGAATGAATCTACAAGCTTCACTTTATGAACTGAAGAAATATCCCTGCTACGACAAAGTGGCTTGATTTGGTTTAAAGACTCAAACAACAAACGTGTTTTTTTCAAATATATATGTATATATTTGGTTTGACATCAATAATGCATCCAGTCCAGACGTAGAGAACATGTTCTGTCGGAGCTTTAACCCGCTTCACATACATTCCCCCAAAGCCCGACACAACAACCCCGAAAACAAACAAATGTAACAAAGCTGGGATTTTGTTTTTCTTTATTACGGTGGGAACAGTTAATCTATTTGTGCCCTTTTAGTTTAAAAATGACCACACGCGGCTTTCAAGAAACATAAGAAGTCTTTCTCTTTTTTTTTTATAGAAAACTATCTGTAAAAAACATTCGGTGCGTCTTCCTCTGAGTTTAGGCAAAGAAATGTGACAAACTGTCCTTAAGGGAGTTCAGTGGAAAGGCATCACGATTGGAGAGTCCTCGTCGTCGTGCGCATCGGTTCCTCTGACGATAAACTCTCCAGCTCAATCCAACAAACATTCATAAGATTACTTTTTTTTTCTTGTCTTGTACAAACAAAAGCTAATTCCTCTCGTTATTCCGATCAGTGCTGGTGGCAGGACGTCATCCTGGCAAGAAGTGTTTTCGTAGCTACAAACGCACACAAAAGAGACAGAATAACAACACAAAAAACACAAATTTAAGCGCCAACTGAGAAGCATCCCAAGTGTTCAGTGTAAACATTTTCAGTCTGCTACAGGTTATGAGGCTTCGCGGATCGTTGGCTCCATGGACGGAGCCGGAGCCTGACCCGCCGGCCGCCGGCCCGCCCCGTCCTCCCTCCCGGTTTCACCCAAATGCAACGTGTCGCGACGCGTCGAGACCAGAATGTCCCGGCGCAGTAAACGGTGGCAGGAAAGTGCTCAAAGACGAGCGATTAGCTGCAGTTCGGAGAGGGGAAAACATAAAAAATCTGCACACGACGTGGTTAAAGATGCATAAAAATGTCGCTGGTGGCCGTTAAAGGCAAACTGTTTTTCCTTTCTCTCTTTTTCTTGTTTTTTTGCCGGGTCGGATGTAAAGCAAGAGAGCTGAAGAAGCTTCATGTGTGATATGCATTAGTGGCCCGTTTCAGGCATGCTGCGGGACGAAAGCCTTCAAAGTCCGTCATGCGCCGACACACTCCTTGCAACAGTAGCAACCACGCAGCGGCTCAGAATACTGCATTTCATCCGTTTGGAGTGGAGATTTTTTTTTATTTTTTTTTTTCCTGTATGGCACGTGAGGGAACCAAAGCATCAACACAGACAGCTGCTCAGGAATCATTTATAATTTTTTTTTTTGAAAAGTTGAACTCTAATCTGAGTTTTAGGCTCAGATGTCCATGTAGTCGTCCTCCTCGTCCGACTCGCTCTCCAGAGACGACTCCTGGCTGGACGTCTCCTGCACCTCCAGCACCGGCTGGGTCAGCGTGTCCTTTTTCACCGTAGCAGCGGACTGGGATGACAGGATGACGTTCTGTACAAGGGAGGGAGAAAGCAGACAGCAGAGGGCGCTGTTCAGCAGAGCTACATGCAGACGGACAGGGAGACTGGCACCGGGAGGCGAAGCAGCTTACCTTCAGTCGCTGCTTGGTTTCCTCTGAGATGCTGCCTTTAGGGGAGAGCAGCGTGGGGGTGGGGGGTGTTACCGTGATCTCCGGGGGGAACTTGGTGACGGTGGAAGGGATGAAGAGCTTTGGCATGTTCGCCGGGGCGCGGGCGCGGATCCGGCTGGGGTCTGGAAGCTTGGACTGCTCGCTGCTGGCGTACTGCGGCTGGTCTGGGAGAGAGGCAGTGGGAGGGAGCCATTTTTCATTTCTACAGAAATGCACACTTCTTGTTTACTTCGGATAAAGATGACTTTTCTCATGTGACGTTCAAAAAGGCATCGCAACATATGAAAATGTTGTCGCTAAGCTAATCGCTGCACATCTGGAAAGATGGCTACACACATTACCTGCATTTCCATTGGCCATATGATGGTGCAATTTGACATTTCAAAAGGATATTTGTTTAATGGAAAAGCATCAATTTTGAGAAAAAAAAAAGTTTTTTAGTAAAACATTATGGTGTTGGGATGAGCTGGTTTTTAGTGCATGTCACACCAGTCACATGATCAACAACCGGATGTTACCGCTGACGGAAACCACAAAGAAGAAGACACAGGAAGTAGTCGGAGGATCATGGCGAGACGTGTTTTGATGACTTATCGTGTAAACGAGCTTTTTAATTGCAATTCTTAATTAATCCTATTCTTCTTATTTTGGACATTAGTTGAATGTTGACACACTTTTGCACACATTTGTGATGAAAACACAGCTGGTTTTAGTTTCACCCAAGCTCTTAAGATGGGTGCAGTTATCTCACCGCGTACTTTGTCCTTCCACTTAACCTTCCATTACCGTTATTAGACGCAGCACTGTGAACAACCAGCTACTTGAGTGATGCCTTGAAATGACTTATTGTTAAACTTCAGCTTTTCTTGATCTTCTACTATTATTAGACTCTCACTTGCCATACGCCATGATTATTAAAATCAACAGACATAAGAAGGTCGACGTGTTTCTCTGTGTGTACCGAGTCAACGCGACTTTCACTTTTTAAGTTGAATTGCTGAAATACATCAACTTTTTGCTGATGTCCTAACGAACTGAGATGAATGCATCCGTGTGGTTTAAAGGCTCTGACCTGAACAAGGTTGCGTGGTGCTACATGTCGCCGCTTCCTCCTGAAACCAGGCCGCCGAGGGTTCCTGGCCCTGGGAGACGGTGGCCATTTTCATCTGCTGACAGAGGTGGGACTCCTGCTGGCGGTACAGCAGCCCCTCTGTGGGCTCCTCCCGCCCCTCTGAGGGATCAAACAACATGGCGCACATTCACTCACAGATATACGACAACGCAGCGCTTCAGAGACGACAGTCAGAATGTCAGCGATGCATTAAATATGGGGAGATGTGCTCAAACTCGTTTTCGTTATGAAGTGAAATCATAGAAAATGTATTTAGTCATTTCTCAGACTTGTGTTGCAGCACAGATGAATTTAGCTGTTAGTTTTCAATCAGAGGGCGGGGCCAACACTGATTTTAATAAATCTCATTGGTCTGCAGCCGAGTTGCTGTGCAGGTGAACCAATAAGATGCTAGATCCATTTGACGACTCAGAGACAATTCAAATAGGAAGCAAAACAATAAACATTAACAATAATTATAACAATAAATACGACTGTATTATTTTAATAATTTTATAATTAAAAATATTATTATTATTTTAGCAAGTAACAAATTCAAGTTAAATTATTATATGCCACATTGTTTGTTGAAAACATATTTAATAACCAAATAAAAATGTAATAAAACATATTAATTTTATTTAAAACATTTAAAGGACAGATTAAATAGCTAAAACTCGATTGCATGTGAAGTTTTGATGAATTAGTAACTCAGCAGTTTAATTCCATCTATTATTTATTACTTCATATACCAGCAATAATTAGAAAATCTGCTAAAACAAAAAACTGTTTCAATGGGTATTTTCTAATGTTAGGATTTTGTGACAGGGAACAAAATAGTTTGTCACTCTGCAGAGAAATCAAAATCTGCTACAAAAGTCAGACTTAATTTTGAGTTCATCCGTTTCATTGTTAGTGTAAAGGTGTTCAACTTTGTTGCATCACAAAAACTTAGCGTATCTTTTTATTATTTTTTTTAAGATTCCCTGCAAGCGCAAAAAAAGAAAAAATGAAAAGAAAACTCCCCCCGCAGCAGTCGTGGCAAACGGATACACACAAACAACTGAACTGCAACTCTGTGATTGTTGCCTGGGAAACCGTTACATAATTTACATCGGTGAGATGCTGCGGGATGCAACTGTTTGCATGTAAAATCCCTGCTGATGCAAACACACTTTTTGTGTGGATTTGCACATGTTGAAAGGTCACCGAACTCAGAGGAATGAAAGACAGCATCAAGTCCTGGAAGGTACAAGGAAAATAAAGAATGTTTAAAAGCTTTTGCAAAAAAAAAAATAATAATAAAGAAAAAAAAATAATAATAATAAAAAAAAGTTAATATGTTAAAGGATTTGTGGTTTATTTAGGGTTAAAGTAAGAAACCGGTGTAAAACCTCCACGTTATGCATACAACAAAACAGTCTCAAGATGCTCTATGACCATTATTAAACCTTTAAATGCTAACTCACAAGGAAAAACTGGACGCAAAACATGTTGACGTTAAAGACCCAAGCTTATGAATTTAGCTGTTAGTTTTAAACCGGAGGTTGATGGATTTACTCCTGCAGATATTGAACATGGCCCAAACTGAATATTCATGACGAGATTAAAGCAAATCCTCCCAGAAGCCCATTCAGACAGAAGAGACTCGCAGTCTGGAGGACTTTGCTGACAGAAGTTCCTGTTGGGGGACAGGAAGCCCAAAAGGCAAAACACAAACTGCACACAGACTTCTGTTACGTAATGCTGCTGAGGAGGGCTTCAGGCGCCCCCTGCTGGCCTCGTGGAAGAAAAAATGAAATCAAACCAAACCAACCAAACATTATCCCCCATTTGGCAAATTTCATATTCACAAATGTAAATTTCCTTTTTTTTAAAGTTTTGTTTAAGGAATTTTAACTTTATCTACTATTGCACAAGAGTACAAACAGAAAAAGCTCCAAAGGTGAATTGATCATAAATCAGGGTTTCTGCAGGTTTCACCGACTCAAAATTGAGACTTTTTAAAACCATTTTGCACAGAATCAAAAACTCAGAAATGTATCAATTTTGTCCAGATGACCGATGATGAATTTGCATTTATCCATGATAGGCACAAAAAAAGCTAGCTACCTAGCTAGTTAGCACATGTATTAGCACTAGCAGTGAGTTAGAGAACGCAACAAATATGTTTGAGAAGGACTCAAACTTTTTCCCATCAGAAAAGTCCAGTGAGAAAAACCCCCAACTGAATTTACCAAATTTAAAAGTCCTGTCAAGAGGCCAGTTTTCAAAAATTAATTTAAGACATTAAGGCCTTAATTTTAGATATATACAGATTAGACTTTTTAAGCCTGACCGGACATCCTGTAATGTCCGCTTCCTGCTTTATTTCACATTTTATTTCCATGTTTCTGTCTTTGCATTTGTAAACAAAGATGTTCTCTCCATGGGGAAAAAAAAGTAAACATAAAAGAACATGGTGTAAAAAAAAATAAATTTAAAAGACAACATAAAGTTGCTTTTTAGAGGAGTCAGGATTAAGGCGCCGTACCTGCAGGTGGGAGGAAGGCCGTGGCGGCGGCGGCTTGGCCAACAACTCTCCTCTGCTGCGGCTGATCGTGGTGGAAGCCTGAGCTCTGGGGTCGGGCCACCTTGCTGAGGGGCTCGCAGGCTCCCCTGGCCTGGCCGTCGTGGGCGGGCGGCGGGTGGCAGACGGGGTGGGTGAGCAGGACGGGCGCTGGCAGGGCGGCGGGGAAGAAGAGGTCCCTGTGCTCCTTGGTGTACTTGGGCGTGGTCGGGGCGTCGCCTGTCGACTGCTGGAGACGGAAACAAGGAGAGTTGTTGTTGTTAAAGCAGCTGGACCTCAAAGAGCAGCACATTGTCTTCACCTTGAGGCTGGAGGCAGGAAAAAGGAAACAAATAAAAAAAAAGGGGGTGCTCCACACTGAACGGAGCATCACTTTTCAGACAACATACATCAGTGATATTAGTCCAGCTAATGGTATCCTGAGCGGAGTGATGCGGCGCGGCGCTCCTCGAGGGGACCGGAGGCTGCGGTACCTGCATGCTGCTGAATGGCTCAGCTCTTCTGAGCCACTTTTCCTGGCCGCTCTTCAGAGGACCACTTAGAAACACAAGAGCTGCACAAACAACCTGCGACGACGGCCAGCCGCTGTCATGGTAACGCAGAGCAGCACAGTTGAGGAAGAAATGAATAAACCTTCTCGATTTTTTGGTTTCGAACAAAAGAAAGGAGGCGCGGGGGCAAACGGCGCCTGCTGCATAAGTTGCAGCTGTATTTATTGGAGAGCCTCACAGAAAGTAAACGCAGTGTGACTTCAGAGGGTCTCAGTGGTAAAGATTAATTCGATGATTAAAAGGATGCGGTTGAAAGAGAGAGAGAAAACAACAACACTGGACCGAACTCTTAACAAACACGTCACAGAAGCCATCACAAAAGCGCTCTGCACACGGTAATTTGGCTCATCTGCCATTTATCCCAGCGGCTTTCTGGGAGTTGAAGTCAAACAGCGCTCTGAGTCACAGCTGAGTGTGGCAAAATTTCCCACAGGATTCACGCAGCAACATTCACTGAGAGACGAGCGGCTCGTTCAGGCCTCAGCAGCAGCAGCAGCAGCTTCGATGATTCACAGCTCATGAATTAATCAGCAGCAGCTCAGAAACCACAGAGTCAGTCGGGCTCGGTGCATTTAGAGGAGCAGCGTACGCGAGAAAGTACACGGAGGTTCCTCAAGCGCTGCTCCGGTCTGCTCAGAAATGAGAAAGTGTGTAGCGCAAGGGGAACGAATGTAGTTCACATTTTCTCGCATTTACATCCACAAACCTCTGCGCATCTTATTGGGATTTCATTGGACGGAGCTCAAACTCAAACCCTACCACACAATGGTGGCAGCATGATGCTGTGGGGGGCTGGCAGGGAGTGGGACGCCTAATCAGAGCTAGTAGGAAGACGGAGGTAAGAACTCTTGACTACTTGATGCAAAGGCCTTGATACTGGGATCACACTCACATGGCGGCAGCATCATGCTGTAGGAATACCTTCGTTTATTATTAGAGGCGATCGGCCGATACTTACATGTGAAACTGATCTTATTCACAGATCTTATCCACCTCTGCAAAGGTCTGAAAATCAGCCACCGTCTCATTCTGCAAAGACTTGCAGCTGTAACTGCTGTGAAAGGAGGCTGTACAGGTTGGGGTGTGCAATACGGACAGGTTTTGTCACACTATTATGCACCACTGTTGTAATAACGATAAAGGTGACAGTAAGAATTAGTGATTACTTTGTTTTTAGAGTAACTGTGTGGCTCTGACAGCATGGCAGAGAAATTGTAGCCTCAAAAACACAAACGGTGCTCTTGAAAACCCGATTTGATTTGTAATACGCCTCTTTAGGACACCGGTCACATAAAGAAGTCTGATTAATTAGTGAACACACACACACACACACACACACACTCTGCATTTAATTGCACTTTCAAAATGACTGAAAGACTGCAGAGGCAATAGTGAAACTAACAATCCTGGCAGTTTTGTGGGATTTAAAAATGATTAATTGGAATTTATTGCGACAACAATAAATCAGAATTTATCACAAGACATAATGAGCGACAAATCCCCGCCCACTCTGAGGGGCTGCATACAAATCCATGCCACACTTTTCAGATTGCTACTTGAAAGTTTGAAAACCACAAATCAGTTCCACCCCCCGACTTCACTTTTAAATATTCATCACCTCATCATTAAGTAAAATTTCACATTTCATCACACTCAGGAGTGGAAAAGCTGCAGCCTGCGCTGGCTCTCCGACGAGCTCAAGCATTTCATTTCTTCAGGAGAATGTGAGAAGCACAAACAGATTTACAAAAAAATAAATAAAAAAAACCCAGTGGAAGAGGAAAAGACTCTTTCCTCCCAATATGGCATCACAGGCAGAGAGCTAACGTATGCACATGCGACGGATGTGCATACGTGCAGGTGGGTGGGTCTTTTGCTGTTTATTTTTATTATTTTTGCTGCCAAAATAAAGGATATGTAGGTTTTACGTTTTTCTTAAAAAGCTAAATCTGAACAAATGTGCTTCTAATCTTTAAAAACCGACATCTCCCGAGAAAATAAGTTCCACTGGATTTTATCTAAGGGTTTCAGAGTAGGAGGGGCTGGACACAAATGGCAGAAATATATGAAAGAAAAAATGCAGTTTCACTTTGATTAAATAATTATTGTTGGTCACAAACGTCGTAGTTTGCGTATGATAATGTGATGAAATATGACAAAAAAAAAAGGTGAGAATATTTTTGCAAGACGTCTAGCAAAATATTACAGTTTTTCCACAGGAAGCTCCTTAAAGAAGTGCCCACACAGCTGTTTCAGTAAGATTTAAACCTTACCCCTCCCCACACACAAACACAAAATTTGTTGTTCTCTCTGTGTCAAGTTACGATTGCAGACGTGACGCTTCGAGAAATTAGGATCCCAGAACTGGGAAAACCTGATTTATTTTGTCAACATCTACTCCTCATGAACCGGAGGTTCAGGGAACATCACCGTGACAACAGGATGTGGGCAGAGAGACCCTTGATAACTGTGTGGGCAGGAGGAGGAGGGACGAGAGAGGAATGGGGGAGACTCCGACAGAATGAAGCAGAGCAAGTAAGGATTCGATGAGAAGCATGCTGGAGAAAAAACACACACAAGTGCAGTTCTAGCTAAAACCAGCTAATTTACAGCTGGATGAGCTTTTTTTAAATTGCTCTTAGCTGCATCATGTTCCTGTAACTTTACAGGCTTACTGGTTGTGTAAGTGATCAGCGTTTAGCTGGAAACAATGAAATGTTCGGCCAAAACTGAGAGACTGAAGATGAAGCATAAAGCAAAGCTTGGGGCTATATTTAGCTCTGGCAAGACTGTGAAGGGACAGACCTCAAGTGTTGGACTCGCCGCATTATTAATCAGTTTAGCACATTTCAGATTTCAGATGCCGCATTCTTATCTCCAATAAGAAAAACGGAACATCTATATTTAAACTTGCTGCAATCACACAAGGAGAAGAAATACAAATACAAGTTTTCCGTTCGACTGAGACGAACCAGGAAATCAGCTGATGACCAGAATCAGCTGAGTTTTGCCCCGATCAGAAAACAAAAATCAAGAGAAAGATGTGAAGAAGCTTACTAAATGAAACTGAGTAATCGAGACATCTCTCCGGTACATTCAGGCTGTCGGACAGCGAGAGAGAGCAAGACTTTCAGCAGATAACAGCAAGGCTCAACGTACTACCGCAAAGTTGCCTTTTTATTCTCTTTTATGAAACATACTGGATTTGCAAATATTCTCCATGGAAACTGATATTTTAATAATCCAAGCCAACAGTTGCGGTCAAAAATATCCCTAACCCTGGCAGATTTACATGGTTCCTACAGGTATTTATCTTATTTTTCAAAATCACATTCTTTTCCAGACACAAATGCCTCGACTATTTTTCTTGAGTTTTTAGAACTTTTTGAACATAGAGTACAAAATTCTTACTTTTAATTGGTTGAATGGTTATCAGGTCTTAATTTCGTTTAGTTCCACAAATCATGGAACAAAATGTTCCATGAAAGCAAAGTTTCAAACTTTGGTTTAGAACAAAAACTTTTGGACTTATAAGGACCGCTAAACAAGGACTATATCATCCTACAATAAATGTAGATTATATAAAGGAAAGCAACATAAGCTACATTTGTCAAAAACCAAAAAAACCCCCAGCAGTTTTAATTCTTTGTTTGGCTTTTCATCCATGTACAATCAGACACTGGATAAAAAAACCCTCCAAAGTACTGATCAGTATCATATTAAAATCAGGTTTTAAGGCGGGAATTAAACCTTACTGTTGGAGATCTGACTCAGTGGAAAAAGGAACTGAAGAGCTGGTGGAAAAACTCAGCCTTACCTGTCTTTGTGCCGAGGCGGCCAACTGTATCTGGCAGAACTTCACTGCTTGGTCCAGCGCTACATCCTCATCGACCTGGGGCAAACAGGCAGAGTAAGGGCATTAGCACAGAGCAGCAGGATCGCGTTGTGCACCAGAACCCGAAAGATTTCAACAAAGCTCCTGACGATTAGAAAAGAGAAACAAGAACCAGGGTCTGTGGGAGTCTGCGGCCTCAGCTACGGCACAATGCTGCAGACCCAACAGCTATACGCATCGACAGCAGCCATGTTCCCTGTAACAGGCTGTTTGCACAGGTTCCCTTCACGAGCATTTTCTCTCTTGTTTTTTGGGTTGTTTTTTTTTTCAAACCACTTCATTAGCTAAGTCAGGTTTGAGCATGCGGCAGCTTCTCGATTTCACATCTGCCTCCTTTCCGACTCTCGCTGTTAAAACCACACACCGCCAGCGTAGGCTCCATGTTCCGCTTCTGTTCAAATCTTACATCAGCTGGACGGTTCTCAAAAAAAAAAAAAATAAAAAAAATTAAGGAATCCATCTTCCTTCCAGGGGAGGGGAGCTTCGGGGGAGTTCGCCTCACGTAACAAGACCCAGACAGCAGAATGTTCTGGCAGCAACGAGAGCCATTAAGTGGGTCATTTTGATTTATTCCCCCAATCACAGTTATATTTATCGAGGGAGAAACGAGTTCCACGCCAGACAGTCAATGTTTGAAATTCTTTAAATTGCTGTAGCGAAGGGAAATTTCTAAATCACAGGCATTCAGGGGACTTATGGAGTGAGTGAACCTCTTATAAGACTCAGTCAGACTAAGGGGAGTTTGGAGAAGCAGCGTGGCTTTTGATGGATGAAGAATCAGCACAATGTCGTGAAGAGAGAGAGTTTGATTACACCCAGGGGCTTCCAGCCCCAGCTCTTTACGAGACAGAGCTGCGTGGATGGATGACGTCTTCCTAAACCCCTTTATTGGCAAAAAAGTGACTCGCTGACATTAGTCACCTGTCGAGCTGAGACAGTTTGATGGCAGGAAGCGCTGCCTTGTCTGAAACACGTGAAACCATGTTTTTTTTTTGGGGGGGGGGGGGTTTATATCGTCACCTCAAAACAAAATAGTAGTACAGATGTGTAGAATAAAAAAACAACAACAACCCTGCAGCATGGTAGGAATTAAAGGCAGCAGACTACAACGTATTCACCGTTTGTAAGGCTGGCTATAATGAAGGAGGTGCTTTTCGGAGACATGATTTGGATAAGTTAAGGCAGAGTTTGTTGAAGGAAATGTTATAGTTGCAGTTTGTTATAGAGTGCATGTATAACAGAAAACATCTGGTTTTAATTGAACATAATTATAGAAGAACGTTCCAGATTTGACAGAAACACGACTTACAGTATTTTAGAACTCCATCTTTTTTTTGGCATTACTTGCAATAAATAAGAAATAATTAAAAAGTGTTGCCATTTACAACCTTTCTCCTTTGAAATTGTAGCAAACAAAAACACCACAGATGAGTGGTCTGTTCAGAAAATGGAGAATTATTTACATGTCACCAGCAGCATTTTATTGAACAAGCTGCTTCTTTTGCCACAGGTCAAGGACGTTCCCACCATACCGCGTCTTTATCTTATCAAAGTTTATAACGATGCACAAACAACAAGTGTCGCCAAATATTTCACAAGCAGGGATTTTGCACTTGTGGCATAATTAGTGAATACTTACCGCAGTCTTCATGATATGCATGTTGTTGTGATGACTAAATATTTGCAGCTCTGGCTAAAACCTCACTTTACCTTGATGTCAGAAACCCGCCCATGTCTGGCACAGATGTGACCTGGTTATTTCTGCTTAAAAATGCCACTTCATGATATGAATACATAAAAGGCTATGCTTAGACTCCGTTTCCTGCTGAAGGAGTGAGAGCAAAGTAACAGAAACTACAAAGGCTGAATTTAGGTTATAGAGAGGAAAAGAAAAAACGCACGTGGCGCTTTGTAGCAGTCCCTGAAAACGCAGCTCAGGGAAAGTCCCTCTACTTTTGTCACTAATTCTGTTAGTAGAGGGGTTTCCCGACCAACTGAAGTCGAGTAAAGAGGGTTCATGTTCAGAGCGAATGACTTCGCACAAACAAGAAAATAACAGAGGAGAGTGTGTTCATGCATACACAGGAGACGTTTTTGAGAGGTTTACCTGTTTTATGAGCATATACGTCTCGGACATGATCTTCTCAATGCGCCCCAGGTCATAGGTCATGATTTTCTGCCCTTGCTGCCAAACTCTGTAGGCATCAAGCAGCAGGGTTTTTCCGGACTCCACATCCTCTATAAGTTTCCTTTTCCTGTTTGGCTTTCGTAGTAAGCCCTGATCGGTCGCACCTGCAGCCACCGTGACTTTTGGTGCGGTTGCCAGCGTCGACGGCGGCTGCTGCTGCTGCCTCGAGCTGATGCTCAGCTCCTCCAGAGACAGCTCCGGCGGCGCCCGGCTGGTTTCAGTCACTTTCTGCTGTGCTTCCGAGCCGCTCAGGGAGGCCTCGGTCTCTGCTTGGTTGCCCTGAGAGTCCGTGGTGGTAGAGGGCTTCCTCCAGAGGCAGGTTTCCATCTCCATCGGCTCGTCAGGCCCCGCTTTGCTCCCATCGTTCCCGGTGGTCTCCGGTTTCCCAGGAAAGCCCTCTTGAGTTTTACTCCCTTTATCTGCTGCCGCTGGCAGCGAGGTCAGCTGAGCCTGCGAGGCTTCCCTGGGTCCAGTATCAGAGACGCAGGCTCCCTCTGTAAGCCCGGGCTTCTTAGGCAGCACATGCTTGCTGTCGTCGGAGCCGGGCCTGCTGGATGCGTCCGTTGTGGTCATCTCCCCCAGGGAGGGCGCGGGCGCTTTGTGCAGCTGCTCAGACACCTGAAAGAAAGCAGAAGCTGTCAAAACATGAAGTAGGAGCATGCCGGACGTCTGCAACCACAAACCAGCCGTGGCTGTTGGTGCGTTTTGCAACTCGTTCCTTCCTTCTTACCCCCGTGAGACTGCTCAGGTTGTCCTCCAGGACTTTTACAGTTAGGAAAAATGCACGCTTGGCCAAAACCTGGCGATCGACATCCCGTAAATATTTCCTTCGTGGGAAAACGGGAAGAGATGTCGTGAAGCCAAAAAACTAAACATCGCATAAAACTGGTGTAATCGCACAAGAGGTGTCCTTACTTTCCCTGGTCGGGGTTTTTGTGTAGCATGAAAGAGACTTTCAGCAGTGTGTTGTGATCCTTGAGCTGAGACAGCACCTCCAACAAGAGGACGACAGAGCGGTTCATATGAGACGCAAAACTTCCTGGGCGATCAATCTCATCCACCGGAATACGCCAGATGCCCTGAGGAGGGAGAAAGGGGAGACACAATGCAAAGCAGGATGTTAGGTTTTACTGTTACATCATCATCATCATTGTTGCCGCAAACATTTCCACTTAAAATTTCTTACTATGGATGTCCTGATCCAATCCCAGGTACGGGCTCAATGCCCTGGAAAAGGATTTTTTTTTTTTATAATCAGGAGGATTGGCAAAACCTGTCATGTGACCTGGCCTTTATGCTTTGCTCTGATTACATGGTTCAGGTATACTAACATCTTTAGGACAATTGAAACAGCAGTCACTACATTTTATGACTTTGCCACCTGATGTTTTGTAAGAAAACAAAGAAATAAGTTTACCAAGCAAGGAGAAAAAAAAAACACTTTTTCTTAAATCCTACCAGCAGTTTAAAAAGCCTAATTATCAACAAGTGATATAAAAAAAGAATGGATACATGCTAATATTAGCATAGCATTCCAGACTACTGCAACGTTATGGTCTTCTGAAAGCAAAAAAAAAAAAAAAAACTAATGCGCACCTCAACTCCTGTAAAATTTAACTCCTAATAATATTACTTTTAATTAGTTTATTTCCCTGCAAAAGTGGTGACAGTGTGCTATAATCCTTAGTGTATTTGCAAATTTGCATCAAACACTTTTTACAAGGTAGGAAGATTAATGTTCATATACTTTGAGTAATATTTGATTGTCTGGAATACAATCAAATATTGCATTATGGAGCAGGTACACCTCTGATCCCCACCATCATGTAGCCTACTGCGTATGAAAAAGAAAAAATGGTAAACGTCTAAAGTTTTGTACACTCAAATCTGCTCCAGTGTAATGGGAATCGCTGTTAATGACAGCAGTATTTATCATGTGGAGTAAATTCAGGCAAAATTTGAGATTTAATTAACAAACACGTTAGGAGGGAGAAGGTATGAGTTGGTTTCTAAGCCAGCAACTTCCAACGTTTGCAAATACTGCCGTCTATGAACCCCAACTAGGTATGATACTTTCACAGACAAATTAGCCCAACTTGAGCAAGTAGAAGAAGACGTAGTTGCGAAGGGCCAATAGGTGAAAACATCCTTGTCTTTATGGAAGACTGTATGATATTAGACAATCTTGCGACGGCAGCTATAGCTTTAAGTATGATAACAGTAACAAGCGTGATCCTCTCTCTCTCTCTCTCTCTAATCATTAGCATGTTGGCCAAAGCTATTTCTGTTTGACATGAGCGCCTGCCGTCAGACTTTGACTAATATGTAAAGTACAAGTTCGTAGCTCTTTGAATATAGTCGACAATACCTGCACTCCAAACAGGCTTTTGCAATATAAATATTCCACATACTGATGCGATGATGATAGATTCACGATACATTGTGATACCCAAACTAAAACTCCTTCAATCGAAACACATTTGCTCTTCGACGTTGGGTGTAACATAATGTCCTCTCCCTTTTCTTGAATCTTAGTGTCTTGGTTATCGATCAATACGTGTTGTGGGCATCATAGGCAGTGCAAGTCGATCAAACTGGCTAAATTATACTATTGGCAAGCAGCACATTCAACAAACTGCATCTAAAATATAATAAACCAGATATGACATGTTGCTTAAAGCAAGGAATGTCTTTGGCGATCCAGGAAAAAAACATCTGTTTTTAAAATTAGGAAAAGTTGAGGCTGACCTACAGAAACTTTGCTACTATCAAGAAAACAAAGAGTGACAGTTATCTAAAATGTCATGAGAGCTTTAAGAATCACAATGTAGACCATGTAATACCAGATAGTTTGCAATGTGACGTTTTACTGAATACGCAGTGTCTAGTATCTTGCTTTGTGTTCCCCACTGCTAAACATCTTTGATTGATATCAGGGACAAAATACCCAGATTGGGACATTCTCATTCCTTCTCACCATGAATGTGGGTGTTAATGGTTGTATCAAGCCAATGCTAATTATAAAATAAACCAGTTATGTAAATACTTAATAAACAGTTGTTAACCTGAGGCTGGTTTTGCATGTCCCCTCTTTGCCTTTAAAGACAAATGGAGTTTCTGACACGTGGAAACAATTAGCAACAAGACAGGAAAAAAAAAAACAGTAGTGCTGAAAGGAGGGAGAACTAGTGGAAGTGAAGTTCACGCCATTCAAAGGAGCCCTAATGAGGAGACAGAAAGGCCTCCGGAGAGACACTGTGGACGATCTGGTCCCTGCACCAGGTGGAAAGAGAGGAATTGGGGGAAAGTTTATCTCTAGCTACACATGATCGGTAGCCTCATTAGTGTCCGGTTCTGTCCAACACTTGTAAGAAACCAGCAGACAAGCTGCCAAGAACTGATGAGGGATTTTTTTTTTTTTTTTGATGGAAGCGTCCTTTAGCAGAGAGCACATGTCCTCTCAGCAGGTAAACCCGAGGCGGGCCGAGGTCCTCTGAAGTTACTGACTCCAGTGCAGATGGTGCTTGGGCGGAGGAACGAGCTACAGTCAGGGAAAAAAAAACACGTGTCCCAAAAGCTCGGGCCGCATACTCAGAGAAATGTGTGTGAAACCAAAAAAAAAAAGAAAAATGAAAAAAAGAGAGAGATGACAGTATGAGGATGGAGCTAAACAAATGAGATGGCGCCATCCACTCCTGCTGGAGGCAAGAGGGAGCTGGGCGCCCCGAACAGACAACTCCAGATTGTCAGATGACATTTTCAAAGCCAGTGGAGAGGAACACAACAAAGACAAATCCTTGGGACGGACTCACAGCCTGCGAAGCAAGAAAGCGTCAGATTGGGTTATCTCAACAAAACACAGAAAGTTATCTGAGAGAGAAGAAAAAAAAAAAAAAAGTAACTAAACTTTAATTTTTCATTTGCGCTTTGAAAAATTTAAAGTGAATTCTCAGTGATAAACTGTTGCTCTTTCTTAAAAGGCCATGTTATGATATGGTCTGAGCTCCTTTATTTGACAGATGTCTCCATAAACACTCCTAAGGAGAATATGGGACTAATGCCTGTCTGATTAGAAGATTTGTCATTGTTGCATGATGGAATCAAGCAGAGCTTTAGGAAGGGTTTACCCTTTCAATGTACAGATTATGAAAAGCCTCTAACAAGAGAGGAACAAGCTCGGTGGGTGGTGGGGGAGGGGGGCTTGGGGAGCGTGCACTTAAAAAGACATGTCTAATGCGGAAGAGTTGCTCTTCATCAGAGAACCATCCAATGACAACAAATCTCTTTAGGGAAAGCAGAGCCATGGCTTTACCCAGATTATTCTGCAACCCACCAGCTAAAGCAGATTTGTCAGACTTTTACTGCAATAATTTTAAGCATCTCTTTTTTTTTTTTTTTTCCCCTCCCTCCACTTGTTTTCAGTCAGGGATGGGGGGTGGGGGGAAATCTCGACTGCTTGAAAAACGGTGACAGCTCTGGCACGGATATAACAACACATCACCAATCCATCAGACTGGGATCAAGACGCAAAGCGAACAAGAGGAAACACTGTCAGAATCATTTCAAGATCATAAAGTCAAACACTTGAACGTGAACGTGCTGCGATGGTAGCCAACGAGAAAACATCAAATCGATTTTCAATTAGGGAATTGTCCATTTGTAAGAGCTGCACACTTCGGTGTGGAAGTTGTTACTGATGAATGAACTCATTTTTCACTTTCACTGGCAGTAAGATGTAAGGAGCTAGTAAAAAAAGAAAAGTATTTTCCACAACATGTCGAGACACGCTGATTCCATGTTAATCGAGAGCAAGACTAAGTGGATAGCAAGTAGGCCAATGCAGCCAATTGCTCAATTTTAGTCTTTCGATCAAGAGTCATGTTGAATTTAGAAATCTGATAAGAATCTACACCCGTACTAGAGCTGCGTAAGATAATAAATCTCAATTGTTATTGCAATGACAGTGTGTGCAAACAAACCCAAAGAGATTTTTGGCACTACAGTATCTCTGAAGTTATCACAAGTTTACACTTCATAGCAATAATATAATGGGTGGTTCAATGAAGTTCAGCTGAAGACCATTAATTATAATTAGTATAACCACGGCAATTTTATTAACATCATTCTGATATCACGCATCTCTACTCTCTAGTCAATAGCCACAGAGGCTGATGTTTTACTAATGCACGCCACTCTGTCAGCGCTAACTGTGCTAACAGCTAAGATGCTAGAGATAGTTTTTAAAGCAAATGCTTTCTCACTCATGGGGTGTGATGTAATTTGAATAAATAAATTAATGATTATTTGTGGAAGAAAGGGAATGACAAAAACAACAACAACAACAACACTGTTTTTAGATGTTCTTATAAAGAAAACTGTTTTGACTCCAATCTGTATCAGCAGGTCAAACCTCTACAAAAACTGAGAAATGAAAAACTGGCAGCAAAACTCTGACACAAATAATTCATCACAAACATTTCAACTAAATGCAACCATTACATATATATATATATATATATATATATATATATATATATATATATATATATATATATATGTATATATATATATATATATATATATATTTTTTTTTTTTGCTTGAAGATGAACAACATAAAAGTTAGACTTTAATAACCAAACATCTGGAGCCACGTCCAAAACCCAACTGACCCAATCTACTTGTTCTGATCGCGTTTTAACACGCCGCTGATGACAGGAGAAGCCCAAAGACAAACAGAGAGAAAGTTGCACAAACTGTTCAGTACGTACAGAACAGTCACCTACACGGCAGCCAACAACTGCAGCTCAGTCAGTCACGAGAATTTCACAAAAGCTGTTTAGAGTTGCAACTTTAAAGCACAGCAAGATTCCTGGTTCCTCCAGATAGAAAAAAAACACAAACAAACCTGTTCTTCAGCAGCTCTACATGCTTAGAAACAGGAATTATATTGTGCAAGTCACAAGAAAAAACAACTCACCATCACCAAAGGAAGCTACTCCACAGCGCTTGTGCTAGTACTCTTTTGGAGAGTTTCTTACTAGCACCAGCAGCCCTGGCAGCGCCTCCACCCTGAGAGAAAAAAACCACAAAAAAAAAACCCAAGAGGCTCACGCTCTAAGAGCAAGTGGAGGGTTGCGTTCGGGTGCTGGGGTGGCGGGAGCCGCTGAGGAGGAGGAGAAGAAGAGGAGGAGGGAAGCACAGCTGCACATGGCAGAAGAGAAACAGAAAAAGGAGAATGGCAGCTGCCTTGGCAAGACGAGAAGCAGCAGCGGAGTCAGGGGCAATGAGCTCGGGATGCCGCTGACAGACGAGCTGACTCGATCCTCTCCTGGTTTCAAACCCTGCCATCTCAAAACAAAAACGCCCACGCACTTTAGCTGCGCTCTACCCTGACCCCAGCTTGCTGGAGTTCTCTCCTCCTCCTCCCCCTCCTCTTCCATTTCTTTCTCTCCCACTATATAGAGCAGAAGGGCCAATCACTGTGGGCTTTGACAGCCAATCGGAGCCCGGAGGAGAAAAGCCCTCCCATTAGTGTACACCCACATCATATGCACACACACACACCAACAGGGGAGTGACAGAAAGAGAGAGTAATGAGGAAAAAGAACGAAACAGAGAGGAGTGGAGGGGAAAAAAACAAACTAGGGGTGGGGTTGAGAGCGTGATCAACCTGTAGACTGAGCAACAGGAAAAGAACACGAACAGACCAAAAGGAAAATATATTCTGAGCTGCTTAATCAGTACAACAAGAGGAAAAAACAAACATCACAATCAAAATGTTCTGAAAATTAAATCCTCCATTTAGCGGCAGTAGCTGCGCAGGACAGCAGGCCTCACCTTTTCCTCTTAACTGTGTTCGTGCCTCTCCAGCTGGCCAGCAAACACACACAAACACACGCACACCCACATGCGGGGTAAACACACCTTGTTTTTCCTGCTTCCTGTTGTGTCAGTGAAAGAACAAGTCTCCACCAGCTAAACGGAGTAAAACGGCGGCAAAGGAATGCATGCCGGCAGCCAGGAAAAACCCTCTAACATGCAAATCCAAATGTCAACTTCCACAACACAGACTCACTGAACCATTACTCTTCCTCATAGAAAAAAAAAAAAAAAAATCAAACCAAAACAATGTTCTCCTTAGTAAGGCTCCTCCTACAGAACATTGCACAGCTGAACACACACAAATGTTTGAGTCACACGTCAAACCGCAGCGAGTAATGCAAGAGTAACTGTTCCCCCTCCTGAGGAGTGGGTTCAGCAAATGTAACAAGACTCGGGGGGGGGGGGGGCTTGGTAGATGCAGGTAAATTGTCTAAGAAGGCTCATTCTGATAAAAAAAGAGAAGAAGACAGACATCCATTTTCTCAGCATGAACACCGGTGGGAGGAAGAATATGTAAGCTGCAAGATGCAAGTGTGTGGAAAGGAAGCACGAGGTAAAAGTGAAAGAACACGGACGACTCCAATATAGTCGTAAACGGCTTCAGAGTCACGCATCATGTTCAGTAAGGCTCATCCCTTTCTGGGAATAACTATAATGCAAACAGAGTCTCAGGATTATATACTAAAAATAATATCTTTGATGCTTTTTTTTTAATCTCTGCAAGTAAACTCAGCACTACAAGTGAACAGAGTAACTGCAGGTTTTAGCAAGTCAAATCTAAGACTTTTAAAGACCTTTGTAATGCCACCTTGAATGAAATTTAAGACAGAAAAAAATAAAGTACAAAGGATGGTTTGGAGATTTTGCTGTATTACAATCAAGATTGGCAAAAGCAGAAATTTTTGGGGTTTGTTTGTGGCTGAAGGCAGTGGAAAATTTCTAATTACTCAGAACAGAAGCAAAAACAGCTAGCTAGCAAGGGTATATTAGCAGCTTGTTAGCGGTAACCTCAATCGGCTCAAGTCACAGAATGTAATCAAAATGTCAAGATAACTTTTGCCTGACAGAAAGTCTCGCCAAAAAGTAAACGAACAAAAAAAAACATATGAGGCTAAATATTTCTGCCACAACAAAATTGAATACCTAATTGATTACCTGAAAGAAGAAGAAAAAAGAATTTAAGACATTTACAGGTCTTAATTTCTGAATGATGAATTTAAGACTTTTAAGGTTATAGAAACCCTCTATACAATCATGTCAAAATTCCCCATTTTCTTTTGTTAAGAAAATAAAAGAAAGTAATATTATTTCAAAACCTGTTGCACATTTTATGGGTCATTTACTCTGCACAATTCAACTCCAAAGAAACAAACATCTGTTAAGGGTGAAAGGCACACAAAAAACAAAACAAAAAAACCTGCTCGTGTAAATGTACAGAAACAGAAACCAAAGGCTCCAGATATCACAATATTGACATTACCACACATTTATATGAGGCAGCATTACATTATTTTTTGGTCAAGCATAAATCACCCACATGTTTATTGGCTAGATAAACCTGGGCTAGTTCTAGAAATTCCTTATAAATAGTGCAACACAGCCACGTTTGGCTCATTTTATTACAGCAGTATGTAGGTTATTTCATGGAGGCCCCAGTATGTGTAACTCAGCCAAACCATGAGGCCAATGTGGGGCACCGTAACCTACATTTGGGCATGTAGAAGTAAAGCTACAGTGAGGAATTTTTAGAGTAATCTGTAGGCAGAGTAAATACAGTGGAAATAAGAAATAGATTGTTTTTGTTACCGTTCAAGAGTTTCTGATGTTCAAAAGTGACCTGTTGGTGGATTGAGGCTTCCTTCTCACTGTAACACCATGTCAGTACCGTAGCCCAAAGGGGACAAACAAACCACATCAAAGAGAGTCTTTTGCATTTTTTCAGCCACAGTATTTTGAGTTTGATGACACAATGAGTGATGGTATCCCACAAGACGCAGCTTTCATCCTCTTGTGAGGAGCTCCGACAAGATCCTGCTCATCAAAATGATCTATATTATGGTTTTCCTATTTTTATTTTTTTTAAAGAAATACGAATACAAAAAGTGATTCGACACTTTGTAGAATCACCTTTTATTGGTCGTCTAGTTTGGATTTCTTATTTCCGAACGGGTGTTTCTTTTCTTTTTTGGGTAGTCGTTCATGCTACTGAATGATCTGACCGCAATCAGATCCATGTGAATGGATTATGACCACAAGGCGACCCAAATGCGTAGAAGAAGAATGTAGATGTCGCATAGAAGCGCACTGTTTACCGGAGTAATAATGGACGGAGCCATCTATGGATCGATTTTAAAGTTATTTGGCAACGGGAGCCGACAGTATTGTCTCAAGATCATAAAAAGAAAGAAGCTAATAAAGAAATACAAATAATAGCAAAGTCCTTTGTTGGAGAATTGACTGAAACTCCTGTAGAGAAGTAAGTTTGGAGGCGGTGGGATTGTGAGGTGACGTGATGCACTTTGCTGACAGAATTTTTTCAGAAGTTTATAGTTAAAATCGTCAGCCTTTGTTTACGTCTTAACTTGTTGCGTCTGGCACAGAATTATGATGCATGTCTCACATCAACGACATAAAACGCAACATGACTGATCAGACTGCAGGCGCTTTGCAGACTATCCAATACATGTCCAACTTACTACTACATAAGGAAGCGGCGCAAATCAGATTTTTTTTTTCTTTGGGTGAAGAGATCAGAATTAGACTGTTCAAAATGCCCTAAAATAGTTGGACATAAGTTGCATTAAAAAAAAGGAAAGCAAGAATAAGAAAAAAAATCTGATTTGGGTTTTCGTCCACACACTTCGATTTAATTTCAGTCAATCTTCTAACTTTTAAAATGTATTTTTACTTTTACTTTAGTTGTCACTTCCAGTAGACTTCATTTCCTGCAACTTAAAACTTCTAGTGCCACCTCACACTACTACAGTTATTGTAGTCCCATCTAATTGATTGATCTGACCAGTAAAATCATTAGTTAATTTTATTTGTCAACAGAAATATTATTTTCAATAGGTATTTGCCATTATAATTTACTTTGATTAGTTTTAGTCCTGTTTCCATGTGTAGAAACAACAGGAAATAAATTTTACAGAAACTCTAATTCTGTAATATCTACTAGATATTAGAACAAAGGAAAATGTGTGTGTTGGATCCCAGTTAAATGTTAATATGGCTGGGACAGCGGGTTTGGTTCAAAGAGGACGGTAAAGCTCAAACAGTTGGTGAGCCACGGTGGCAGGTTTGCATCCAGAAGGGGCTCCGTGAGAACCCAGTGGGAGCCAGAGCATGGCAGAGTTCTTCTCCAGCTCAGACCCGGCCCACATCAAATCCACAGTCTGTTACCGGGAGCTTTCCACGAAATCAGCATTTCACTCAACAGCCCAAAGATTCAACTACGTCAAACCGAATGTTCGCCACCGAAGAGAGTGACTGAATGAGGTCTTTAGGCTCTGACGGTTAACACAGGGAACAGATGAAAAATGCATGTCAAGTCTCCATGTCAAGTGAAAAACGTACATAAACTGACATGCAGAACAATGATTGAATAATTTAAACTGCAGCTCTAGTGACTCGACATTGGTTTTGTTATTCTGAGAGGCAGATATTTCAACAATCTCCTATTGTGTTACAGCAAATAAAGAAGTGTCTGTTTCCACTAATCCTTGGGGAGGGAGGGGATTACTTCAGGGGATCATATGTGAGGGGAAAATACAACTCTAACAGGTCGCATGGCTGAATTCAACTCTAACAAGAAAAAGAAGAGGTCAGGTGCCGGTTTGAAGGTATATTACAGTTCTGCAGACTTTCAAGCAACACATTTTCCATCATTCAATTAAACTCAACATTTATTTATTTGAAAGGGAAATTAAATGTCACAACTCGTATCAGAGAGGCGTCGTGGATGATGACGTGGGCAGGAAGGCTCTCCAGAGGCAGTCAGTTATGCAGCAAATCTGAAAAAGAAGCCTCTGACTAAAGACTGTTGATCTTATATAAAAGCCATGGCATGCCAACAACAAATTTATAGAGCGGAGACAATATGTCACAATAAAATGTCCAAGATGACATCGTCAGCTGTTGCCAAGCTCTGCTAATCGAGCTTCAGAATTACAGAGCAGTCCTCCCCCACTCAGCTCCTTCAGACTAGCCAGCAGCAATTAGAAAAAGACCTGGTGGAACTGCACATCCGCTGGGCTCATTATACGAGCTACTTCTCAATGCAACGCTGGTAAGAACCATAATTAAGACTTGAAAGAGAGGCGATGTAATGCTGACGTGCTGAAGGGGAAGTGTCAGAAGGAGCAGAAGGTTCTTAAAGAGACAGAGGCCCAATTTCAAGGCGTTAAATTATGCAGTCAAATTTCTTTTAAGGCATGTTTTACATATACAGCTTTTTATAACAACCGAATGTTGTTATAAAAATGAAGTTCCTCTGAATGCTCCCAGTTGTCCTACTGCCATTTGCAGAAATACACCTTCATTGTTTAGAAATAACTAATCAGAGCCAAGAGAAATGTCTTAGCACCGTCAATCACGCTCTTGAACGCAATGTTCACACCTCTCTCCTGTACAGCAAGCAGTGCTGTTCAAGTTTGTTGTTGTGCTACAGCTGTGCTAACGGAGGAGAAACAACTTTAAAGGAAAATTAATTTATGGCGTTCCCGCCAGGCTTCGCTGTGGAGGGAGAAGAGGTTTGTTTGTTCAAATTTTCAGGCTAAGTCCATGTTTTTTCAGAACTCCCTACTCCAGCTTTAATATCAGCTTTTCATACTTGGAAATTAGAATTTTCAACTCTTGAAGTGTTGAATTGTTCAAACGTAAAAACAAAGTGTAGTGACCTGAAACGACTTCCAATAAGCCATACACGAGACTTACGTTGAACAGGTTTGTCTTGTTTCTTTCACAGAAAAGTCCTTGTGCTGGCATGTGCTTCAGCTGTTGCCATGGGACACTGCTTCCTAGCAACACATCTCTGGCCCACTGTAGGTTCTGTGATGGAAAATAAATGAAAGAAAAAAAAGAGACATCTATTTGCATGTATACTTTGAATAAACACACACTCACACCGACACGCACACACACACACCAAAAGACACAAACACAAAAAATGAATACCCAATAAATCTAAATGAGAAGAGGAGAGGACTGCTCATTTGCAATCAGGAAAACGCAGACCTCTTCGCAGCACTGTGACTCACAAATCAGTGTGGATACAAAAGACGTGGTTGAAAAGATAGCGACCCAAAGCCACTTGGTGCTATCTTTCCCCACACCCCCCGAACGCTACGGCACAGAAATCCAAAGACTCCCCTCGCCGCCGTTTTTCCGCATGAGGATTAAAGACGGCCAGTCAATGCAAGCAGAAGAGTTTCTGAGAGCGCAAATGGCAAAGAGGCTTTTAACGCTGGACGTGTCGGCGCTGTGAGGGCGTCTAAGGCAACCTGTGTAAACAGCCACACATCAAATGACTGTCATCGAGTCCCTGCCAGGGAACATTCGCTTTCATCCAAACTGCTGACAACTCCACTGACTGTAAAAAAGAAAAACCAAAAGGAAGTGTTACAACGAATTACATAAGCTACAAACCTTTCCCTTTCAGCTTGGAAAACACAAATTTATCAAACTTCTTTTTGCAGCAAAAAATGAGGATAATTGTAATTATTGAAGAGCAATACCAGAGGCCACAGAAGCAGAAAGGTCAAGCGAGCCGACTGTGAAACATGCTCAACCTTGTTCTTATGAGCCGGAGCGACGCCTGTCACACTACATTTCACTGGATGGTAAGTTATTGTGATTAATGATGATGCTTTTCAAGTAATGTCATGGCATAATAATGCAAGTTCACCTTCTCAAAGATCAATAAACTGTAATTTCTAGCAAACATTTCACGTTGGAACTGGAGGACATTTTAAATATCCAAATAAACAAAACAAGCAACATAAGCAAATAAAATGGTTACAGAAGTATCTATAAACACAACTGTCCTTCAAAAAGAGAGGGCTAGTTGAAACCAGTCCGCCAGACTGACACCTTTTGTCATCCTGTCTGCGTGAGAGAGACACGAGAGAAACACACAAATTGAAATTATCGAGCCATCGTTTTAATTTATCTCGATTAATTGATTTATTGCTACTTGCTGGAGCTGCAATATACTGAACACGGTGCTGACAGAAGGTTGCTATCACAGTAAAGCTCAATGCAGTCTTCCTATGCCAAATTGGCTGATGGAGGACTGCGCAACCACCCACACCTCTGCCCACAGAGGCTTACAGCCAACAACGTCGGTGCATCACTGCAGTGCTCGCAGGGCCAATAAAATAAAGAAATAAATAAAATGACCAGTCCTGCTCAGTGTAACGATAAATTCGCAACACATCTTAGCATGTTTGTCCCCAAATATTTACCCTTAGTAGTGGCAGTGATGCAGCAGAGTGACAGTGTGACAGTAAACCGACCTGATGAGTCTTGCTGTTGGTGTAGAAGTAGGCCAGGCGGTAGAGAGACTTGTAGTGCTGAGGGAAGCGGCTGAGGCAGAGAACCAGAACGCGGACACACATCTCCACCAGCGTTCGTCTCTGCTCGACTCGTTCTGCTGGCAGAGCTTTGGGCACTTCGATCACCTCAGCAGGGGGCTCGGGCTTCTTCTTGCCCTCGCTGGCCGGGGTCTGGCCGGCGCCCTGCTGGGGGGCTGCTGACTTCGGCGGCGTGGCCACGGTGATGAGAGGACAGGGGTCTGCAGGGAGCTTAGGGACCGGTCCCTCTGGGATTTCCACCACCATGCCGACAATTTTCTCCTGAATAACTTTCTCTTCTGTCTGGATGCTGGTTTGGTCTCTATGTAAACCTAAAGACAGAAGTAAAATAAAGACATATATTAAATTTCATATGCATTTGAAAGCTTTTTTTTGTTTTTTTCCCCAAATTGGCTTGAGTTGTCTACTGTATGGGCAGGGAAAAGATAATTTACAAAAATGTCCTGCAACCAACAGGAGATTGACGGGCTTGCTGATGTTTTCTTTTGCATCGCCATTCTGCCAAGTGAACTACTGAACATCAATATTCATACATTAATTAGGCTTCGATTCACTGGAGACATTTCTGAGGAGGTACTTCAGCTTCAAATATTTAAGCTTAATTATGCAATTTAACCGTTTCATAATTAAGCCCGTTCAAATTTTTATTTGCCTTGTTTCATCTTGTTAATACTTTGTCATAAAACCTCTTTTAACACATGTGTTCCAGTCTTAGGTAAGGGATGTCTGATATCCGATACAGATATCTGATCTAATCAGAAATTGGTTCAATATCAGACAAAAAAAACCCCCCAAAAAAACGAGTATCTGATTATACCAGATATCAGGCTGGAACTAAAATCTCCAATGGAAGCACTCGGCTAAAGAATTTAGTACGCGACAGCATTTCTATCCAGCAGCGCTTGTATCCCACACACAGACCCTTTGGTTAATAATAAATGGGTCAGTTGATCTCATGCTGGTTGTTGTTCACTATTGTTCTCTGTGGGAGTAAGATAACATGATCAACCGTTTTCTAACATTCCACACTACAAAATAAGCAATAAGAATAAGTATGATTCCCGCTAATCGGGTCAATAAAGGTATAGGTCAATACTCCAAGCTGCAATATCAGTGTATTGGAAGTGAAAAGGTTTTATCGGGACACTACTAGTCTTGGCTCTTTGGTTACAGGGTTGCCTGCTGTCCCTTTGTGACTCTAAGCTGTAAACTGTTTAACAAGTGTAAAAATTGTATCTTATGGCCAAAAATACAAAGTATGGGTGCGCCGATTGCAGTTTTCTGGCCGATCACCAATCTTTGAAAAGCCTGACCATACCAATTCTGATTTTGGCCGATACTCATTTTTTAAGTCTGAAAAGTTGCTAAATATAGCGACAAGGTTTTTAACTGCAGATGTGACGTGGAGGACAAGTCTGTCAGTCGGCTCTGAGAGCAAAGGAGAACAGTGGCTGAATTTCAAATCTTTGTGAAGGAATATAGGATTGGTTACTTTACCCTTCTTAAATGAAGTAAGAAGAGCTAAAGTTATGGGTAGCGTTAACAAGACACAAATCTGATCACTTTTCCAAGATTAGTCTCGACTACCTGTGTCCTCGGAGGCGGGCTGGCCATCCTTCACGGGGGTCGTGCTCTCCGACGACGACGGACTGGCTTTGACCGAGGCGGGTCGGTGACTGGTGTCCTGGGAACTGGCGGGATCTGTGAAGGCATCCTGAGTGGAGTTGGAATCAGAAAGCAACACCACCTCGCTGTCCTGGCTTCGCTCTGAGTGAACAAACAAAAACACGGGTTACTCTGCCGGCTGCATGGCCTCGGATTAAAAAAATCTGGGATTGCCGTCACAAATGAAAAAAATGTGAACAAAATGATTATGCTGTTTAAACTTTCATGAATGACGTGTGTACCACCTTTTTCATGGCAGCTGCTATCTCTAAATACCAAACACTACCTGCTCTACAAAGAGGAGAGAAAATTATATAATCATACAACTGAAATAACTTCTGAGTCACTGATCTTTATTAGTGCATAACTAATAACATATTGTTAAGAGAGATGGTTTGTTTTTGTAAAGGTTCAAAAACAAAATGCCAGCATTCCTCTTAATTACCATGTTCTGCAGCCTCAACAAAAAAAATCCTTGACAGGAAACTGTTAATTAGGAAACAAGAGACCTTTGCTACTCAAAATAAATAAATAAATGCACACAGGGGACTTTTTAAAAATATTTACAGTCATGAGTCAATAGCAAAGTTACTGTGGTACTGTGAAGGTTTGTGTTGACTGAAGAGTTGTGTAATCAATGCTTGCTACTAGAAAGCACTTTTATTTTGGTGTTTGGAAGGAGAGTACCATTGAAGGAAGCCAGCCATATTGCAGACCTGGGCAGGCAGTATTCATGGTCAAACCCTGGTGAGGCTGTTGAAGATATGAGGAAGCTGGTTTGAAAAAAAATAATAGTGAGAAAGCACTTTTGCAGCTCTAAATTGACTTTAAAAAAAAAAAAAAAATCAGTAATAGCCTTAAATGATTGGAAAAAAAAAATCCCCTCAAGCATGCAGAACCTGATTCAGACAAGCATTTCCTCAATTGAAATGAGACAAAAATGCATGTATTATAGTAATATTTGTATTCATGCCACTTAAAACCTTTTACCCCCAACTTGTCAGGCACAAACCTTAATTTTATGGGGGAGTGTTATACGACACATGAAAATTAAGTTGTGCATTTTTATTCCCCCTCTTTTACTCAGATAACCTTAAATTAAATTCAGTGCAACCAATTGTTTTAAGGCGTCACCTAAATAGTAAATATGTGAGTAAATTATTTTCAGCAGGAGTGGCACTGGGCACCGATAGCTCAAAAGTCAGTTGAGCTTAAAATCTTAAACTTTAATTCCGCCAACGCTCAAGTGTGATTTGAATCACAAAGCTGCACACAATAACTGCATTTAAATATATTTCCAAATATATTGATATTCATTGTCCCATTCATCATACAAACACTGGAGAAAATAGTAAAACTATTATTATTATTACCAATAATAATAATAATAATAATAATAATAATATGGTCAATTTTGGGGATTTTAAACATTAATTGGAATTTATCGAGACAATACATAAAAAATTTTATCATAAGAAATTTTTCACGATAATTGATAAAACGATACGATAAACTACTATGAATATGTCCACAAGGCACTGCATGCATGTAGCTAAACGTTGAAAGGTTGCTGCTTTATGCATATCTCTAAAAGGAGAAAAATAAATCAGAGGCTACAGATTATTATTATTATTTTTTTTTTTTTGTTGGTTCTGACTCGAAAATAGCATGTCTGAATCGGGTTCTACATTCACCTCAGTGCACTTTCAGCAGGAATCAAGTCAAAGGTTGGACACCTACCCGTAGCAATGTGCAGGGAGAGGTATTTTCTAATTCCAGCCAATAGATGGAAGCCACGTTCTTTCCAACTTGACATTTTCACACTAATTGGCCATAATTAGAAACTGTACCCAATTAGTAAGAGAGCAAACATGAGCCATGTAAGATGTTGGAATATCTCCTATTTTTTGTTTTCTGTGTAATTAACCCACACACCGCACTCCCGATGAAATGTGATTATACGACACCAGACAGTTTGGTGGACTGTGATTCAGGGACTGAACTCCTCCGGCTGCTAAAAACAATCGCCCCATTAGAACTACATGCACATAAATGGCAAAGCAGGTGGTAAAAGCAAGCAGGCAAAGAGGTAGCAGGCAGGTAGGTAGGTGGATAGGTAGGTAGGTAGGTAGGAAGGAGTCTGGAAAGGGTGACAAAACTGGCAACGTGGGCAATATGGCTCCATTATTTGAGCGTTTAAGTTGAACTTACATGAATGGGTTGAGTGAGTAGATGCACTTTTTTGTTTTTTTAAATCAAATTGAGAATGGCTGCTGCTTTTTTTCCAAATGTGAGCTTTAATATTTCAATACTGTGTGCAGTTTACTATCCTGAAAATAACTTTTGTGTATATTTAATTTAAAAGTAAATGCTTACATTTAAAAAAAATTATTATTCTGAAAAAGATTTTTTTCTTCTTGAATGCATTTATGAAGCCCAAATGAACTTTACAACAGTTCCAAGCATAAATAGACATACAAAATGTACTCAAATAAAATAAACCGTACTAATAGTATTGTTTTACTTGGAGCACATTTTCGTCTAATGAACTAGTAAAGGTAATTTTACACATTTTTTTTTCACAGCAACAATCTTTGGTGTGGATGTAATTACTGAGTGAAATTAACTCAGAGGTGGATATGTTTAGTGCTTCAAGTAAAGTTAAAGAAAGAACAAAAATATAGGGAGCCATTTTAAACGAAACCACGTTTTCTACTCTTGTGACATTCCTGGAATTGATCCAGGCAGCCAAAGAGGAAGAAAGAGAGTTTGGAGTTTTCAGCAAATAACAGGAAGGCTGACAAGACAACAGCTTTCGACTCCTGTCTGTGATGAAATATGTATATGTATATCAAAATATGTTGGAAGCCTTTTGGAAGGGTCAGAGTTGAGGTAAGGATCTAAATTTTCAAACATGTAAACAGAAAGCTTTTTAGCAATGCAGACACTACCAATTGCTACTATGCAAGTCTGAGCATAGTTTCAAAGGCAGAAATTGTAATAGTTTTGGATTAATAAAAAACACTTATGAAATGTCTGGTATCTCTTCCATGCATTGTGATATTCCTTAAATCCCTTGCTACTATCAATTATGAGTGATAGCAGCAAGGCTAAGAGAAAATATTTATAAGGCTACTCCTATATTTGTTTTTACAATATATTTCATAAGAACAGGAAAAATTGGGGTTAATTTTTCAGACAAAAGTTGACAACCTTTAAGCATACAATTCATAAAGGCTACATTTCTCTAAAAATACGGTTTTTAGTGGTATTATTTTCATATTAAATGTTATATATTAACTGTAAACAGAAAATCATCATAAGACAAATAAGGCTTTCCAACATCCATCAAGTGTGTAATTAATCTGTGTTTCACTTAGTGATAAAGTTCCTGAAATAAAATAAACTTTCCAATAATAATATAATTTATTGAATAGTTCTGTAGTCGATTTCTACAAAGATTTTACAACATTAAGCACAAAACTAAATAAAGGAGATTATTTAAGAATCTCTTTTCTCTAAAGAAGGCTGATTAAAATTGTGTTCAAAGTCAGCTATATATTTAGCCTGACAGAGTGGAAAATTTAGGCAAATGAGTTAAACATGATCTATGATCAGAGTCACAGCAAGTCTGCAGCTTTTTCTTGAGTGTTGCCAAACAACAGCAGCCGATGGATGCCGAAACAACACCAAACATGTGAAAATGTGACACAAAAAGCCGAAGATGCTTTGAGAGAAACACGTTTAAATTCTCAGTGAGAGGCAAGGTGATTGTATGGAGAATAAGAAGCAACAAGAGACTCATGTTACATCCCCACATGCTCACAAATATGCAAACACTTAAGCCCAAATGCTCTCAGCACATACCAACCAAGATGTCAGTCTTTTGTTTTATTGTTTCCATGCAAAGCATATTAGCCAAATAATCAGTAGCCATATTGCCCATTTCACCACATCCCAATCACCCAGTGCATGGGGACCATAGTGACTGAAAACAAAGCCATTGAGAATGGTGATTAGCAATCTGAGCGCTGCTCCCCAGTGGGCCTTTCTCTGTCCCAGTGCGGAAACGGCAAAGAGCCCAACCCCAGAAGCACTGTCTAGGACTGGGACTGTACCATCAGCCTGCTGCTCCTCATGCCGTTGCTGCTGCCACTGCTGCCTTCGGAGTGTTTTGCGTTTGGCGTAATCGTGGTCAAATGGCGTGGCCACGTAAGGAGGGGATGTCACACCTGGGGTGACGGCAGAGGGGAGGGAGGAGCTGAGCACGTTCCCCATGCAAACAGAGGAACAGTTAAATTCTTCTTCCAGCATCGTAGGGGGTTTCTCTCTGAAGATAAATGGGAAAAAAAAAAAGCAAAAAATAAAGTCACACACTGTGAGATCAGCTGTTGTTTTGATGGATAAATAGCGAAGCTTACTTTTCATTGGACCTCGGCAAGCTTGGCATGCTCTTCTCTTCCCCCTTTGCAAACGGCCCGGTCGCTGCTTCCACCAGTAAGTTAAATAAAAACTCGTGATCCAGCTCTGACTCAGTGGCTTGTAGCAATTTAAGTATGGATGCACTCAAGCGAAAATGCAACTAGAAAAAAAAGAAAGAAAGAAAACAGAAATTTAATGTTGTAAAAATACAGGCAATAGCTCCAAACACAAAGTCTTCCAAAATCTGTTATTATACATAATAAAAATGCACAGAAGGAACGTCTCTGGACACATTCTGAGCAACAAGCCGAACTCCGCTTACTTCCAGGGCCTCCATAGCCAGGTCAGGAGGATTGTGGTAATGAATTTTTCTCGGGTACCGAGCAGCTTCTTCATGTAGATACTGAGCCGCCTGCAAACCCAGAAAACAACAGCGTAACCAGCTCATCCCAGTAACCAGAAAAGTGGGTAAAAAAAAAAAAAGAAAAACATAGAATACAGATTTGATTTCCAGTTGATCACAAAGTCGATGCTTAAAACTTTTATTTCTACAGAATTATCAGCGCCGGAAGAATGATGAGCAGGTTTACCTTCTTGTAAAGCTGCAGGTACTCATCGGGGGGCTTCCTGCGCTTCTCGGCTATCTTCCCCAGCATGTAGTGGATGAGCCACTCCTCTTCATCGCTGTCGCCGTCACAGCGGGAGGCCCCCTGGAAACACTGAAAAGCCGTCTCCAGCATAGAGTCTCTTCTTTCCTCCATCTGAAATAAAGACAAACATAAACAAACACTTAGGGTTTTCTCTCAGCAGCCAAAAAATCCTGTAGGGACAGCATTATAAACCGTCCAGCCCTCACCTGTTTAACAACGTCTGGAGGGAGCTCGTTTCGCCACTGTTTGAGCTGCCGAGACGCAAAAGAGTGCAGCGCGTAGGAGATGGTGCCGTACTCGATCCACAGGGACAGGTTGGAGCTGTCTATCTCCAGGGCCCGCTTGAAGCAGTTCAGCACCGCCTGGGAGTGCTTCCATATGGGAACGTCGCTTTTCAGCTCGTTTGAATTGAGCTTCTCTTGGATCCGGCTGGCTCGGGCTAAGGCCATGCCAGCCCAGGAATCAAATCTACAAGGTGAAGACGGTTTTGTTGTTAAAGCCACTTCTAAACACATTTCTTTGAAGGTGTCCAAAGTCGGTCCTGGAGGGCCGGCATCCTGCATGTTTTAGATCTCTCCCTGGTGGTAGTAACAACCTTTTCAGCATGTCAGTGTTCTTCTTAGGCCTTCTAACGAACCATCATTTGATCCAGGGGCTTTAAACCAGGGAGAGAACTAAAACATGCAGGAGGCCGGCCCTCCAGGACCCACTTTGGGCTCCACTGTGCCAGATGTAACCGAGAAGATTATGTTGAGCTGGCACAGCAGAGAAAGATATTTTGAAGATGGATCTAATTACTGAAGATGTGAAGAAATGCTGTACCTGTTGGGACAAACGCAAATGTCATGCATATAGAACTTGATCGCTTTGGACTGCTCTTTGTTCTTGAAGTGATAGTCAGCCATCAGGTAGTAGATCTCATTGATGATTGGGGGAGCAGGAGGGCTGCCTGCTGGAAGGGATGGGACCTGAAAGAGCAAATGAAGACTTAAATGACTCGCACCTTCCCCTTACGTTCGGTGTAACCCACCCAAAATGACCTTTTCTGTCATGTCCTCGATGTAGGCTGCCACTTCCTCCATGGTGAAGGTGGGGGTTTCGCTTGGGGGAGCGATGCTTGCAAATCTCCTCAGCAGATTGGCCAGCTCTGCAGACACTGTGCTGGTCTTATAGCTGTCGAACTCGGGCAGCGACTTTGGTTTGAAATACTGGAACATGAAGAGAGCGTCGCTCCACTGAAGCTCAACCTGTGGAAACAAAACCCCCCCCAAAAAAAACACAAAACCGGCTCCAGGGTCAAGCGATTAGCAACAGATCAGTGGGCAAATCTTCTCTACAACTGTGGTATGGCACATAGTTACACTAGGAGGGCTTACAAATTAAATGCACCGACTCCCACTTGTGGCTGGATGCGAGAATTGCAAATACCTGGGTTCTTCCACCTTGATTCTGTCATAAATTCATACTTTTCCGCATCCGTTTTCTGTCTGTTCATTTTATACTGTTTATTAGATATGCAATTATTTTTAAAATACACAATATACTGTAGATCTGGAGTCTTCTATCTGATGGTGGGGAATTAAATACAAAATCTGTTAGATAAAAAGGTGGACAAACGCATGCAGCACACAAACAGGTGAATTGACAGACAGATAAAAACGTATGGATGGATGTTAGCAACGGAACAGGGTAACATCTATATTATTTCATTTTCATATTTTCTGGCCAATCACCAATCTCTAAAAAGTCTGACCTGCCCGTTCCGATTTTGGTCGATCCTTTTGTCCAAAAAGTTGCTAAACATAGCAGCGAAGTTGCTGAGTTGACAACAGTGGGGTGACTGTTGTTGACTGAGCATGTGCAGACATAAACCTGGTGGGCAGGTCTGTTAGTCAGCCCTCTCTCAAGACAGAGCAAAAGGGGTGAGAGGACATTTGTGAAGGTAGATAAAAGCAGATAAGATCACATGTAAATGTCTGCCAATCGCAGATCTCCCAAAATCAAAGGTGCGGTATGTAATCGGATAAACCGTATTCCTAATGATCCATTGTTTATTCAGGGGCTACACACAAACACGAAAGCCTGATGGTGTCATAATTTCTTTAGTTAGCAGTTACAGATTAAAAATAAGATAAATTCATTGCAAATAAACTACTAGGCACAATGAAGCCTAAACTGCCTACTCATCAAGTGACAAAAAAAAAAAGAAGCAAACACACAAACAGAATTTTGTAAATATTTTGTCATGTCTCATTCAGCAGAGAAAAATAGTCAAACAATGCCGCTTCAGGGCCTCAATTTACTTCAGTGACACCTGTTTTGTGCGGCTCAGCAGCAAACAATGTTAATGGATATATCTGACCGTTTCAGCATCAAGAGGGTCATTGAGGGCGCTTGTTTGCGTCATCGGCAGTCTGTTCCTTTTCATGCCCTGCGCTTACATAAGTTTGGCAATACAACTGAGAAATAGCAATTAGTCAAAAGCCTTGAGCCACCTCTTCACTATTGCACCGCCTCTTCATCACCATTTGCCCATTATCTTCCTAACGGCTCAGCTACATTTGTTGTTGCTGCTGCTGCTGCAGACTTTTTGTGTGTGGAACTATGACGAGCAAACTTACACATGAATATTGAAATAAGACACTAGTTTATTTGTGATTCTGCAAAGACAATCGTAATAGGTAGAAACTACAGGCCTGACCTGTGGGGATGAGTGGTCCTCCAGGTAGCGCGCCTTGCTCTTCTTACTGGGATATGCGTATAAGCAGAAAAAGCATTGCTCCAAGGCCATTTCCAGCTCTTCCTTATAGGGATGGGAGTCATTGGTGCTGGACGCAGCAAATTCTTTCTCCAGTACCCTAATCTGCAACAAATAAGTTGCAAAATAAAACCAACAACCATTAAAACTGCTTACAGCATTCTTAAATTAGACATTGAAGAAAGTATTTCAACCTCTTGGACTCCTCCAGATTGTGTCGCAAACCACAAACTTCCTTGAATCTTATTGGGGTTCCATGGGATAGACTAACATAAATATGAAACAGCTCACAATGTGAAGTGGGAGGAGCAAACATTGTTTGTAAAATGTTCACAAATAAATGTCTCAGTTTTTGGATTTTTTTATTTATTTTTCAGCTCCCTTTGCTGGAACACCTCTGAATTAAATCCTGAAATTCAATCCACAGATGGGTTATGAAACGAAATCCAATTAATCTGCCTTAGGACCGAAAAACTGGAGCTCCAATCTGAATGAGCTTGAACTACTTTGCAAACAAGAAAGGACTAAAAACAAGGTTTCTCCAAGTTTCAAATGTAATTAAAGAACTTTTTAAAATACATGCTAATTTGTGATTGTGGATTGAAAACATTCAAATGTTCATCGAGTATCAATACTTTCTCAATTCTCTGCGAATGCTTGCCAAGTAAGGGCTTTGTAGAACCTTACAAAGAACTTCAGGAGGGCTCCGTCTGAGCTGCAGCATAAGGACCGACGACCCAGATACTCATGAGCTGTACTCAAAAGCATCAGAGACGAGGGAAGCAGGGGAGTTTCTGGTTCATCTGAAAATCAGGCGTCGCAGCGTTAACAATAAAAAAAAAGAAAGAAAAAAAGCAAAGACAGTGAGGGAAATCAATGACTTTAACACACCTTCGTCGTCATCTAAAGACATATGCTGCCGAAGCATGCAGTCAAAAGCAGTCTCCTCATGTTTGATAATCCGACACAAGATAATCCAAGGGAGAACTGAGAAGAAATAAGGCTCCTTCGGATCATCTGAAGTACTCATGCTAAGATCAATCAGCTGGAGGAAGACACAAAGAAACACACGCAACAGAATAAAGCAATAAAAACTTAGTTATTGAGGTTACCCAGTTTTAATGCACTATTCCTTTCACGGCATTCAAACCTGAATCAGATTGTTTGCCAGTCGGGCCATGCTTGAGAAGTGAGGGATTTTGCTCAGAAGCTCCGGTTCTTTTGTGAAGCAAATTTCGACGCCATCCAGCAACTTTCTGATGGTGCTGACCCACTCTTCCTTGCTCGGAGCAGAACCGCCCGCAGCAGAGTTGAGCTGCTGCAGGGCTTCGTTCAAAGCCAGCTCGCTGCACTCCAAGCACTGCCGGTAGTCCTGCAGCTTCAGCAGGGAGTTCTGGTGGAGAAGCGGCAAAAACTTAAGCACAATAAGATATGAAATACCGGCTTTTCTAATACCTCAAAAGTTAATCTAGACAGACATGCTGGATTACAGGAGTAAGGACAACAAAGTAACAGCTACAGGCAGTTCAGATGCAAGTTCAGCTGCATTTTTTTCTTGTTTATATTTCTAGAGATTAGCTATTTCTAGAGCTAATCTTAAAGATTTGGCTAAAAATAGTCAAAATTAAATGTAAAACTTCACTGTTAATTTATGGCGGTCTGTCTTATGACTTTGAAGGATTCAATGTGGAGCCAGATAGAATCATAGGCTGGATAGAAGGGAAGGGAGGATAAATTGACTGCAAGATGGATAGATTGATAGGTGGATAAATAAACTGACTGCATAAATGGATGGATGGACGGACGGACCAATACACTCTTCGGACAAAGGGGGGAAAGGATCCAGTAGGAATGAACTGATAGCAGTTTTCTGCCATATAGCAATCTTTAAAAAGCCTGATCTGCTGAGATTTTTGTATGAAAAGGAGGTAAATATAGCAACAAAGTTACTAAGTTGGCAACAGAGGAGTGACTATTGTTTGTCGACATGCCCTTGTGGGCAGGTCGGTCAGTCAGCCCTCTCTCACAACAGAGAGAAGGGAGACTGGCTGATATCCAGACCTTTGCGGAAGTAGACAAGATCAGGTGAAAAGATTGGTTTCTCATGCAAGTATCGACCAATCTCCAGAAAATTAAGAAAAGTGGGACCAATTTATCTCTGCACTCCTAGAATAAAGTCTAGGATATATATATATATTTCTCCATACATTTGTGGTCCACTAACAAATTATCTGCTGCGATGTTATGTGGTAACTAAACCCACAGTTCCTGCGATGAGTAAAGAGCTTTGTAGCACTTCCAACCTGCAGTAGCATCAGCTGGGCGGGACGCTCTGGCGTCGAGCTCACAAACTCCAGAGATTTGCTCCTGTTCTCATAATTAAGAGTGGGCTGCAGCAGGCGCACAACAGACTCAAAGTCTGCCGACTCAAAGAGACGCTGGATCTCCTCTAAAGACTGACACCGCTCCAGCGACTTCAGCCTCTTGTCGATCTGTACATGGGATCAGAAAAAAAAAAAACATTCAGAGCAGGAAGTCCTCATCTGAACTTTGCAACATTGTATCTATTGAATCTATTAAGACTTTGTGAAATGGCATATTGATGACTTGAAACCCTTTGTTTCCAGTATTTACCCACCTCCTCCACAGATATGGCTGCATCTACATGTAGGTTTGGCAGGTTGATTGTGTAATGTTTCCCATCAGTGGTTTTTGGTTTGCTCTGCAACAGCCCTATACAAACATCATAGCTCTCGAGGGCCAAATCCATATCTCCCTGTCAAGAAGACGAAAAGAAATTCAGCATTACATATCAGCTCTGGCGAGACTCTGGGGAAAAAGACAAAACCAGGAAACTTGGAGTTAACCTGCAGGGCCAAGAATCGTGCTTTCAGCCAGTAGACCCGCACCATGACATCCAACCAGATGCTCCCAAACAGATCTCTTTGGGACGAGCCGAGGGCCAGGATTAACAAGTCGCCCTGGAAGTGTTGCCCGGGAAACTCGGAGTCAGCCGTCTCACCGCTGGGACCGCCGCAATTTCTTCTGGGAATAACTGGCCGAGACAGAACGACATGACTGAAAACCATCCAGAAAGAATAGCTAGTGGGGGGAGGAGGGGTAAAGGTTCACTTGTTTCAGTAAGTTTTAAAGGAACAGTTCAGAATATTTTCTGTTACACTTCGATTGTGAGAAACAAATTTTACTCAACTACTTAAAAATAGACTGAGCCTATGATGTTTTAGAAATTTGAAGGTTTGATTGCTTTCAATTAATAAAGGATAATCAGGTAAATCCAAGGCCTGGATAAATTACATCACAATAAAACCTCCTGAAAATTATGAAGGTTGTTGCTTGGGAATTTCTAAATAAGATTGTGCTGAAAATTCAGAATAAAACATGTTCCCATCACTTTGGAGTCGTTTCAATATGTAGACAATCCAGTGTACAGAAGTCCCTAAATGCACCGTAAAAGTTTGGCTGTCAGAAAATCTAGCCAACATGTCTGCTGCGGTGCAGCACTTAAGGCTGGTTAAATGCTGCTAGACAGCAGGATTTAGATCTTAGCTAAGCTTTCCTCCAGTACCAGCGTTACTTATATTTGGGGTTGGAGTTCCTTCTGGTGAATAATTAAGTTATTTGTTAAATAATGCTGACAAATCTTTGGTTTAGGCCTCATTTCTTTCTACAACGACACTGTTTTGTTTTGTGAAATCACCAACTTACCAATCTTCCCTTTGTTGTGCAACCATTGCTCCAGCTGCAACTCCATACAGGCCAAGCTCATCGTCAGCATTTCCTGTACAGAACAAAATAGAATATCTATTGAAAGAACAAAAGAAAGGTGTGAAAGGGTAACCAGACCACTGAATTACCAACCAAACTGCTCCATAGAAAATGGCTCCTTTTAGCTCTGAACAGCTATTGCTCTTTCTCTGACCTCACCGATACTGAAAATAGGTACTCAGAGTTGTTTTCCCATTGTAACAACATCCACACTGAAGAGTATCATCAGCACAACCTGATATTGCCTATGTACGATGCATTTATTGACCGCTAAAAGAAAAAACATTTTGAGTTTGAGTCAGTAGATCTGGAAATGATTGAATTTGGGTCACCAGTTCACTTCCCAGCAGAGCTCCTGGCTTAAATAACACATACTAGATGTACTTGACACATTTCACAAATATATAAAAATCAGTTCAAAATCTCCATTTCAGATTCTTTAGGGCTGTTTTGACAGAAGTAATCATAACTGTAATCTTGCTGTATATACTCCTTATATGATGATTTGGCCCATCGCAAATTTTGCTAAACATTAACCATCTTGTTGCAAGATCGCATGGAAAAGCTCTCAGTAACTGATACATGAAGTTTGTGCCACCTTGATAGTTTTGGTCTAAATAGAAATTTAACAAGTTTTTTTTTGGTTGCTTTGTTTATTTATTTTGTTTACCTGGATGTGCTGGTTGGTGCAGTCCCGAAGAAGAGGGTTGGGGAGCCCCATGCTGTGTTTCCTCCAGGTCTGATAAACCTCCAGCACCACAGCGGTCAGCCCCCGCGGCCACTCCTCCATGAACTTCTGACCAACCGCTTTCAGGTAGCGTATCATCAGATCCAGGATGCCACCGTTGCTCAAATTATTGAGCAAGAAGTTGTGAACATCTTGTTGCTCTGACAAAGAGAAACAAAAAGCTGTTTCACTTATCGATGTGTTTCGATGCAGAGCCTGCCTCCACTTTAAAGATGTACATGGATAATGTACCAGACTCCATGAGTTCAACGGAGTCGGCTGGTAAGCAGCTTCCGTGAACAGGCTGAACGTCATCCTTCCCGTCACACTGCGTCTCGAGATTCCCCAGGCTCTCGTCGTCATTGTCGGGATCAAACTTCTTGAGCCTGAAACAGATCAGAAAATAACGTCACGAAATAATTAATTTTTTTAAAATATTTTGGTTTTGACATTTTAGGGCTGCACAGTGGCGCAGTTGGTAGAGCTGTTGCCTTGCAGCAAGAAGGTCATGGGTTCGATTCCTGGCCCGAGGTCTTTCTGCATGGAGTTTGCATGTTCTCCCTGTGCATGGTGGGTTCTCTCCGGGTTCTCCGGCTTCCTCCCACAGTCCAAAAACATGACTGTCAGGTTAATTGGTCTCTCTAAATTCTCCCTAGGTGTGAGTGTGTGTGTGAATGGTTGTTTGTATGTCTCTGTGTTGCACTGCGACAGACTGGCGACCTGTCCAGGGTGAACCCCGCCTCTCGCCCGGAACGTAGCTGGAGAGGAACCAGCAACCCTCCTGACCCCATTAGGAACAAGGGTGAACAGAGAAAGAGAGAGAGAGTGAGAAAGAAAGAAAGAAAGGAAGGAAGGATGGATGGATGGATGGATGGATGGGTGGGTTTTGATGTTTTAGCTGAACCTACCTGGAAGGTAGGTATTTAAAAAGCAGCTCCTGGAAATCAACCTTCTCTTCCTTCTTGCACTTTGTGTTTCGAACACGTGCCGAGCGACGCTTGGCCGTCTCGCCGCTGTCCTCCACCACACGTCTTCTCTTTGGAGCTTTCTTCACTTTATCTGCCAGGGAAATGTCCATGCCTGCAGCTGTACACATAACAGAATATTAGAAAACAACGACACGACTTGCTAGAATCGTCATAGTACTTCAACATTCCCAGATTTTGGCACATTACAAACAATTTTGTATGCATTTTGTTGGATTTTTATGTAATTAACCGACACAAAGTAGCACAAATTAGTGAAGTAAATAAAAAGAATGCATGAGTGTCAAATAATTTTTACAAGGAAACATATGAGTGAGAAGTGTGGCCGGCACTCGTATTTAGGTATCTTTAAATTACAGTTGGAATGATTAATGAGCTTAATTGTGATTAATCAATAATTGTCAATGAAATTAGTAATTGAATAATTGTTAAAAGGAGTATTCAAACACACAAAATAAAGGTCATTTTCTGAAACAACCCCACTGTTAGAGCTGTGATAAAACAAAAACTGTAAAAAATAAATATCTACTTTGCAGATAACTACTTCAAGTTTTAGCTTTATCCAGTTTAAATTGACTAAAGAAATAATACGTTATTGTATTTTGGCATTTAAATGCTTGTTATTTAAAAGAAGAAATTGGATTTTTATTTGCATCTTTTAATTTACATTGTATGAAAAAAGCATAAGAGATTAAATTAAAAATTTGTAGAATGTGCCAACTTTTTGATCCGACTAATTGATTTATCTATCAAATGTCAGAATAATCGACTGCTAAGGTAATTAATAGTTGCAACCCTATTTATAAATGTGTGTTTGGTCATTAAATCTGACTGACCTGGAGATATATTGCAAAAAAACTAAATGGGGGAAAAAAATGTCCCAAATGTCTAAAATTGGCAGTGACATGGCCTCTGCAGACATGCTGCTGTAATTGCAGCAAAACCTGCATCAACAGCAAACTAATCCAACGGCACCGTGTACGTCTCAGAAATTCATTTGAAAAAGATTTGAACTCATAATAACAGATCATTTTCCTTCCACTTTTAATGAACTACCTTGTGTTGGCCTACCTACAAACTCCAACAAAGACACAGCAGTTTGTAATTGTAGCATGACAAAATATAAACAAAAAAGGATCAAGAAGTGCGAAAATGAAGAATTACACAATGTCAGCGTGAATCAGCATTGTGTTTTTTTCCAAAAGAGAGATTATGAAAACCAGCAGCGCTAACCAGCAGGGGGAGCTGTAGTTGTGATCTCCACAGTCGTCTGACCAATGGTGATTTGAGGCTGAGAACCCGGCAGGACGGCAGGCTCACTGAAGGCCACCGGCGGCAAGGACGAGCTGGGGCTGCTGAGCACCGTGGCCAAGCCCATGCTCACAGGGCTACTCGGCTGGGGAAGGTTCTGGGGGAAGTTGGGGTCGCAGTACGCCGACAGGTCGATTCTGCAGCCCAAACTCGGCCGTGGAGGTTCGCAGGTCGTCTGGTGTTTGTACATCGCGAGAAAGCTTTCGCCGACCTGCTTCCATCTGAGGTTAAACAGAAGAGACTTCAAATTTAAACATAAAAAAAAAATTTTATTTAAAAATACACACATTGGAGAAACAAATAATTCTGCTCATGGTTCAATCTAAGAAGATTGCTATTTTAAATTCTTAATTCCACTGGGACTACTTTTTCTAATTCGAGTAATTCAAAACAGGAACTAACGAGAGGCAGTGCATGGGCTGAACCAAGACGAGGTCTGGTTTCGGTTCATGGTGAGTGAGAGTCTGTCTGCGCCTCCTTATCTCCATAGCCTCTTCAATGATGGATCTGCGCTCTTCCTCTTCCACTTCCACATAGTGAATGGACATATCGCTGCAACAATTCACAGCAAAATGCAGAAAAACTCTCAGTGCTGCACAGATTTAGACTAACGGTATGTTGTAAATAAGAAAGATTTTTACCATTTTGTAAACATCTGCATCGTATCCCTCTTCAAGCAGGGCTGCTCCTTAAAGATTTTTTCCTTCAACACAAGGCCTTTAGTGTAGCAGTAGTCCTTCTCCAGGGCTTTGGCAATGAAGTATAAACAATCTGCAAAAATGCAGTTAAAAGTTACCTTTCTGGCCATATTTAATTTTTTACGCTACGAAGGGAAAAACGTCTTGCTTCGTTCCCTTCAGAGAGAGCACGTAAATTTTTAACAAACGGTTTCTGGAGTCCTCGACAAAACTAAGAACATGATTTGTACATCCAATAGCGAAGCAACAGCCTCCTTTCCTCCTCGCACGGCCAGCCAAACTGGATTAAAGCTAATCAAATCTGGGCTATTCTCTCAGAATTAAAGTGTTTTCAATCCTTCACACTGACATTCAGCGTAAAAGAGAGAACATGTGTTCATGTCACCAGCTGAGAAACAGCCTCTAACATTAGCCCAGCACTAAAGCAAACCACTCAAACCACGTACAAACCACTTTAAAAGATCAGCAGCAGAAGCGGGTCAAGAGTTTAAGACTGCAGCTGAATGGGTCAAGACAGACAGACAGGCGTCTTTAGACACAAAGTAGAATCTGTGATGGTTTCAGTTCATGAACATTACAGAGGCTTTTAACAGGTTACTCAAAATTTGAGACACAATTTCACTTTACAGACCTTTAGATACATTAACATCAAGTTAATTAGGGTTGGAATGATTAATGAACTTAATCGTGGTTAATCAATAATTGAAATAATTGTCAACTAAATTGGCAATTGAATAATTGTTAAAAACATCAAGTTAATGTATCTAAACTGTAGTTGTGTTTCCATTGACCATATATTTGCGCAAATTGAAATTATGAAAACAAATTTGCTTAACGGAAACACGTCAATCTTGAAAAAAAAAAAAAAAAAAAAAACACACTCAAAGCTTTTTGTGGTAGGATGAGGTGGGTTTTCAGCTGCATTGAAATTAGTGTAATTTCCAAAACTCTCTTTTCATGTCTCACAAGTTGTGTCATTAACAACCGGATATTGCTACTGGCGGAAAAGAAGATGACAGGAAGTGATCGGAGGACAATAGGACTTGTGACTTGGTTTCAAATGCCGGACCTTAAAAGTCGGTGTCAGGGATCAAACATCCACTTTGGGACATCCCAAGAATTGAGCTGGTGATGATGTGCATTACTTACAGGTATAGTCACTAAGGGTGTACAGAATAGTGATGAGGTTGTCCAGGCATGGCCAGTGGTCCGGGTTGCAGTGCAGGCCCTCCTCAAACGCGTGACGCGCCAGAGGTATGCGGACAAGTCGCACAGCCACCTGACCGATTTTATACCACATGTTCACATCAGTTGAGTCCAACATGACAGCCTGAAAGGAAAAAGTAATAACATATATTTATCACTACTATTCACATCAATTAAAATATTAAGCAAAGCGGCGACATGAACAAAAATATTTAGAATTAACCGTAAGAATGGAGTGTTTACCTCCAAATAAAACTCCATTGCTTTCTCCAAGTCGTCCTGGGATGCAGCCATAGTGGCAAGGTTTTTAAAGGTGGAATATTTCAGCATCAGTCCAGGATGCTTGAGACCCACTCTTTGATCCTCTGAGGGCATGGCCTGAAATATTACGTAGTACATAAGATTTAACAACAAGGGCAAAGCACAGAAACGGCAATTCAGCAGTCGTATCACAGCGTTAAAGCACCAGTTTAGAAGTGTCGGGTTACAACTATATACAGCACCTTAGTAAAGTACCCATAGGGTTAAACTTTTTCATATTTTCTCAGACTACAAACAGCAGAATAAATTATCTTGGTACTTTACACGGTATGCCAGGAGTGCAAACTTGTGAAGTGAAAGAAAAACTGTGATTTAAAGGTTTTTCTTTTTTGCTTCTTTTTTTATGAGTACGTATCTAAATGCGGCATGTGTTTATATGTATTTATAGTCAACCGCTTTTAGTCCGATGCCCCGAAGTAAAGTTAACTCTAATTTCTACATAAAGTCCAACGTTGTGGAACCAAATCTGACTGTAACTCAGTAGTAGACATACTTCCACTCATCCACTAATTTTTCATTTAGCTCTTTAGCATTTTTGCTGACTTTGGAAATGTTTAGCATACTGACTTTCCCTTCATTAACTTTTCAGGATAAATTCTAAAGCACTAACTTAATTGGTGATTTTGTAAATTTACAGTTGGGTAAAGTTCGACATCTGTGAAGTTTTGATCATCGATTTAAAAATTCCTCAAGACGTTAGACGTATTTATTCTCTTATTTTGGAGAATATGACAGACATTTTTCCAGGGCATTTAAATAACATATCTAGTATAAGTAGGTTTTAGTCCCACCAAAAAATTATGCAGATTTTAGTTGCAAGACCTTAAAAGAAGGAGTGATCTTTATGCACAGAGCTGTGGGGTGCATTGTTTTTCCCTCAGACTCTTACAACAGCTAAAATATACTGTTTATGTAAAACTGTGTAGTGAAAAACATTTGAGTTAATAGGTCCACTTAAAAACTGTCAAAAAGAATAGTACATTTTATTAGTAAAAAAAAACAAAAACATAAAGAACATTCAATTTCAAAAGCCCGAAATGAACATCGACAGCTAATTCTGTAGGTTAGCAACAGTGTGACTCTTAACAGAATCATCATGCTTTGTTTAATACACCCAGGTGAGTTTACCTCTTTGAGCAGTGGCGTTTTAAGCAGCTCATGGTAGGCCTTGGCGGACTCCTCAAACTTGTCATGTTTCTGGAGATCTAAAGCTTTGTGATATAAAGCAAAAGCTTCGGCTTCCTGCGGAGGTCAATTCAAGGTCAGAAGAGGTCATTAATTTCTATGCAAAGATCGGCGTAAATGCTGCTCGGCGTCATTCAGTCTGTACCTGAGCCTCTTTCGTCTGAATCTTGCTGTTCCTCAGAGGGTCCTGACACTCATCGGCGGCTGTCGAAGCAGCATTTAGAGCCGCAATTCGAATCTGTAAAGGTCAACGGCAACAAACTCACTAACAACAACAAATCACATGATAAGGTGGACGGGGCAAAACAGAATATTGAGCGCAGCTTACCATTTTAATATTTTTAAAGCAGCCTCTCAACTGTTACGGCGAATGTTTGACCGGTTCTGAAGGTTTGAGAAAATGATACGACCCGAGTCAGAAATTTGCATACACTCATTAAGGCTGAAATGATGATAAAACATATAACAAAAAATACATCTTTAAATTTAAAATCAATTTTCTATACCCCATTCAATATGATATTGAATGGGGTATAGAAAATGCTGATACATATATATGCACCTCAACTAATATTTGGTTTAATTGATGCGAAGAAACCACAAACTTTCAGTTTTCTATCATTTTTCTTACTGGATATTTAAACTTTCTTCTTACCCAATTTAAATTGTTTGGTTTCCCCTGCTTTTAGTCATGTAATTTCTAAACTTTCAATAGCATTAAAGTCGGGGCTTAGGAGAATTCGAATGTGAAATTTTCAAAACCCGTTCTCATGTTTGTTTGGGAAGTTTCCACCATCTTACCAATCTTGTTCATTTGAAGATGAGCTGTCATCTTCAAATGAATATGAACTTGCATAAAGACAAAGATTAAACTATTCTGCCATAAAAACTGACAAAAAAAAACACCTCTTAGAAACGGCAAGGTTTTCAGATTCAACAACACTGTTCCAACTCTCAAGCATGGCAGTGGGAGCATAATGCTATGGTTTAGAGTGCCATACAAACTTATTGGAATATTAATTTGGGACAATCTCCAAGTTCTGCAACTTCTGGACACCTGCTAGCTGTTGTAACAGCACAATAATCCCAGTCAGGTCGATTTTATTTAAAAAAAAAAAAAAGAAATATTATCATGTCTGTTTATTCTAACACCAACCGGGAACTGTAGTTATGGATAAGTACATTCATTGTAGTAGACCTAATAGATTTGTAACATTCAATATAAAAGCCACAATCCAATGCCAGCTGACTAGTGAGTTATTCCATTTACTTGATGATAATAGCCCCAGAAGACACACCAAACAGAGAATTAAAATAAAAGGGCAAGCCGTATCAGCTAATAAACTAAGCTAACTTTACCGAATTGTCCCTTCAACTAGCCTGACTAGCATAATGACAGCACACTTATTTCAGTATTTGAATAACATAACTACATCCCCGAACACAATGGTTGCTGTTTAGTTTGTACTATAACTATAATTCACCTAATATGGGGCAATGCTTTACATTAAGAGAAATTATAGGCATGTATTGCTTTGCTAATTGTGCAAAAGCTAATTCAGGGAGCTAACATTAGCTTGTGTCTCACAGAGCAAATCATCGTTTCCTAACCTTTGTAACTTACCATCCATCGTCGCAGTACCTGCTTTACTTTTCTGGCACATTAGCGGGATATTAAACAGATGCGGAAGTGGTTATATTTCAGTGATAAATGAGAAAATCAACTTTATTCATCATCCTTTGTTGCTGAAAGTCATGGACCCGGGGACGTTTGCAGCAGAAGACGTTTGCTACCCGCCAATTAGTAAAATTCTCGGTCATTGGTCAAAACTCTGTGAGTGTATAGATGTAACCAATGAAATGCTTTGATACAAGTAGAATTTCGTAAACAACAGAGAAATGTGGAAATCGGGTACGCACTATTTGTCATCCCGGAAAGCAAATCGTTACGCCGGATTGGTTAGTCCATATTTTCAGCAGGTGTTCTTTAAAGTTAAAACCGGAGAATCGTCTTGACCATTTCACTCTTATTGCCCGTTGTGATTTTTGATATGGGCAAGATGTCTCTGACCTTCTCTTGTCCGAAAAATGCTTTGTTTCCGTTTAAAATGAGAACTCCTCCCACTCCACTTTGTCAGCAGTCCTCCCCAGGTCCTCCCTCGGCTGAGCGTTAAAAAGCGTACCCAGCCAAATCATGACCATAGAACGTGCTTTTATGTTATTTACCATTTAGAAACTTTTAAAACCCATTTTTAGGCCGGCATATAAGAAAACAGTAAATTTATTTATTAACAACTGTTTTGTGATAAAGTGAAATGAAGAAATAAAGCGTTAGCTTATTTAGACATGTCACAAATGATCAGTATTTCCACTTTAGCACATTCGATGTATTTTGACAACGTTTAACAAAAGCAATGCGTCACCAATTATAAGAAACGTTTATGAAAATTGAACTCTATGACCTTTATGTTAGAGAATTTACAACAATGTAACATAATGTCTGTCTGGAGTGAATAAGGTGTTGTTGAACTCAATTCTGAAACAGGAGGTCTTCCAGAATTTCTGACCATTACAATAAATGCATTTAGGACACTGTAAGATTTTTTTTTATGATGATTTTTTTTTTCTTTCGTATGAAATGTATAATGTAAAAACTGCAAGTAACATACAAACATGAATTTGTATCATTCGTTTTTAAACATATTTTTAAAATCAAATGTTTCAGTAATGTTCGAGCTGCATACTAAACACATGGCCGCTAGAGGGCAATCGTGTTCATGAAGTCCTTCAATTAACTTTCTTTTTTCTTTCTTTTTCCCTTTTTCTTTTTTCTTCTTTCCTTCCTTCTGTCCTTTTTCTGTCCTGTCCTGCTTCCTGTATTTCTTTCTTTTTTCCTTTCTTTCACAGGACGACCCAAATGTTTGATCCCTTAGCGTTCCTTTCACATGACATAAAATAATGATGCAAAACTCTAAAACTGCTTGATAGATTGATATCAATAGGTTGATATCTTCCTGAGGATTTATGCGGTAAAACTGTAGCTTCCTCTGCAGTTTTCAGGAGTAACAGTAGACTGTTAATGTCCTCGGTGACCCTGTGTGTTGCAGCCCATTTTGCTCCATCGTTACTTATCCCCGCCTCATCTACCCACACACACACTCCTCCCCATCTCTGCTGGCTGGCAAGGACCATAATCAATTCTTTCCGTCAGCACTGTGGAAGAAAAAAAAAAAGCTTACGTCACAGTCATTACAGTCTCTATAAAAGCCAGAGTAATGCAGATTCACTGTGCAGACATCACGGCCACATACCCTGGGACGAAGCGGCAGATCTACGAAATCATGACTTCAACTGGCTTCGACCCTTATCTCCCTTCTACTTACAAGCGGAGAGTAGTTGTGCGCAATGCAGGATATGGAGCTGGAGGAGGAATTGGATCCAGGTCTGCTTACTCCACGCATTCAGCCCCAATGCCATCTTATGCATCTTCACGCAGAAGTTATACAACATCCACCAGAGCTCCTCCGAGACACTCCCCCGTCCTTCCTGCTGCAGCTGCCACCGAGCTCCGCCTTGAGCAAGCGGTCCAAGTTAGCTCCGAGTTCAAACAGCTGAGGACCCAGGAGAAGGCTCAGCTCCAGGACCTCAATGATCGCTTTGCGAGCTTTATTGACAGAGTCCATGAGCTGGAGCAGCAGAACAAGCTGCTGGAGACGGAGCTGCTGCTGCTCAGGCAGAGGCAGGCAGAGCCCTCCAATCTTCGGGCCCTGTACGAACAAGAGATCCGCCAGCTCCGTACCGCCGTGGAAGAGGCCCGCCACGAGAAGCAAGCGGCCCAGGATCACAGAGATGAGATGGAGGATGTGCTGAAGAACCTCCAGAAGCGCTACGAAGACGAAGTCCTTGGCAGAGAGGAGGCAGAAGGACGGCTCATGGATGCCAGGAAGGGAGCGGACGAAGCCGCCCTGGGCCAGGCCGAGCTTGAGAAAAGTGTCGGCACCCTTCTGGATGAGCTGGCCTTCCTGAAGCGCCTCTGTGAGAGTGAGATTGCTGAGCTGCAGGCCCAAATTCAATACAGCGTCGAGGTGGCTGTGGAGATGGAGGTCTCCAAGCCGGACCTCTCCGCCGCTCTCCGTGACATTCGGGGCCAGTACGAGACAATGGCACAACGCAACCTGCAAGCAGCAGAGGATTGGTTCTGCAGCAAGATGAGCATGATGACGGTAGGCTCCACGCGCAGTACAGAGAGCGCACGCAGCGCCAAGGATGAGGCCGGAGAGTACCGCCGACTGCTCAAAGACAGAACCCTGGAGATTGACGCCTGCCGGGAGATGATCCAGGCTCTGGAAAACCAACTGCAGGAGGTGGAAGAGAAACAGAGTTCTGAGATCTCTGCAATGCAGGTAAACAAACACAACTTTGGAAAGTAGTGGAGAAGAGCAATGGGGAAATTCATTTTAGATGTCAGATCAACTTGAACTTTACCGTGCCTTCTCTTTTTGCAGGACACAATAGGTCAACTGGAGGAGGAATTGAGGGCAAATAAGAATGACATGGCTCGTTACCTAAAAGACTATCAAGACCTCTTGAACGTAAAGATGGCATTGGATATTGAGATTGCAGCATATAGGTAAGTGCTCAATTCACACTCACTGCAGAGTTTTATGCACTGCATTGTAACCGTGAGACCTTTGCTTGCTGCCTCGTCCCACTAGGAAGCTTCTTGAAGGGGAGGAGAATCGCTTGAACGTGCCAAAACAAGGATCCTTCAACATTTATTCTCAGGCCATGGGTCCTACTCCAGCCTACGGAAGAGCGCAGGTCTCCACCCAGTCTCTGTTGAGCTCTGCGGCTCCATACCTGCTGAGCTCCCGCTTGTACTCTCCGTCACTTTTCACTGAAGACGTGATAACCGCAAGCCAAGCCCAGCAGGCGGAGTCCAGCCCTCCTCAAGAGGAAGAGGAAGAAGAGGAGGAGGGAGAGCAGGTGGAAGAGGAGGAGAAGGAGGGAGAAGCGGAAGAAGCAGCAGATGAGAAAGAGGATGAAGAAAAGGCTGAGGAGGAAGAGGAAGCAGGAGAAGAGGGAGAGGAAGCAGTAGAGAAAGAAGAGGGAGAAGAGGAAGGAAAAGGAGAAGGTTAGTGTTGCCATTTTACCTTTCTGACAATGAATAGAACATTCCATTGTGCTCAAATGTTTCCTTACAGATGAAGAGGATCACGAGGAGGAGGAGGGTAAAGACAAAAAAGAGGAGGAAGAAGGGGGAGAAGAAAGCCAACCCCAAGATGAAGATGACAGTGAGCAAAAAGAAGGCGATGAAGAGGGTGTAAAGGAGGTGGAGGAGGAAGAAGGTGAAAAAGAAGCAGAAGAAGAGGTGGAAACCAAAGAGAAATCCGCAAAAACAACTGATAAGAAAGTTTAGACTGACGAATCAGTTTTCTGGTGCTCAATAAGCAGAGATGCCTCATCGAAAAAATAAAAATAAAAAAGCAAACCTCATGAACTCGGAATATTTGGTCACTGAGGCCTCTGTATGTTTTACTTGAAACACTAACAGCATGTATGCACATGTTTACATGGCAACAACAAAGGAAAATAATAAAGACGGGAGATGTCAGGAATAGACTCTGCTGTGTGTGGATCTATTCGCAGGTGCTTTAACTGTCACCAAAAATGCGCTTATCCAACTGTCTTTGGGTGCAACGCGCGGTTTAAAAATGCCTTACCTCAACTCCCCACTGAGTGCTTTGAGTCTCAAAATGTGCTGCATTGAACCCCAATAAAGCCTTGAAGCCTTGTCAACCTGAAGCTGCCTCCACGCCTTTCATTTTACACTTACATAAACAGGCGGGTGCAGTGAGGAGTCAATTCAAATCATCTTCGCCACACACAGAAAACGCATATTCACAAAATTAGACTCAATACCCAAGCTGTGTGACTCACAAACAAGAAAAAAGGATTTTGCATTCATTTAATTATTTTTTTTTTTAGCCTGGAGCTGCCTGTTTATTTAGAGCTTAAAACAACACACCTCATTTTCAGCAGAATGTTAATGGAGGTTAATGTAAGGGAATAAAGGAACATAAATGATGGGCAGAAGTCCATAACTTGTATCCGCAGTGATATATTGGCCCACGGCTGAAAGAGGTGTGGGGGAGTGTGTTGGAGGAGACCAGCAGAGTCAGCAAGTCAATTGGTGCAGTAAAAAACTAAAACTAAATACAGGTTGATCAGACATTAATTTCCAGATTTAAATATCTGGAAATAGCAAATATCTGGACAAAGCAAAGCAACAGATTTCTGGTAACTTGCACAATCAACATTTTATCATGTTTCAGTCTGCAGTTGCACTCCTTCCGTCTTCGTCTGAAATCAGCAGATGGTTTCTGTGCTGACATATATCTTTGTGATCAGCGAGCTGACGCCAGTGTTTTCTTCCACTGCTTCACCCACCGCTCCACCCCGTTTCCTCCCCCAAACCTGCAACACCCCAGCCCCTCATCCACATCACTGTCCATAAATCAGGCCACTGAAACCTTTATGACTCAGCTTCTGCTGCACTGGAGAATCTGGCCAAATGTCGATTTAAGCAGAGTGGCAAGAAGAGTAGGGGAGGCTTGGGGGGAAGAGAGGAGTGCCATTATTTCATTAGGAAGAGAGAGACAGAGAGCGGTAGAGGAGGATGAAGAGAGGAAGAGAGACATATCTCCCTGCACTAAAACCTTGACAGAGGACAGACTGTTTATTCTTTGGCAGCGAGGTGAGGGCATCTCTAAGGCATTTCCAGAGATTTTCACATCCCACTTGTCAAACATAAAGATCACTTGATATTTCCCAAGTAAACCCAAGACGTAAATTCACATTTGGACTATTTTACTTCCTCTTCTCTCTGATTTAGATAAATACACATATCCCAAGCATGGGTTTGAGCTTCTGATTGATGTGTCGGAAGTTGTCCTGCATATCGCTTTATCTCTCTAACATAACCACATGCAGAGTCTTCTAAAAGCACTTAAGCTCCCCAAAACGTATAATAAAATCTTCGATGTATGTTGTCTGGACAGACCAAAACAAAGTAGAACGTAGCTGAGAATTGGGAGGACAAGGATATATGGTACCAGGTACACGTACGAGAAGACCCTGACACACACAAAACTCACTGGTAAATCCCTTCTGGCAAAGAAATGTATAGTGCAGGGGTGGCCAACCCTGGTCCTCGAGAGCCGCTGTCCTGCAGCTCTTAGATGTGTCTCTACTTCAACACACCTGAGTCAAATAATGAGGTCATTAGCAGGACTCTGGAGAACCTGACTGCACTTGGGAGGTGATTCAGCTGTTGGATTCAGGTGTGTTGGACCAGGGAGACATCTAAGAGTTGCAGGACACCGGCCCTCCAGGACCAGGAGTGCCCACCCCTGGTATAGGGGCTCCAAAGGACAACCATGATCGGTATGTCTGGTATGTCTCAAGCAAGTAGAACATAATGGATGAATGAATGGATGGATCCTTTTTATTCCACTTCACAATTATGCACTTTGAGTCGAAGACACTGAACCTCGTGGCTGCAATTTGACAAACTGCCAAGAACTTCAAGGAGTATAAAAACTTCTTCAAGGCACTGATTGTGACCATGAAGATTGGTTTATGTTAGATCCATTTGAAATACCCTTGATACCAACTCATCTCTTTTTAACACAAACAAGACAACATTAAACATTGTGTTTGTAAATAAAACAAGCCACAGTCTACCAGCATCTGTCGTCTTCCTTTGCTACAGACTCCATCCCGCCCAAAGAAGCACTTAAATTAATTGTTTGACATCATGCTTTGTAAAAAAAGATGCTTTCCTTTGAGTTCTCATTTCATCACTACAAGAGACAGCAATACTGCAAATGCTTCCTCACTGGATTAGAAAAAAGCTGCAGTGATAGTGATAATGCCTCTTCCAACAGACACGGTAAACCCTTCTCCCACTTGCCTCGCCTTCTCAGCTCCGTTAGTGTGTCTCAGTGCATCGGAGGGCACAGTGGGGCACAGATCCCCTGTAAATGTAGCCTATTAGAGCATTGCTGTATTATTTTTTTTATCACACTTCATCTTTCACACATCGAGTCTCCATCCGCGTTTCATCTTCCACATTTGGGCTGTGAACTGACTGCTACACAAATGCTATGACTCTTTGCTTCCTCCGGGGGCACACTATGTCAGAGGGAGGGGAGACTTAGAATAGTTTAAAGGAGCAGAAGGAGGCGTCAACAACAACTCCGGCTTCTGGTGGAAAGAGGAGATGAAATGATTGTACAGCTTGCTAACACACACACACACACACACACGCACACACACACACACACACACACACACACAAAAAAGAAAAAAAAAAAAGAAGAAGAACTATTCTGAATGTGAAAGTTTCAGGGGTGAACATTTTTCTTCTTCTTCTTCTTTGTAAAGCACTTTGTACAGCATGAGTTGGTGTGGGAAAAGATGCTCTGGTAAAATTAGACTAACCGGAACCTTTTTGGTCCACATGCAAAACATGTCTTGTGGAGGAAAGCTAAAACAGCACATCACTATAAACCATGGTGGTGGCAGCATCATGCTGTGAGAAAGGGTTTCATCAGCAGGAACTGAGAAGCTGTACAGGAGATGTTTAAAGCTGCATACGGGAAAATCCTGACAGAAAACTCGTATAATTGCAAAACACCAGATTGAGGTTCATCTTTCCAGGAGGATAATCAAACTAAACACAGTCAGAGCAACAATGGAATGGTTTAAAATAAAAAAATAAAAAAAAGCATTAATTAATTACAATATTTCAGTTTAAATCCAGACCTAACTTGACAATTTACAGATGATTTCTATCCTCTGATTGAGCTTGGGTTTAGACATATGAATCCTTCATATTAGTTTAAAATGGATTTAAAGTAGACCAGCTGGGCTCAATAAAGTACTTTTGAATTTGAACTTACCGTAATTTTTTATTTTGCAAAGAGAGGGTAAAAACAAACCTTGTTCCCTAGAAGTACAAAGCTGTTTTAAACATTCATGCAGCTGTGATGGTAGTAAAATGTAGTTGAAGTCTTCATACAAATGCATGCAACACTTAGCAAATTTTTTTTTTTTTTTAATTATCAATAATCTTTCTTTTACTTTGCATTTCCACATCTCTTTTTTTTTTTTCTTGTTACACAAAATCCCACTACAATACACCGAAGTTACTGCTTGTATCAACATAGGCAACCAGCAACACTGACTGTTGAAACATCAGCAAAATATGAAATTAAATGAACAGAGCTCTTAAGTAGATATGTTACTAAAAATTCTAATTAGTGTTTTTTTCTCCTCCCATTCTAAGATAGATGATATTCCTCCTCTTGAAAAAACCCCCCCATTTTTCATCAGGATAATGGGTTTCAAATTCCTGGTGGCCACACGCAGCCTTCACAGGCTGTCATACTGCGGTCTGTCGTTTCAGATATCACACAGCTACGCTGAGGCTACCCACACAAAAAGGAAATCTAGATAAGAGCTGGAGCTCCCTCTGCTGATCTAAGGCAATCACCTAATTAAAAAGCGTCCCAGAGAGAGAGACTTTCCGATCTCCTGGAGGACACCACGCAAGAGACGTTTCATGCAAAGGCATCTCACTTCAATTTGAAAACCAGATATTTCTTTCTTGATGTACATAGGGATTACAGCTTCAAATGTCAGATGGTTTCATGTGCTCACCGCGCTGAGAAGTATGGCCTCCGGATACAATCTTGTCTTGTGAAGCAAGCTGGAAATAAGACGTGAATAAAGCTGTGCAATAGGTCTTTTTTTTTTTCCCCCTGTACAGAATCAAATTCTGAGATTGCCTGCATTTAACTGTGCGCTTCCAGCAGTCAGGTTAGTTTTACTTTAAAGCAGGTGACAAAAAAAAACAACTGAAAATGGCTGTGCAAAAATTACACAATTTTCCTGGAAGGCATAAAGTTATAGCAATTTAAATCACAAATCTGACCTTATGCAGCTGCAGTCTATTGAGAAAGTATTCACACTTCTTTAACTTGGCCACATACTTAATCTATAGTGTATCTCATGGTTACCAGTACAACCTTTGTGCATGATCACAAAGCAGAAGGAAAATAATACACACTTAAAATGTGTGTATTATTTTTGAAACGTTTTTGTAAAGAAAATCTGAAATGTGTGTTTGTAGAGCCACTTTTCACTGCAGTGACACCACTAAATCTTTTGGGTGGTATGTCTCAGCAGCTTTGCACTTTTAGGGAGTGAATTTTCTTTCACAAAATGACTCAAGCTGCTCGGTGAGAATGGAGGGAGAGCACCTGCAAACTTACATGTTTAAATATTGCCTATAATTCATGGCTATGATTCCACTGTAGCTCTGACTGAATGTCGAAGGTTGCGCGCTGGATTGTGGGTGTGTGTGTGTGTGTTTGTATTTGTCCGACCTTCCTGCTCCGTAGGGTGTGACCGGCAGGTGAAGCCTCCAGCTGGCGCTCATCAGCCGCAGTCAGGGAGCAGAAAAGCAAGTTCCTTGTAGGAGACGCTAACCCTAAGTCGCTGCTTGCAGAAAACTGGCTCACTCATTGCCTAGTACAATGAAAAAAAAAAAGAAAACTAAACTATTTACTCTTTAAAATACGCACGTATATTTGTACCATAAACTCCCCCAACAACAGACTGTTTACACAAAGAGAAAAAAATGGTGAGGCTAAAATAGCAGCAGCTCAAAGGTGAAGCTCTGCCCCGCTCTCTGGTCGCTTACAGCCTGTAACGGGGTTTCTTCCAGAATTGCCCTGTATTTAACGCCACTCTTTTTTTTTTTTAACAAATAACCCAAACCAGTTTCCAAATCCCAGCTAAAAGGAAGACTCCTCACAGCATGATGCTGCCATGACCATGAAAGATTGCTAGAATGTGGTTCTGTGCAGATCCTCAAGCATTGCCGTGGATGTCTTTCATGCTTCTCGTATTGATGCTGACCTTGCCGGACATGTCAGGTTAAGTTGCAGGTATGCTGTTCCTACTTTGTCCCTTTTCAAATGTTTAGAATCATTTTTTTCTGATCTGTGCTCAGACTGTCAAAACTAGAGATTGCTGCATTAGGTCCTAAACCTGAGCTTCTTTTCAACCCTTTCACCCTCACAAACAAATGCGTGCAGCTTTTAGTTTCAAGAGTTTCCTTTTTACATGACAACCCTTTGTTTTGATGCTTTTAAAGTGTAGATGTTGCTAGTGCTGCTCCACCTTGTCTTTAAATTTCCCCTTGGGGACAAATAAAGTTTTATTGAACTGAATTCTTTACAGTCTAACACTGCTAAAGATTTTTCTGCTACTGGTGTGTTTCTTGGTCCTTATGATGAAGCTTGTTTCACAAAATGCATGAGACCTTCACAGAACCACTGGATTAATGGTGAGCATAAATTACACACTGGTGCATTTTATTTATTAATTAATCTCTCAGTAGTATAAATATCACTGGATTATATTTTGGGTTATCAGAATAAAGGCAGCAACACATTATTGTTGCAGAAAGACATTCTTGTTGTAGAAAGTAGGTGAAAATTATGCACTATGTGGTGCTGGTCTATCACATAAGATCCCAAAATTCAAGTTTAAGGAGCTATAAAAGGAACTGTACCTCAAAAAAAAACAAAAAATGAAATCATTCCCAGCCATGAAAGTTGTTAAGTGTGAACACGGCATCCTTCCACAAAAGCCAGCCTCAGACGTAAACTCAGCTGCGGGACGTTGAGTACTTGTTCACAGGCAGTGTGCTGACCTATCCTCAAAGAGCTGCTAGACCCACCAATTACCGGGACCCGTAGGCAGACAAGCAGGTGGATGCTCGACCCCTATTTGCTTCTGGCGTCATGCGGTTCTGGCTGTGGACCCATAAATCCATTAGGCCTGTGTTTGGTCTGCCTGTATGCGAGGAATAAGACCCCTCCCTCAGGCCGTCCGCCTGTATGTTCAGATCACTCTGATCACATCCCCTTCCTTCCTCTGAGGCATTGCAGTTTTGCACTCCATAAAAAGAATTACACTTCATTTTGTTTAGTTATGCCAGCTACAGATGACTACAATTCAGGTCAAGCTTTATGTATATATATATATATACCTATATATAGATAGAATTTCATGCATATGGATGCTGGATGTGCTTCATCATGAATGAATAAAACAGTCGTGCATGCACAGGCACTAAAGCGTGGACACACACAAGCAGAAAACAAAAAAGCTGTGCAAGGTAGGAGAGAGAAAGAGTGTTAGGTGGGGAGCATATTTATTAGTCTGTCTGTCATTCTCGATGTTCAATCATCTGTTTGGCAACACACTGAGAAGCCTGTAGGCAGAGTAAACAGGCAGTATATCCCCATATGAGGACAACCACGGTACTTCCATGGCTGCGTTTTAATCTACAATGCCGGTGCTCACCAAGACTTCCTCCAGCCTTTCATGCTGAAAACGAGGCACGCAGCCCTTTTTATGTTCCAGCTGCTCGGGATCTCTGTTGACATGTACACCTGTTTCCATTTACCACACACATCTGCTCATGGCTCGATTTTAAATTTAGATATATACAGACCCCCCACTGCTTTTTAAAAAAAACAACCTTATTACTTAAACATGGCACTGCATGAGTTTGAGGCTTCTCCAGCACATCTGAGACGTTTCACATGGTGATCTAATGTTGAAGATGAGAGCAGACAGGATGTCCTGTAAAGGCTCGGCTTCTCTCTCTCTCTCTTTTTATTTGCTGGTTGTGGTGCATTCATCTCCAAGTGAAACGCAGAGCTCTGCATGTGTGTAGATTTGATCAGGAATGAACATTTCACAAGATGCAATAACGCAGGGCAGACAGGTGATGGCAATGTTGCAATTGTTTTTGAAAAAAAAATCTTTCTTCATTTTTAAAAAACAAAAAAACCAAAACATGTTGAAAGCCTAAAAGCTGTTCTTTCTCTTTGATTCAGCTGGTTTTGCTAAACTTATTTAAAAAAATCAAAGGTGAAATTGGCATGAGGAGATAAGAAGACTAGACCCCCCCCCCACCATGTAATAAATCTGAATTCTCCGCAAGCACCTACAGCTCAGCCAGAAATAGGTCACAGTAATCTTGTGAAAAGCTCAAGTCATAACCGAGGAAGATACAACATAAAGTACATGTATAGCCCCCCTATTACTTACTACAGGCCCAATGGATAAAACCACAGAGAAGATAGAGAAAATCATACAAGTAAGTACAAGTGATCCCCCTGGCAACATCTCTGTGTAACTTGACATCATTCTGTGGGAAAAAAGGGGCACCGGTTCAACAAAACAATGTCCAGTGAGCACAGAGCTCACTTAAGACTTACTTAACGTCCGGTCAATAAAAGAAGAAAGGGGTACAGCGTTGAGGACAGCGGAGGCACTGGTAAACAAACTTGAAGCTGCCATCATATTTGAAGTGCAATATTAAAGGAGCTGCTCTTCACTGTTGTTCTAATAGAATCGGGTCTGCAATTGATCATCTGGACTTCTAAGCCCACCTTGCGATACACAAAATGTTAGTTTTATTGGTAAAAGCACAAGAAAAGTAATTTTCAAGACTGTTTTAAATATTAGGACTAATTTAGATTACGAGATCTGTGATAAATGTAACATGTCTGTTCACATAGACAGACCTATCGATCCATCTATGGGGCTTGAGGTGTTGAGGGCTCCCCTCAGGGCGTCATGCAAGAACCGCCACTGCACAGATTAACAACTATCTCCTTAACACTCTTCTCGAGCCGTATGTGTACGCTTTGAACATTTTCCTTTGCATCTTTAAACCTAGCACATTTGTTAATCTGTTCTGTGTTATTTTATGTGTTCTCAAGGGCCCCCTACGCCAGCAGGGGGTCGGCTCTGAGTAAGCTGATTGTCTTTTCACCCATAGACAGCCTATATAGCAAAGCTGCTGCTGCTCCTGCTGCTGCTATATACGGTACATTTTTCAATGGCTCTGCTCTGAATTTGCAAAACCAAAAGCCTTCAATGAAATCTCCCAATCAAATCGTGTCAGCCGTAAATCATCAGGAGCTGTTTTTAAAGCGGCCATTTCCGCGATAGATGGCGAAGGATGAATGATTGGCAGCCTCCCTGAGTGACAAAAGGCCGCTGACGGTTAAGCACTACACACAGCGCCATTTGGTTGACCGGTGGGGCTGCATAAACAGAAACACACATGATGGGCAAACAAAAGGCTGAGCAGACTACCAAAATCTCTGAGCCAACAGCTGTAAATTGCTTCCCTGGGCTGGGAAGTCTCATCTCATTGACGGACAAACCAGCAGATGCATCAATTAATTGTGGGGCTTGTATGAAGTATTACGTGCAGTCAAAGCAAATCAAGCCTGTGAGAATATCTGGTCCGTTCACGCTCACCCGGAGTACACAGAAGGTGCTTGTTGGAAACGGCCAGAGTGGCTTCCTGCAATGCAATTCATCAAGCTTTAATTAAAAACAATAACCGGGTGATCATTTATTTATGACGCATCAGTGATTTACATCTCAGTTTCAATTAATTACCACAAGTCCCCTCTGAACGTCAGGTTGTGCGCAGTTTCCTGCTAAAAATGAACTATTCACACTAAAAGAGAGATTCCTTCAAGCAGAGCAAGCGACAGTGGCTTCAATCTAACTTGACATATGAAGCTCATTTGGGAACTAATGAGGAGCTGTCAGGGTGAATTCAGGGGCGGTAAAGTAGGACGAGATAAGTAAGCTAGCTTTAACATTTAGACCGTCGAAAGCAGAGCTACATGACATAAGGGACATAAGTAAACAATGGGCTAAGGTCACCATTTAACAGAATGGTGATTTGTGAATTCAGAAGTAAGAGAAATTATATCCGTATGACTAAAAAAACATGCGTGATCTAATATTGCATCAAAACAAGATCTTTTAAAATTCATACAATAACTTGTTGCCCGGTTTACTAGATGAAATACAGCATTTAAAGGGTACAAACCTTTTTCAAAGTCTGTTATTTGCAAATATGTCAACGCACAACCAAATAGATGGCTTCTGCAGGTATGCTTTTTTTTTTTTTTTGGCCCTACTGGCTTTTATTTGACAGCAGTCTGACAGGAAGGAGGCAGAGAGAGAAGGTGGCAAAGGAGCAGAGGATATAAGTCGAACACGGGATGGCCACTACAGAGATTTGTTTAATATGGGATTTAAAACTGTGATCTCAATCAAAGAATATGCAGAATATCATACTTTGTTTTATGTTTCGTAGTCCTTAAAATGAAATTAAAACAAAAACAGACTCAGACTAATTTGGAATAAGCAGGCTGGAACAGAGCAAAGGTGCCATAAATATCAAACTGTATTCCATTAAATCAATTGGTCAGGCAGACCAATGCAGCTTTTTACATTTTAAATCAGTCGGAATGCTGATTTGTCCGTAGTCAGCAGCAGTATACACAATTATGCACACTTACCCTCCACAACTTTGAGGACTGTCCACTTGACATCAGCAGGATATGCAAATTAACACCAGAAAATCAGGGTGAATTCAAGGCTGTGATGCCCTAGGCAGTGAGGCATATCCAACCCATACTAGTAGGAATCAGAGAAGAGTGGTTTGTGCCTGTCCCTTTCAGAACAGTTGCTTTTCTCAGTGGGACATTTTAACCACTACCTTAATTAAGCGACAAGGGATAAAATGACTGAGATAACTCTAGCAAATTGGATTGAGCTTAAAACAAAACAACTGACACTGAGAGAAACAGTCCTTGAAGCAAAAGCAAGGCACCGTTGTCTAAATCTAATATGACTAATTCAATTTGAGCTCGTTTGGGGATTTATGAGCAACAGTTCGAGAAATAGGAGGAATGATGTCAGGAGTTGAATGAGACACAAAACCCGAGCTGGTAGAGCGGGTGTCTGTGTGAGTGACTCCCGCCTGTATCCCCCCCTCTCCCCGCCGGGCTGCGCCCTCCTCTCCCCTCCCCGTTTACGAGTCATGATGGCGGAACTGTAAGGCTTCGGGACGAGCTGGAGCGCACCACCCGTCCTCGTTGAGCAAGTGTACATAGTAATTTATTTATTCGGCCAATTTTTTACATCCCCTCCCATCCCTCCCGCTATGACCCGCTGGATTCCCACTAAGAAAGAGAAGTACGGCGTCGGTAAGTGCTCGTATTTAACTTGGCGTGTTTTGCTCTCAGCCGACTCTAACTCCCAGCAGCAACTTCTCCAACTTCAAAACAAACAGGACTCGGGGAAAAGTTAGGGAACTCTATGTTTTCACATTATGTTTTCTGTCCGCGTATTAGGAATTAAAACAAAGGTCTAGTTTTTTTTTCTTTCTCTCTTTTTTTTTCTTCTTCCAAATACAAGGAAGCTCACCTTCCTGGTTGTTTGTAACTTAGTTTTCGGGGTAAAACAGAGAGAAGAAAATACCAAAGCTGAACAGTGATCCGCAATAGGTGTTATGGAAACATGGAAAAGGGCCAGGAGTTCAGAGAGCATACCAGGCATTCCTGAGCCTAATCTCACTGAAGAGAACCGCTTGAAGTACCAATGAACATAAATGAGTCCTCGCTTTGCCTTAAGGTATTTTATTGCCCACCCCTCAAGATCTCCTTTAGGGACTCTCCATGGAAGCGCCTGAGGCGGTCTGTACTGTATTGTATGTAGATTCAGAGTACATAAATCTTATTTAGCTTGGCTTTACTTGCAACAGCATAGTCAACTTTACAATGCACCACAGGTTTGTGTTACTTCAAGAAAAGGTAGTTTCCACAAGGTTTTGCAACAAGGTGTGGCTCTTTCACCTACAATTGTATCTACAGTCTGCATGAATGTGCAAGATATCAGGAAGCTATTCATGCCCACTAGGTAATAATCTGCACAGTTCACTTTATGAGTAATCTCAACCTGTTTTTTGGTGTGTGTGTGTGTGTGTGTGTGTGTGTGCGTGTGTGTGTGTGCGTGCGTGCGTGCGTGCGTGTGTGTGTCCTGAACTGGCAGATTAAACATTTAGTAATGTGGGTCTGGTTGCCTTTGAGTGTCGGTTCAGTCACTTCACAAAAAGAGGGAAAAACAAGATTTTTGTCTTGTTACAATTTGATTTCAGTGCTTCATTAATTAAAAACTCCCACTATTTTCTGAGAAAATAAGAGAAAAAAAACCCCAACAGTCCTGAGCTAGCTTCTGTCTCTAAATGTGATTCAAAATGTCTTGTTCCTTGTGTGAATGTAATTGCGTGTACAGCTGTCTCCACATAAATGCTGCGTGTTGGTGTCTTTATGTGTTTGTACGGACACTTAGAACTTTCCCTCATTTAATCACATACTTCATTGGAGTTTATTGGGCTTTTATATGAAAAACAAACACAAAGTGGCTCATGAATTCAAAGTTGCAGGACAAGCATACATGCTGTGTGAATGAAAATCAGAACATTGTGATGGGGATTTGCATCGAACGCTCCTGAATCAATACTTTGTGAACCCACATATTGCTGCCGTCGCTGGTTTTGCACATTCAGACCTGGAGTCTTTAGACAGAAATGCTTGAGCTTATTTAGATTGGATGGAGAACAACTGAAAGCAACATTATTGTAAGCCTCAGCACAGATTCATAACTGGGTTTAGATCTGGACTTTGACTGGGCCATTCTTGTAAATGAATAAGCTGTGATATAAACCATTTGAAATTAGCCTTCATTATGTTTTGTGTAGGTCTTCTGCCTCCAACAGGTTTTCTTCCAAGGTCACCATGTATTTCACTCCATTAGTTTTTACCATCAGCTTTGACCAGCTTCCCTTTTTAATGAATAACATTCCCACAGCATGGTGCTGCCAGCACTATGTTTCACTGGAAGGATGCGTTATGGGTCTGTCTACAGGGGGCACTTCTTGCCACTCTTACATATAGACCAATTTAGATGGTAGACCATTTCTTGTTGGGTTTGCACCGATCCGATATTAATATCTGTATTGGTTTAACTCGGGCATCGGTGACAATGTGCCCAATCTATTCAGTGTAAATCAAATTTTTGTGCTCTGAGGGACGTCACGGTTCATTACTTGTTTTACGTTATGTTTAGAATTGCTAATTTCCATTTTTGAACCATTTGAAGGAAGTTTTGTTACAGTTTAATTTTGCACGTTTGACCAAAGTAGTCAACCTATTGTTCTTGTCAGTTTATTTATTATTTATTTTACTTTGGCTGTTCTATACTCTTAATTGCACTGATTGAACAAATTAAATCTGTGTTGTTGTTACGTGTTTCCCCAAGCTTGTGAATCTATTGGTGTATTTAAGTGTGCTGTACTGGGGCAGAGTTATCAGATACATTTGTAATTTTTAGTAAATTCAGCACTTTTTTTTCCTGTAACGGCCGATAGTAAACCTCAGATACTTGTATCGGTATCAGAAGTGAAAAAAGTGGATTGGTGCATCCCTCGTTTGCAGTTGTGCCATACTATTTACATATCAGTATGACAGATTGAACAGTATTGGATCTCTAAAGCTTTGGCTATTGCTTCAGAAACTGACCCCGCATGAAACCTGTCGGTATGTAGAGGGAGAAGCTGCAGTAGTGCTCTCTCTCTATCAGGTTAACTGTTATTGTTTTATGACCAGCACAGGTAGGCTGGCTGTTGGTTTTGTTAGGTTGTGAATCAATAAATCTTAGCTTGAAGTTACACAGAACTTTATCAGCATTTCCTGATCTAGAAGCAGGTGACCTTCTCCTGGAGGGGAAAGAAAAAAGCCAGAATGTGACAGCAGTGAAAACATCCAGTTCAGATAGTCTTTGCAGCAGGTATAAATGTGTACTCTGACCTGACTAATCTCTCCTCTTGACGATATAAAAGGCCTGAGCAAAGTCTTTTGAGCTTGAGCCGCCGCTGCTGTTGTCACTGAAAATATTTCAACCCATAACAGTCCTACCTCCTGGTTATATATGACCTTGTGTAAGCAGGTGATGTTCAGGAAAATCTTTTACGATCAACCGTAGGTGTTCTGAAACGGGCGGCGTGCCTGAGTGTGCAGCCATTCTCCCCAGAAGCGGGGCAGAAGTCACTGACATTGTTCTTAATCTTCAAAATGCCATCGGACCCTGTACAAAGGCTTACATTTTTAATCCTATTAGTGAACCTCGACTGCGCTCGAACACAGACGGCAGCATCTTTGGGTGGAAGAAGAGAAGAAGAGGCTTTTTAAAAAACAAAAAAATAAATAAATAAAAGTTTTTCAACACTATCAGTTAGATCATGATTGCTAACAGGAAAATGTTGATAATAGACGGCTTATCTTTTATGGTGAATCTGTGACAAAGTCACAATGGGAGAGCCTCCTAATTTTACATCCGGAGGAGGAGCAAAACCCTATTGAGGCTCAGATGAAGTGCTGAAACCGGCAGGTCTTGGAACGAGATGATGCCTCCAGAAGGGGCTTTGGATGAATCACCTCAGTTGATGCCACTTCAGTTGACTTTGCCTGAAAAACAAATAAATCTGTTGACGATATAGTTGACGATGGAGGGGGATGATGTGATTTTAGCAGGCCTCTATTATTGCTGTTGGCGTTTGTGACTGCTTTAACTATCACAAGCACGGCACACCCAGTTATCCACACATCTCGTAACTGTATAGCCAGTTGCATACATCCCTGTGAAACACGTTGCAAATGTTTTCCAGACTTCATAATTACAGCACACCCTGTTATGTGACACAGTTTTGCATTTTGAAGTCTACTTCATTAAAGCTTTTCCAAGGATCACTCTACTGGTGGTTAACATTTTCAAGCAGTAATGATGAAGAACTTGAACTTAAAAGAAAAAAAAAGTCTCATTCACGCTACACGATGTTTCTGAAAGATGTATTTCATTTATATGTTGTACTTTTACTCAGAATTTGAGTCTTAAAGTCTTAAAGCAATCAACTAAGAGAACCCTCCCCATCTCTGATGTGTGAATTCACAAGGTGAAAGTCAGACGTTTCATACCAAACCTGCCGCAAAATCCAATGTGGTTGCATGTAAAAGCCAACACCAAGCTTTAATACTATTAATAAAAATAAAAATAAAATGGCCACACCACTGACGCTGCTTTTATGCTTCTTTGTCCTACAGAAACAAGATGGAAATAAACTTTGGTTCTTATCACCAGCCCGGTTTTACTTATTGCACCAATATGTTAAATAAATCACCATCATCAGCCGACACCAATGTCATTACCAATGTAGAGCTAAAGTGAAACACTACTTGTATAAAACGCTCTTTCTATTTGCAGAGAAATACATTGAGTTGCTAATAGTAGATCAGCCTGGTCACTGAACAGCAATCAGACTGGTTTTCAAACTTGGAACTAGAACACAGTTGAGGGGATAATTAAAGTTTCATGAAGAGAAGCTGTGTGAGATTATTATAGTTCTCCTACCTGCAGAAGCCGGATGTTATATCACTGAGTGTTTTAGAAAAGTGAAGAAATCTTCAGAGCGGAAGAAGATCAACAGCTTGACTTTTTTTTTTTTTTTAGCTGACTTTAAGACAGATTTCTGCATCCTTGATGCACAAAGTACTATTACTACAGATCCTTCTTCCCATCAGTCTTTACAATTCTGCTGTCATTTGCAGTTTCCTCATTTCATATAAGATTCCTTTTATTTGCACACTTTTTGTAAATAGCCAGTTTTTGTTTTTTGCTTTTTTTTTTTGCACATGTATACATTTCTTTCTTTACATTCCAGCTGCACATTTTTTTAATCTGAGTGTGCTATTTTTAAGAACTGTACTGTATTATTTTCTCTTGTTTTGTAACTTTGCCCTTAACGTATAGTCTGCAACTCTGCATGCTCTCAATTACCTTATCTTCCTGTTGTGACACATGAATTTCCCTGCTGTGTGACAATAATATGACTTTCTATTCCAGGGATGTAAGAATTTTCAGTTTGTGTCGTTTGAATTTGACAAAATGAACCGAAGTGAAATCAACTTCTTTGATGATTTCTTGACTTGGTGTGAAATGACATTTATTTGCTACAGGCTGGGGGCAAGTAGTGATAATGACTCCACAAAACTTCACTTAAAAAAAAAAAAAAGTAGAAAAACTTAAACTATCCCATTGTGTATGATACCGTTCTCAGAAATAAGTATCACTTGTTCCTGGTTCATCATGATCTACTTTAGTTTATACTGGGAGTTATTAACATTTTTTCCACTGCTCTTAATCTTTTGAGAAGTTTTTCATGTGCTTCAGCAACTCCTCTTTTTGGCTGCGCTCATTAGTTTGACATCCGAGCTAGTTTCTCTGTGTTTACCATGCAGATAATGTGTCAAAATGTCTTCTGGGCACCAGTAAAGCTCAGCCTGAGTACCACAATTGATACTTGTTCCACAGTTTGAGAACTGTTTGTTCCAGATGGTTGGAAATGCCAAGGTGTACAAATTTGGCCAAAACTACAATTCTTTTTTTTTTTTTTTATGTGAGAATTATCCTTTACTTTTCCAAAGTTTGATCAGAATAATTTTCACTGTAGCTTTTCTAGATTTGCTTCAAACTCGCCGACTTACACGGCTCTCCTATCTTGGAATCGAAAAATGGAGCTGTCTCCAGGTGACCGGATGTGGGTAAAATTACTGTCCAGCTCAAGAGTGAAAAAACTGGAAACCGTGACTCTTGGTGCAGCTTTTCCGCAAGCTTGCAACTGGTTCCAAGTGTGGCGTGAAATAAGGACATATAAATTTAGAACTGAAAATGTTCACGTTCAAACTTCTCTGTATTTTATATTTCCTTTGGAAAAAAAACTGAAGAATTTAAGGCCAGTACTTCAAATGTCCCACTATTGTATAGTGCTAAAATAGTAAAGGTACTACAGATTAATAATGGATATTATTAGCAATAAATATGAAGTTGCAGTTTCCCTTCTCACTTTGCACCTTTTTATTTTTTTGGCCTGTTTGACGGGGTTTGTTCAATTCCTTCCTGATTCTGCAGAAATCTTACTCGCCATAAACATGCTTACATGCAAGTGTGGTTTATTGTGTCACTGTGAGGACGTGTCTTCTGTGCTGATCACTAAATTAGATTTCTTTTAGCCTAATGATCTGCTGGTCATCCGTAAAAGCAGGTCAAGCTGAAAATTGAATGATTCTGGTCACCGGTCAAAAAAAGCGATCGCCGCTCCCAATATAAAGTAGCTCTGCCTGTCTTTGATAAGCGCATACATACGGTTGAAACCATAAGTTTACGCACACCGTGCAAAAACGAGATGAGAATAACACTGTCTGACATTAAATCCATCCCGACCTTTTCCTGCTTTTACAATTTTTAAAAGCTTCTTTGAATTTCAAAAGTTTCTTAGTATCTGGTAGAATTGTCTTATTGGACTGAGATCAGAGCATTTGGATTGTATTTTTAAAACATTAGCTTTGTTGTCCTTCAGCCACTTTGTAACTAATGTGGTGTTAAGTTTGGGGTCGTTGTCTGTTTGGAAGAGCCCAAACTCATTCATCATGTGGGCTTTTCTCTATTGTTTAAATACATCGTAAGCTTAGCGCATGTAAGATTCTTCTGACTCAAGAAATCAAAAGTGGAAAAATACTTTTTCTTTCTCTATTACTGAAGTCAGGAAATTGAATTTGTTATTCCTAACCAGCCAAAAACAGGTAAAGCAGTTAATCTGTGTCTTTGGTGTGTCAATACGAGGTTTAAACTGTGCCAAGATATCATTGCATGAATAAACAAACTTTTTACTACGAAGCTTGACCGTTTGAGTCAGGGATCCACCAGCCCCACTTCCTTTTGGATGAGCAAATTCTCCTGGTGTTGAGTATCAGCTGGTAGATCTGTAACTATCAACAATGGTTAAGCAAAGATTTTCTTAAGGACTGTTAGAGATTTATTGTTTTTATTTTTTAAATAGAATTATGTGCGACTTGCAAGAGTTTTACTTTAATCCCTTAATTGTCACCCTCAAAACATTTTCATGTCTGCATGGCAGTCAGGGGTAAACAATGATTTCTGAGAAGAAATCTTAATTGAATTGAATTTAATTGCTCTTTGGGATTAATAAAGTACTTATGAATTGAATTCTTGAAAAATCCAGTATGGTTTTTCAAGGTAAAAAAAATAAAAAATTATGCTCAAACTCAAGTCCAAGGTTTGCACTAAATAACTCTTGAGAATGTCATTGTCCTACAAAATGCAGGTAGCAGGAAAGTGTCAAACGTTTCTTTCAGTGAATTTCTTCACAGCAGCCGTCTTTACGCCGTTCAGGTTAACAGGTAGTGTTTGTACCCACCTGAGCAATAATGCTCCCTGGATGTATTACTAGACCCCCCCCAGGCAAATGGCCTCTTCAAGTAAAAATAATTGGTAGGCAAGTTGTGATCAAAACTTATATCGGCGACTCCTGCGGCGTGTGCATTATATTTCTGTTTGGTGAACATACCGTGATAATGATGCCTCACACCTCCATATTTGCAGGTCCACTGTGGTCTGTTACTATGCTGAGATTTCTGCAGGGAGCAGCCATTAATGTCACAAAGCGGCTGAATCACGGGGACACTCGCTTTGGTCCGCTGAGAAATATTTTAAGCAGCACTTTGACTTGAACGTATTGAAACCGTGTCAAGTACGTAATATGTGTTTTCTTTCAGACGTTCCCTCCTTCTTCAGCATAAGACAACGAATTATTTTCTTTCTCTTTAGCGATCCGGATTTCCAACTCGCCCATGAATCACGGTGATTAAATCTGAAGGCTCACCTTGCAGTGTCAGATCTGATTGCAGGTTGCGATTCGGAGATAACTGCTGACCTTGTTCCCAGCTTTAAAAGGCTAACAAAGATGGAGAGCCAGTTGTGATGTTTAAAGCCTAAAATAAAATTGTGAAGTATTTTAATATTCAGCAAACTGCACTATACTCTCTTTCCTCTTCCTCCCCCTAATTTAGATAAGCCTTACATAATCTACTCTGGGCTAAATGTTGAGGCAGGATTTTTTAAAAAAGCTGAATTAAGAGATGAAGCTTCACAGTGATCTAATTTTGTTCCTTTTTGCACTATTAGCTCTGAACTTTAGACTTAACTCTCTGATTTATGGGTAGCCCAATACAGTCTGATTAGCTAGAGAACAGTTTTAGGAGCCACAGATCATCTTTGGCTGTCTAGACAGTAAGTGTGAGGCACAAGGCTTTTCATTTGAGGCCTTTACTTTTTTTTTTCCAAGAGACATCCTGCCTGAGCAGAATTGGCTCGAGTACAAACTGGTGTTTACCTGGAGGGAAATTGTACCTCTGAATGCTTTAGTGGCTGCTAATATCACTACTCTTTTTCTGGAGGATGCAATAACAGAATACCTGTAAAAATAGTCAAATATGGAGACACTGTACCCTTAAAAGCTTGGATAATAATCACGTTTTAACCTTCCCTGGCTGAGCATATTTTGTTATCTTTGCAAAATTGTGATATTTGGATGCTTGTATTTTACAAAAATGCTTTAAAAAAAAAAAAAGAAATTCTAAATAGCATTGTTTACAAGTTTTTCCTCTTTCTCATTTGAGAAAAATCTAAAACTACATAATTTTATGTCACTGGAATGAAGCATTTGTGCAAATAGTATCTTTTTCAAATGTTTTCGTACCCAGACGATCCAGAAACACTTGCATAAAGTTGCATTTTGCAAGAGAGAGGTGCAGTTAGCATCCTTCTTTTAGCTAGCTAACCAACAGTGGATAGCAGAAGTTAGTGGGAGGGACAGCAAATTATTTACAACCGGAGAGAAAGACTTTAAAGCACTGGAATGGGATGAATAAGCTCTTGGTGTATTTCATCTAAAGTAAGCCGCTGTTATATTGCTCGTTTAAGTGGTAAAGCATAAATGTTACTGTGCAGTATCATGAGCAGAAGGCATATCTTTGTAGGAATGTTTTTGTATCTCCTAAAGTAGGATGGTAAGCCTCTTGTGGATCATAACATCGTTTTTAAAAAGCTAAAACCGAGGCTTGCTACCTCAGGTGAAACTGTGAATACATGCAGTTCAGATTAGCACCGTTGCTTTGGCACATTATCATTTTCTTTTCTGCTTGGTTCTTCAACTTCCGGTGAAGCTTAAATCTGGATTGTTTAGATCCCCTGCCGTGTAATGAAAAGTTTAGACTGGCCATAAATGTGATTGGGCCAATCTAGTTATATTATAATCATATTTTCTTTTTCTCCCACCACCATCTGTTACCGTAAACTGTCTCTTCCTTGGCTGAATAGTTTCCTGTATGAAAAGTGCTCTAGCAAGGAGTCATCAAATAGTGCCGTAGAGAAGAGGTCCGTTGAAAGTGTAAGTGTTTGATTGCAACAATTTGTTGGAATTGATCTATATCAGCCATTTTCCCCATGATTGGCTCTGGAAGGCGATTGGCAGGCTGAATGCTGAAAAGTCCGTATGTATTTTTATTTATTTTTTTTGTGGCAGACAGTTGCTTCTGTTTTGGAAGTATACCAACAAAGATGCTTTTCATGCATTTTGAGTTTATTGAAACTCTCACTGTTGACTGGATTCAGGTGATTTTTTTTTTTTTATTATTTAGCTTGGTTGCCATTTGACAATTTTTGATGGCCTTCCAGGAAAAACAAGCAAAGTTTGCCAATTTCATTCTGAGTCGTATTTAAAAGAATAATTTTGAAATGTTGGCGGCCTTTTGCAAAAGTTAAGGCACCAATATATATCCTTTAGAAATAGAACTGAATCGCTTCGGACCCTTGCATATTTACACATATTGTGTTCTGTGCTTGGTACTTTACTGGATCATTTTCTTTTAGCTGATACTTCTCTTAGTTTGAAGCAGTATACTGCCTATTTTCAAAACCCCGGGATAAATGTAGCTGTTTTCTAGATAAATCTTAAAAATTTGTCTTAATTAAGAAACTTAATTTGCCTCCGTCGAGAGGAAACGGGTGGTTGTTATTTTTGTTACAGCAGTGCGTGCCTTCCTCATTAGTGCCTTTAGTATTCGCCTCCAAGTTGTGTGCCGAAAGCTGTACTTGTATTCCGACTTGTATTTTCAAGGATTACATGCAAGTCTGCGTCAGCGCGCAGCATTTCACATCAAATTTGATAAAGTCCCTATCATGGAACGCCGATTTATATATTTCTCTTTCTCCCCGAGTTGGCAACGAGAACAACGGATTCTGGTCATGTTGCGTTAACGCTGATTGGCTGCCAGCTGCTGCTCAGACTGTTTCAGCCGCGCCGTGCTCCTTAATTGTTGTCTAATCTACTTCAATGCTAAATGATTTAGAGCGAATCAGGCTGACTTTGATGCAACATCAGTATGCACATAAAGCTGAACTTGTGCCAGCGAGGCTTTATTAGAGCGCACAGGAGGGGCGGTGGGGCTCCGCATTTGAAGTCTGAGCGGGCCAGAGCTGCACAGACGAGCAGAGATGCTTCCGCTTTAAACAGCGTGGCGTCCCATCTTGCTCTGCTTGGACTCCCACCCTGGGCGCGCTGCCACGCCGTTGCCAGGTCCCAGACGCCGTGTCAAGTCGGTGAATGGACCATTGTCTCTCCTGGCATGGTTGGAGGCAGATGTCATTTCTTCACTGTAATTTCCCGGTGATTCATGCGATTGTCTGCATTGTGAAGGAATCACTTCTGACAGTTATCTCTTTAAATTATAAATGGGGGAAGAAAAAAAGGTTATTAGTTTAATTTGATTTGCATGATTTTGGTGGTTGTTGGTTTTTTTTTCTTCACTCCATTTCTTGATGACTCAAAAAGGCATCTCACAATTACAGCCTGATTATTCTCACTTGCGGACATGCATGCAGAAGACTGCCGGCATCGTGGATTAATGTAATTAGGTCAGAGCAATACAATATCCATCAAAACAGCATAAATGGGAACAGGCCAAAACCTAAGATGTTATAGTTTATGGGGGGGAAAGTGATCCAAACTTATGCTTAAAAACGAGTCTGAAAGCTGACTTTGTGTAATTGGGACGGTTTGGGATGAATGTCCGTTTCAAGACAAGCCGGTGGAAAATCTTTCTCTGTGAAGGAAGTCAGAGTGAGGACCTGTATACACACATTCCCTGATCTGTCAAATGTTCGCATTCAGGGTGAGGTGCGATGAGCTGAGCCAGTCGAAGCGTGCCGAGAAATCTGGCCTCCAGTAACGAGCATTATCGCCGTGCAAGTCGGGGCACGGCTCTGCTCATAGTTCCTGCGCCTCCTTGCGAGATTAAGCAGCTGTGCGCGCGGCCGCGACTCCCTCAAGTTAAGACAAAGACCTCAAACTGCAGCAATGTTTTAAAAGGGCTTCTCTTTCGCAATGCCACTTTGGTTGGTTTGCAAGCACACGTCTGGGTGAGCGATCCCTGCCATAAATGTGCAGGCTGGAGGCGAGAAGGAAAGGTGTTGCCTTCAGCAGCACCGGTAGGTGGACGCGGGAACGTGCAGGGAGGACGGCGTCTGCAGGTGGTGCCATTTGGCGCAAACTAAACCGGTGATCAAACTCTTATCAGCTCATTGGCTGCGTCAGAGAACACCGAGGTTAAAACGGCGTGCAGTTTTAAAACTGACGTAATTTTGTTTGTCTTACTGTTTAAACTTCTGCTCTTGTGAAGGCCAGAGAAATTGACACACCGCCTGAAACCCTCCCCAGATCTAGGAGGGATATGGAAGTAGTGCCCCCACCTGTTGCTGTGCACCACCAGTAGACCAGTTATTGGTAACAAAAGTTACATTTTCAAAGTGTGCAAACTTTTCCCTCATACTGTTCCTAAAGGACATCAGAGAGTAATTAGAGTATTTTTTCTGGATTTTAGAGTAGAACTGCTCAAATCTTATCCACTTGTGGCTGCACACTGCTGACCTGCTGGCTGAAAGTTGGCTTCTACCCTTGTCCTCTGACAGAAAAAAAAAACAGATTTGGAAATATTACTCTGGTAATATTTCCACTTTTGCTGGGAAAAAGTAGATATATTTTGAAAACTAAAGATGGGCCACCAATGACTTTCATGATGGTGAAGTTTTTAACGATAGTTGACAAACTTGAAGGTGGTTTAAAAAGCTGCTTTGAAAAAAACAAACAAACAAAATAAAGAGCTAGAGTGAAATTAGGAACTCTGATAGTAAAACCACAATTCAAACCTAATTCTGCCCAAACAAAGGATTTATAGATTCTGACTAATTATCTTCTAGTTATCATTTTTGCTGAGGTCTAAAGCCTATAATGGTTTTAAAATAAGTAAGTTTGCACATGTACTATTTAATAGTGGTGTAACAATACACTCAGGTTAGGAGACCAGATACATGATATTGGGCTCATTAGAACAAAAGTACACTTTAAAATAATTGGTATGTATGTATGTTGTGACAATGTAAAAATAAGTTTTGTTTTTTTTTTGTTTTTTTTCACAAAGAAGTTACAGGGTTTAGAGATGAGAAGACTTTTTTCTATCATTTCTATAATTTGTATCCAAGTTTGACTTGCCTATTATTTGTGTTTTTTTTGTTTTTTTGTTTTGTTTTACGTTTTTCTCATTGTAAGGTGGTCCCAATATTTTTCCACCTAAAAAATTAAAAGGTTTCTTTATAAATGTTTTTAATATTACAATACTTTTACTGGTCTCACTCTGTTCACTGCAACAATCCAGCTAAGGTTTGGCGCTAACTTTAGCGTCATTAGCGGCTAACAGGTAGCCGTTTACTATGGTAAGCCACTCCAGAAGTGGTGTGTGTTGACTCCGTCGTGCAAGCAAACAACTGGAGAACTATTTCCTTTCTTACTTCAAAACTAGGTCTTGAGGAAAGAGCTTTATTTAACAGTTTGGAAAAAAGGCCGTAACGCAACAAAATGTGGAAAAAGTGAATCACTGTGAATACTTTCCGGATGCGCTGTGCGCTTACAAAGAAAGCTTCAACCTGACATAAAATCTGGTGTCCTCTTTGTATTTTGCAATAATTTCTAAGTTTTGCTTTGGCCTGTGTCTGACAGTAGAAACAAATATTATAAAGCTCTAACTGCAATTCTCGATATGTTACATTGTTTTAGCAGTGGTTGCTATTTATGTTGATTTTCTTTTCTTTGAAAAAACAAACAAGTAGGTAGCTACACAATGTCTAAATGGCATAAAGCTGACAGTTTTATTCAAAGTCACTTACCAGTCTTATACCTGTTTGCAGCCTCACAGTGTAGCAGCCCAATGAAACGCCAAAACCCGCCTCGAGGCGTGAGATTCAATTGAAAATAGTCAAAAGGCCTCGGACGCCTGAGTCACTCAAGCTTGCTTGCTGCTCTAAAACTCAGGCTGCCGTTTCTAATGGCAGCCCGATTAGGAATAAATCTTAGCTTTAGATCCTCTGTAGAGGGTGAACCGGCTTGATTTGTTGGTGAGAAACTCCAGGCCACTCAGGCAGAACTTTATTTTTATTTTTTCTCTTTGCTTCACTCACTGTGTCGTAATTGATTGAGGGCAAGGATTTTTCTTTAATCCCAGAAAAAAAAGTCAGCTGAAACCACTTTTTTTTTTCTTTTTTTTTTTTGTAAGCAGCACTTCCTTTTTTCTTTTTGCCACAATAATGAAACAGTTGTTTTTTCCCCCCCTTAGCAATCTACAATTATGACCCCCGTGGCGAACAGGAGCTGCGTCTACAGGTGGGGGACACGGTGCACATTCTTGAGAAGCTGGAAGGTGAGTGGCAGCCATGACGTCTCCCTGTTCACCGCTCTAAAAACAGGATCTTAGAGCCATGTGTATGTGACTCTACACCGTGTCACTTCTGTTTTGTCCAATTTGTTTTTGTCCATTTCTGATCCCCAGGCTGGTATAGAGGTTACAAACTCAGAAAGAAGGCACAGAAGGTATGGACATCACAAGAGCTGCACTGCGCTGTAGCTCATTCTGTGATGCGGATGTATTCACTATTACTTCCTGATTGTTTCCTCAGGGCATTTTCCCGGCTTCCTACATCCACTTAAAAGAGGCCACAGTCGAGGGAACAGGGTGAGATCTCAAATCAGCAAGCACTTCATTTTGACGATAATCCACTTTGCTCTGAGTTTGCCGTGTTGCGTTTCTGTTTGCCCGTAGCATAAGCACTAGACTTGTAATTATCATAAGTAAGAATTAAGTAATGCTTCTCTTGGCCGTGCAGACCAGCCGTCCCGACTGTTTTCGATGTAAATAACAATAATGCACTCGAGTTATTCCAGATTATAAGACATGATCTGTGAGCAATGAGCTGCTCTTCTGATATCTAAATTTTTTTTTTCTTTCCTTGTGGCTTATAGCCAACAGGAAATAATTATTCCTGCAGATTTACCCTTGGTGCAAGAGATAGGGGCTACCCTCAGGGAATGGGTGCAGATATGGCAAAAGCTCTTCGTGGTACGTGTGGATCACTCCGTTTCCAGTACACACAGTTCTCTCACTGCTGGGATACATTTTCATCTTTCAAATATTTTATTTCATTTCTTTTTTTTGCTGAGAAAAAAAGAAAAGTTCACTGCTGTTTCTTCCTGTGAACTGCGGCGTGTATATAACAAAGCGTGCACATGTTTTTCTGACAGGCGAACAAGATAATCCTGTTCAGGAGTGTGCAGCAGATGGCCTACAGCCTCATCGAGTATCGATCTCAGATTGTGTCAGGAACGCTGCCCAAGGATGACCTTGTGGAGCTCAAGAAGAAAGTCACAGCAAAGATTGATTATGGAAACCGGTACGGCTCCCGCTCTTTTCAACGGACCTAAAAGAAACATATCCTGCTGGAAGAATTGCAAAGTTTACAGAACTGGACACAGTTTTTTTTTTGTTTGTTTTTTTTTTTTGGGTGCTCTTGGTAAAGTTGTGTAAAAAAATCTTAAAATAAACGCATCTTTTTATGCTGCAACATGATCCTGCCCTGAAAAGTCTTACAAATCTGAGTTGAGTACATTTACAGTTTCATCATAATAGCCACAGACTTTAATGTATTGAAATGGTATTTTATGTGACAGACGGACACAAATCAGTACATAATTTAGTAAGAGTAGTAGTAAATAAAATGGAAGAAAAATAATATTTAACATTTAATAACATTTTTTTTTTCCAAATAGGAATCTGAAAAGTGTGGCATGCATTTCTATCTACACTTCTTTACTCTGACGCCCCTAAACACAATTCAGTGCCACTAATTCCTTTAGTAATTACTGAATACAGACTATTCTAATCTCAACCTAATCATGTGTGTTCGTTGCACGCATTTTCATTACAAATGTGTGCAACGTTTTTTTCAAAATGATCTCAAAAGAAGGTGTGAAAATGCCACTATGTTAACCTAAAAAAAAAAATCCATTACAGGACAAAGTAGTGGCAGCATAATGCTGTGGGGGATGCAGTGAAGTGGAAGCTGGTCAGAGTTGATGGAGCTTTGAACACGGCATCCCCGGAAGAAAACAATGAAATGACTTGCATCAAACACTGTGATTTATATGTTTGAACGGCCTAGTCAAAGTTGAGATGTATTTGCCACTGGGTCTTCCAACAGGATAATGACCTTGATGCTGAACACAGAGGAGGAATTTTCTAAGCATCGTACCTAAAAGAATAGTCTAAAGTCCCTCTCACTTGTTTACTCTAACTTTGTGTTAATTCAGATTATCCTCAGGGTTTTTTTTTCATGGTGAGATTATGATGCTGCAATAAAAGATGAATTTAAGTTGTTTTTTTGTTTTGTTTTGCACATCTGTACCAGCTGTTTAAATAAATGTTTTCAACACCGTGTGTGCCTGAGCCACACCTGACTGACCCTCTGCCGCGCAGGATCCTCGGGTTGGACCTGGTGGTCCGAGACGAGGCGGGCAACATGCTGGATCCCGACCGGACCAGCACCCTCAGCCTGTTTCAGGCCCACGAGACGGCGTCCCGCAGCGTGGACGACAGAATACAGGAAGAGAAGGCACGACTCCCGTCTGCTCTCGACGCTCGCCGTCGCCTCAGTCCTGCCGCGGCTGCCGGCTCCGGTTAAGCTCTCGCACTCGCTCACGCCGACTCGTTTTCACGCAGACGAGACTGCAAAACCTGGAGATGAGGCGGCAGACGCTGTTCAGCTCCGTGCACACCTACAGCCTCCTCATGAACCTGAAGAACTTTGTGTGCAACATCGGGGAGGACGCCGAGCTGCTCATGTCTCTCTACGATCCCGACCAGTCAGAATTTATCAGGTCAGTAGGCGTAAATGTCGCTTGTGTGATATTAATTTGTGTTACCCAGAGTCAATAATTTACCTCTAATTTGTTGTAAAGCCTCTATAAAATGGTCTTTTGATTTTAAAGCCACACTATGTGACCACTTCCCCTGGTCTGTCGCTTCTCGGCAAAAGTTACAACACGATAAATGAAGAATTTCTTTCAGCTATGAATAATAAAAACCTATAAAGGTTGTTCATTACTGTCCTGTAACTCTGTGCTTGATGTTGTAGCTCCAGCAGTACATTAAATAAATATGCGGAGGGTGGAATAATATAATAAAATGCATTGTTTAGGAGCTTAAAAGCATGTTTTGGACTTTCTGAAGTTGCAACATAAATTCTTGGAGAAAAAGGAAAAAGAACAAAAAAAAACCACCATTGTCTCTTTTTTTGGGGGGGCCTTGAATTTGAAGATGTATTATTCAGGGAGCAGTTCAGACTTGCAGGGTGAAATGGGTTTTTGTTTCAGCTAACAGAGCGAAAGTGTCTCTTTAAGAGGAATATTTTTAATCAGATTTTCCTCCGTTGATGTAAATGCACAACAAAGGTGTAAAGCAAAGCGGCCAACTTTTAGAGGTGATGTAGCGCCTAGTTGGGAAACATTTGACAGGAAGCATTTAATCAGATTAAAATGATGAAAAATAATTTTTACTTTATATACAGAGTATGCAAAAATCTGTTTTTAACTTTATGTATGTAGCTATTAAAATATGGTAATTTGGGCACCAAAACTGGCTCCAGCCCAGGGGCCCACATTCTGGTAATTGCGGCCCTGCATGTCACAGATATGCCACTGGGACCCCCAGCAAGATATGGTGTGCTTTTTTAAAAAAATGGAGTGCAGCTTTGTTTTGCAGCTAAGCCGCTGCCGTGTCTGCTCTTGGGAAGTGACAGCACTGATTATAAACAGCATGGATTTTTATGAATTTTAATATCGTAAAACTAAAAATAAAAGCAAGAGTCTGAACATGGCTCGACTGCGGGAGCATTAGGCGGCAATTAAGACAATAAGCTCGACTCATTCATTTTTAAGAGTCAAGATTTTCGGAAAGCTCTGTTGGGATCTACGAGATGACATGGTTACTAATCAAACAGTGCAAGTAGTTTAAGATTTATGTGATGCATATTTTCTGTTTATCAGGTGACGGGAAGGAAATTATGAAGAATTGCTGCATGGCCTTGCTTCCATTTTTCCACCTCCTCCGATGGCTCAGATAATGCGCTGTCTAACTGTGATTCCTGTTTGAATTCATGCAGCGAGAACTTCCTGGTGCGCTGGGACAGTATGGGAATGCCTAAGGAAATTGAAAAACTCAACAACCTGCCGGCCTTATTCACGGTAACTGAGTCTCAATCTGCTGACTGTATTCACTTGATTTTGAAGATGTAAATAGTCTTAACCTTACCTGAAAGACTATTTGTTTCTGGACCGCTCGAAATGTAATGACAGTTTTTGTAAATTACTCACTTTCACGGGTGGCTGGGTCAATGAGTTGTGCTGCTGCCGTTTGTTGTACTCAGAGAGTCGGCAGTTCCGGGAAAACAAGCAGCGGAGCTACCAGGAAGTGGAGTTTTGGAGCAGAATCAAACCCTTACCATCAAAGGCATATGAAAGTTAATTATTTGTGTCCTTCGAATTAAAAAGTGAGCCACTTACAGATTCTTCAGATGGAAAGTGGAATGTTTTCAGTATTTACTTCAACTTGCAGCCAATGAAAACCGCAACATTCAGTTTCTGAAATAATTTGGATATTGCACGAGGACAATAAAATAAAGATTAGCGATGAAATGTCTGCCTACTGAAAAGTATGTCGATTCACTCCACAGGATTTACACTCAATACTTGGTTGGGGTTCCTTTTGCAAGAATTAAGCATCAGTGCGGAGTGGCATGGAGGTGATCAACCAGGGGTTCTGCTGAGGTTTATTGCCGTCATCTTCCTCTCGACAGTGAAACAAATTCAGTGTGGCAGTCATTTTAGAGCTAGTTCCCAATCTAGAATGAAACCAGCACCTCCTTACGGCTTGTCAGCACGAGGAAGCATGAAGAGGGGCTGTCAAATTTCTTTGTGCACGACTGCTGAGATGTTGGACTCCATAAAGCCCAGTGGACCAACATCCACAGATGACACGGCTTCTCAAAGCATCACTGTTTGTAGAAAACGTCACGTTGGACATCAAGCAGCTTAGATTAATCTCCACTCTTCCTCCAGATGCTGGGACCATGATTTCCAAAAGAAATGCAGTTTAATCTAAAAAGAGGGCTTTGAAGCACAGAGAAAAAGTTGTCATTTTTCTCCTTGGTCCAGTTGAGACACTTCTAACCGTCTTTTTTTATGAACACAAGAAACTCAGCGGCTGCAGCTCATTTCCTGATGCATCTGTGTGTACAGTTCCTGTTGAAGCCCTGATTCCAGGTTCAGTCCATAGTGGATTTCTCCCTAACAGTTGAATGGACTATCTTCTCAAGACTTGCATGTGTACCATTGTTTTCAGCCATAATTTTTTATTCCATTCGACTTTCCGTCAGATTCAATACTTTGTGAACAGCCAGTGTTTTATCATTCCTCATCAGCGATTTGCCTTTCTTGTGGAGAATGTCTGTTGAATGGACAAAGTTTATTTTCCAAGATGGCGTCTGCTGTTGGCCTGTGTCACTTTCTGCTAACACGTGGAGATTTCACCACCAAACTGACAAACCTGAGGACTCTAGTCTCCTTTCTCTGAGACAAAATTTCAAATTTCAATTAGCGGTTAGCTGTAAATGTCTAAATTAGAAACAAATGCTTAAGATATGTCATCCTGTATGTAATAAATCTGATCCAGAAAGTATTCTCTGCGCTTCACTTTTTCCACATTTTGTGATATTGCAGCCTTTTGCCAAACTGAATTAAATGAATGTCTTCCCTCAGGTCTTCATTTACAGTAAGAAAGGAAATAGTTCTGGATTTGTTAGCTTATGTGACAGTCGGTGAATAAGCACTATTTCTGGAGTAGCTGGCCATCACAACTAGCTAACTGTTAGCCGCTAATGATGCTAAAGTTAGCATCCGCCAAACCTGAACCGGACAATTGTTGACTGAACAGTGTGAAATCTGTACAAGTACTCTAATGTTGAAAACATTTTTTTTTTTAAACGATGTGTTTTTACACATTTATTAATAATAAAAATAAAATAAATTCAATAAATCGCATATATTCAAGAAATATTTTCCATATTATCAAATTGTGTGTAGAACTTTGAGGAAAGAGATTAATTTAATTCAATTTGGCACAAGGATATAACATAAAATGTGGAAAAAGTGTAGCGCTGTGAATGCTTTCTGGATGCAGTGTATGTTTTACTTTTTGGACCAAATTACTAAAGTATAGATTTCTAATATATATTAATTATATGCATCCATAAAAACAAAGGCTGAGATACAGACATACTTGTATCAGCATACTTTCTCCCAACGTTTACACCGCGCTTTTGTCCTGTAACCTTTACTGTCATGTCTGCATCTCTGACCGTGTGATCGTTCATAATAAACTATCGACGACAGGAGAAGGTCACTGCCTTTGTATCTAGTGTATCTCGTGTGTCACCGCCAATCAGCTTTGTTTGCCTTCCTCGCGTCCAGGACCTGAGCAGCAGCGATCTGATGAGGCAGCGGCTCTTCCTGGTGTGCCAGATCATCAGAGTGGGCAGCATGGAGCTCAAAGAGGGCAAAAAGCAAACAGGTGGCTTACGGAGGCCGTTCGGCGTCGCCGGTGAGCTGCTAATATTTCTTCATAATAACCGGTAATAAAAGTCCCAGCTGCAGAGGGTTGTTCTTTTAAGATGCAGGAGTGAAAGATGAAACCAAAAAGAAAGGGGAACACCTGTTTCTTGACCCAGAAAATGCTTTTGCTCTGCCCTGGCGAGAGAGTTGGTGGAAACTGGCTTTTAGGCTCCGGCCAGATGGTTAGTGAGTTAAATGAGAAATGGTTTCCTCCAGCTCTTAAGCAAATGGAATAAAAATCTGAGTGTTAATCGTAGCCAGAAAAAAAGGGGGGGGGAGAATTAAAACGCAGCCACACTGGCAGCAGAACCGGGAGGAATTTAGAGGAATTTATCAGCTCAGGAGATCGAGAACTCCTCAATCTGTTAGCTGCATGTGCCAAGTAACTCAGCAACGTTCACCTTTTTTCTCCTACAGCAGCAAAATCTCATGCTGAAAAGTCTCATCTTTAATTTGGAGAAATGAGTGCTTCATGTTCTTAGCAAAGTCGCCAGTGATGCAGTAGACTCCCTCCTGCTGTCAACAGGTTCTCCAGCCTCTGTTTTTGCTGGAAGGGGAGAAGAACTTAGTCTTCTTATGCAGCATTTCACAAAACTGGGGCATTTAGAGAGAGGCATCTTCAGCCATTCTTCTTTAAATGACTTCTGTAAACAGAGGTGTCCAAAGTTCAATCTGGTGGCTATTTGTGGCCCCCAAAGTTATTTTTAAAAAATGTATTTATTTTTCTTTAATCCAAGAAGGATGTAATTTTACCTCTCAGTTTAGGTGATTCATGTGCATGGAAACTTTTAATTTTTTTATGAGAGCAAAATTATTAACAACTAATTAAAGTCTTCTCATAATGAAAAATGTTAAGTCCAACACAAAATATGAACCTATTTTATAACCAAGCTTTAATATTAAATGGGACCATGTCAATTTACTGATTTCTACTGAAAAATGTGGCTTTGATGCACCTAAATCCTCTTTTAATTTGTTAAACTTGGCAACTTAAAGCAAAATTATTAGCTTAATCAAAGTTAGCATTATACAACATTTTAACTTAATAACTCTGGAAACATGGGGTGAACTTTTCTTTTTTTTTTTTTTTTTGACATTTTTTAATATATGAAGATCTGCTTTACTTCAATGACATGTTTGTTTTCAGTTACCAAGGCACATTATATTTATATTCCAGGGAAATACAAACAATACACTTATAATCTTATAAAAGTCATGCATTAGTTATTAATTATTCATTTAGTTCAAATGAGTTGTTAGATGGATGTTGTATCACTGCTGATTTTGTTTGAAAATTTCTTCTTTTTTTTAACACAGGATTTAAAAAAAAATTAATTATGGTAAAATAAAAGTGGATTACTTCTAACTATTTTCATTGTGAGTTTCCACCAGCGCAATTAAAGACAAATTATTTTTAAGGCTTTGTACACATCGGAATAATAGATGCCAATAAATGCAGCTGGCTCTTGTAAAAATGCTAAAAATGCAGAAAAGTGTTTCTAGAGTTTGTTTGTTTTTTTTTTTGTTTTTTGGTGTGTGTTTCTACTTAAAGTGTCCAAACCCTGCTGTTATCCTTCCGACGTGTTTATCGTTGCAGTGATGGACATAACAGACGTCGCCCGCGGCAAAATAGACGATGAGGACAAGCAGCATTTCGTCCCGTTTCAGCAGTGAGTCTTCTCATGTTGTCATGCTTCATTTATGTGATGCCACCTCAGTGAGAGGAACTTGTACATAGTAGTTAGACTAGTGTTCTCCCTTTGTGTCCATCTCTTTCTTTTCCAATCATGCTGTTTTTAAAGAAAAAGAAGAACTTCCTGAGTGTTGCGGCTCATCATAGGCCGACCGGGCTTTCATGGCTCGTGCACAGCAGGAGGGATCAGGATGGTGTTTTCACAGAGATCTTAGATGGAAGAGTCATAAACACAGCCTGGTTGATTCTTGTTATGTAAACCAAATTTCGACTGCATTGAACCGCGGTTTGTTTCTCTTCACTGCTTCGTCAACGGGCTGCTTTCCCCCCTCGAGAACCTGCAGATAAACAAACGTGTCTTATTAGCCTAGAATATAACTCAGGATCTATCAAATGCTTGGGTAATTGTTTTAAATATTACATGTGCGTAATTTTTCTCCGCCGCCGAACTGAAGCGGTCCTCAGAGGGTTGTGTGCAAACAAAGACCGTTTGGTATATTTTATCTCTTGCGCAGAGGATGAATTAAACCCGCCGGATCCTTTGTTGGTCTTCTCCTGCCGTGACAAATGAATTTCTCTTTCATTAACACCCGGCGACTTAGTTTGCTGTCCTAACAGCAAATTGGATGGTTCGAAAATGATTCCACCAAAAGGTCACGCTAAATGAAATTTTAGAAAAGCTAAAGAGTGCGATAACGGGGAGAATATCTGCTTGGTTGGGTGGTTCTGAAACGCTGCCGTGCTTCTGAAATCATTGGCAAAACCATCGAAGTCGTCATCGTCCGCCGGTTCAGCTGTGCTGCCAGTTTTTGTGAGAAAACGTGTCACAAATGAGCTACAATGCTGAGCTCTGTTTTGTGTTTATGCCACCTCCTGTATGTTTCATGTGCGCACTCACTTCCTGATTTTAACCGCATGAAGCTCCGTCTGGTTATCGTGTGTCGTCATCATGACTTGTCCCACAGAAGATAAGCTTTAAAATTAAACCTAGTTTCACATTTGATAACTTTTCTAACATTAAACAACAAATGAGACCAGTACACAGTGGTGCATTATCGTATTGTAGAAGGAACTTTTTAAAAATTATTATTTAGAGTTTGGATTATTATCCTACACCTGCTCAGCACATACAATTTTGACCTTCTTTATACACATTAATAAACTGAAAAGACAACAGAAATAAATTTAGAAATTAAAATCTGAGGAAATACATTGTGTTCTGCTCTGCATCCCTTAAAGAAAATCCAGTGCAACCAACTGTCTTCAGTATTTACCTAATCGGTCTTAGAGTCCACCTGCGTCTCATTTAATCAAAGTATAAATTTAGATGTACTGCAGAAACCTCAGAGGTTAGGTTGAGAACAGTACTCTGCAAAACCACAAAATCTTACCAAGTGTTTTTGGTCTAGTTTCTAATGCAAATGTCACAGTACACTTGAAGTAAGACGAAGCTAACCTGCAAGAGACCTTTTAGCAAGATTAAAGAGCGTGTTTTTTAGTTTCCCACCAGGAGGTCTTTTTTGTGGGCTCTAGTGTCCCTTATATGACAGTAGGCTGACAGGAAAGCGGGAAGGAAAGAGGGGAAGACATGTGGTAAATGTCGGCCGGGTCTGGGAATCGAACCCGCGACGGCCGCGTCGAGGACTGAAGGCCTTCAAATCTGGGTCTCCCTATCTGCTACACTTTTGTGTAGCAGATAGTCTGCAATAATCTGCAAATGAAACAAGTACTTTAAAAAAAAATAAAATAAAAAAAATTAAGGAATTATTGACTTAAAACACCACCACAACACGCCCTTTAGGTGTATCTCAGCTTCAACACACCTGAATCCAAAAGCTGAATGACCTCCTAAGTGCAGCCAGGTTCTCCAGAGTCCTGCTAATGACCTCATTATTTTACTCAGGTGTGTTGAAGCTGAGATACATCTAAAAGTTGCAGACCGGCTCTTGAGGCCTGGAGTTCCCTACCCCTGGTCTGTAGCGTAAAATCACTTTAAAATAATGTTAAATTTGTGGTTGCAACGTGACAAACTATGAGGTTCGATGGGCATGAATATTCCAGCAAAGCGTTATATCTGCAGCGTAGCCAATACGCCGTGTGCACAACCATTAGAGAAGTTTTATTTCAGTGCTAAGCGTTAATACGCTTGAAGATGAAATGTTTAGCAAAGGAAATGTGAGCATTAACATTCTCAGTGGGAGGATATGTGAGTGCACAATTCTTTGGAAACTTTCAGGATGCATCGTTTCTCTCAAATAAATACAAGACTAAAGAAATTCCTTCTTACTAATTTAATTAGAGAAAATCGAACAAATGAACTCCTCAGGGTTAACTAATGAACACTTTAGACTTCTAAAAAATGTTAAGTACCCAATGCTCTCTCTTTTCTCCACTAACTGGATTTCCTCCATGGAGTCGTATTTTTGTTCAGCTGTCCTGCTCCAAGAGGTGAACTTTTCCCTTGTTTTTATTTTTAATCTGGTGCTTCTGAAGAAGTTCACAAACGCCATCGATAGTTCTTTTGTTTTTTGAGGCTTTTACCCAGCTGGCTGATTGATCAAGTACCTTCGTAGAAACAGTGTTGTGCCTTTTTGCTTTTTAAAAAGACGTGCTGCAGACTTCTGTGTGAGTCTGCGCTTGAAGCCTTGATTTCTAACCTGGTCCAACTAGTTAATCGTCGAACTTGATGCAGTCTAACTCTGTCCAAACAAGAGTCCATCCGTCTGGTCCGTCTCGTCTGCAGTCGACTTTTTATTCTAGACAATACAAGTCGATTGCATTTCTAAACAACTACTTAGAATAAGGTGTTCATTGTAGTTTTATGTCGACTTCTTCTTAGTTCTTTTTCTTCTCCAAACATATTTGTACGACCTTGTTGAGGATTTACAACCAAACCTTTTGTTTTTTTTGTTGTTTTTGTTGTTTTTTTGATAATCACGGCTTAAGAGCTTAGTCATTTTAAGAATGCTTCAACCTTCTAAAAATATGTTTTTCTTTTTAAGTTTTCTGTGCTTGTTGAATCCCAAATTTTGGTCCGTTTCTCCTTGCCGGAAGATTTTTAGGTGTTGATTATTCTGCGTCGCTCATTGCACAAACACACATCACCTGAACAAGAATCCCACGAGAATTGGATTCAGTGTAGCTTGTAAAATCAGTGTAGCTTGTAAAATATCCTCAGACATAATAAAGTGCTGAATTACTCGCCTGCTAAATATTTATGCACACGGTGTAAAAAAAACCCCACACACACAATGAGAGATTGTACAGTAATGAGGAAAGATCTGTAAACACACAGGATTTTATCCAACCCGAATCTGACAGTTCTTGCAGTACATAAAAACCTCTTAGCGTGTAAACGCCCGCCCTGCATGTTTTTGCTTTCCTGTTTTCATTTTGTTAATTCAGTACAATGCTTTTCGCCTTTTCCCCTGCGCATGGATAATTGCTTGTTTTTTTTTCTTTTCTTTCTTTTATTTGTCTGAGTCATAAACAGGAACACAGTAAGCATTGCTTAACATTAGTTGGATTACCTTAATTTATTTTACATCCAATCTAAAATGTAACAGGGACACATTAATTGACACAACAGACACATTAACCAGAGAACCATGATAAAGTGAGCAGTGAGTATATCGTTGGACGGTTCTTTGATCTTGTTCGCAGACGGTGATGACGACCAGCGAATGTGTGGCCTCTTCATTTCACAGTTCATAAAACATTTCATTTTGATAATTGGAGCAAGCCAAATATCCACCATTCGATGACTTACCCCTAAGCTGCTCGATCAAAATGACATTGAGTACATAGCTAATTAGACAAATGGCCAAATCCAAGCTGAAAACCAAGATTAGCTGGTACGGTACAGGATGTTTGTGCTCAGAGTTCGAGCTTGACTACAGTTTATAGGGAATCACTGCAGTTTTAATAAACATAAATACCATCTGATGATTTTAGGTAGTAAAATTAGATTAACAGCAGCCATAATTAATAACTTGTCATTATTCATATCTCCCTCTCTATTCATTTAGCATATATGTTTGTTTGTGCTGTAGGAATAAATGTGCCAAAAGCAAAGTTATTAGAGTTATTATCATTACTCTAATAACGCCGATCTCAAAAACAACAAAGTCGTTTTTGCCAACGCTAATTCTTGAACAACGATTGAGGACATGGAGGCTGGAGGTGGTACGTACCAATGATCTTCCTGAGCCAAGAATATATTGAGAACGGGACAATTTTTCGCTCGGAGTAACTACACGTTAGAAAAATAAAGCATTTTAAAAAGCATAAATGCTATAGTAACCTTATGCAAATGCTGTTTTTTAGACAGCCTTTGCTTCCAATCTTGCAGTCACTCTGACTGAACTCGGTACATTGATACATTATGGGTTGTCAGAGCGTGTTTCTCTCAGGAAGGTTTTTGGTGGGACACCGACAGCAAACTCAATTTCTTGTGTAAATAGTTACCTATTTCTGTATTGTAAATACCTGGTCACTGCGAATGTGAGAAAAAAACAATTCATAAAACAGCGTTGGCATAAACCGCTGGGACGTTTTTCTGACTGGAATTGATTTAGGAAGTGTGGATTGGCCGTTAGCTTCAGTTTCCCCAGATGATTAATCCGAATTAAAGAAAAATGAAAAAATTTCAACAGAATTATCTTTTGCAAAGAAGGTATTGTTTTTAAACATTGACCTCACTTTTGGAAACCTGAACTAAGGTTCTCACTCAAAGTTCACTGAAGTACCTTGCTAATTAGACAAATAGTTAAATCCAAATAAATAAGTAAGATTGGACGATGGAGAATACATTTAGCATTTAAATAATGAATTTTGCAGCTTTTCTAATTAAAACGAATGCAATTGAATCATTTTTAATGAGATGCAGCCATTTTCAAATTGTTTATTTTAGTCATAAGCAATTTCACATCTCTTCAGCGGCTTTGAGATGTTTAGCATTTCTCTCTTGCATTCAGCCGCGGTAAATGGCATGTTTGGAAACATAACGGCACACCTTGTCAGCAGAAAGAGAGAGCCTCTCGTCGTCTGCGAGTCTCTGCCGTCCATTTCTTTGTCACCTGTCGGAGTCGGCGGCGGCTGATTTAGTTGTTTTCCTCATTCCGAAATGTCTCCCCCAGGATAGCCATGGAGACCTACATCCGCCAGAGGCAGATCATCATATCTCCGCTCATCCCTTCCAGAGTCATAGGAGAGAATGAGCCGCTCACGGCTGTCTTCAACAAAGTCATTGCCACGCGGGAGGTCAATCATAAAGGCCAGGGTGAGGCGGAATGATCACAGACTCCGCTGTGTTTTTTGTTTTTTTTCCCTTTTCTTTCTCGAGGGTCTCTCTAAATGAACCCTTTTGTTTTGGAGTAAAGTTGAAATCAGTGTGCGGGTTCTGCGAAACGTACCCTTTGGATGTCTGCCTCATTGAATTTCCTTACATGCCATCCGCCAGGGCTGTTTGTGACCCTGAAGCTCCTCCTGGGAGACCTCGCTCAAGTCAGGAAGGACTTCCCCCACTTAGTAGACCGCAGCGCGGCGATCGTCAGGAAAATGGGCTTCCCAGAGATCATCCTCCCAGGTGGGATTTAAAGCCTCTTTGTTGCTGGGCATTACTCTACGCTCGCTCTGATCGCAGTCATTTGAGTCTCTCGCAGAGGTGTGGGCGTGCTGCGAATGCCTGGCCCGTCCACCTAATGCTCTCCTCTTGTTCCTTCTCCAGGAAATGTTAGGAATGATATTTACGTAACCTTGCTTCAGGGAGAGTTTGACCGAGGCAAAAAGAAGACCCCGAAAAACGTGGAGGTCATTCTCAGCGTGCATGACGATGAAGGCAATCCCATGGAGGTAAAACGTCGGTGTCGCCGCAGCGCGTGCTCTTCCGTTTTTATTTGAAGTGAGGCCTTTTTCTGTGTGCCTTTGTTCAGCTCCTGTGACAAGAAATCGCTGTGTGCGTTTTTCTAGTAGACCGAAGTAGTCCATTAGTAGGGACATACAAGACAGTTTTTCAAAGCCTGAAAAGTGTGTTGAGCATTACTTACTTCAGTGATGGTAAGCTTGTATTTCACCAGACGATGGAAACGGGGAATGAATGACCCAATATTTCAGTCTGAATGAACTGCTAGTATATGCACATTTCTGTGCTAATATCCCCCCCACCGAGCAGGTTTATGTCCCTGGCTATGATTCAGATTTTTTATATTTATTATGTGCATATATTTCTGTCATAAATATATATTTTTTTATTTATTTTTTTGGTCAAAGCAGGTGGATATGAAACGCAGCACCAGAGAAAGCTCTGATAGTGTTCCCGTCATGTAAAAACTGCTCTCCTCTTTTCAATTTTTGGCAGAAAGCGATATTTCCCGGGGCCGGCTATGACGGCATAACGGAGTACAAGTCTGTCATTTACTACCAGGTGAAGCAGCCATGTTGGAATGAAACGGTGAAGGTAAGCTCATCTGTCAGGACTGGCTCTGCACCCGTCACACAGGGTAACTGCTAATAAATGCAGATCAGATTTATCAGCACTCTTATTAGAGAGATTTAATAAGCCTCGAAATCAAATTAATTTTTTATCGTATGAGCCCCACGTTTAAAACTTTGGGGCAAAACCTTAAATTTAAGCATGTTTTATCAAATATTAAGAAAAAACACGAGACAGAAGCAAACAGAGAGAGGGATCTGATCCTTCCTCTTTAGCATGATGGATCCTCTCTCTTGCTGAAATATGTTTTGAGTCATTATTGAATCATAACTGCTGGTAGTTATCTAGATTTCTGTTAAAAAATGTCCTAATATTTCAAGGAGTTCCTGATGTTTTGCACTCTAAAAACAGACCCAGAATCACATATCCTCACTTGAAGAGCTTTTTCCACAAACCCGTCGTCGTGTCACAGCAAACCCACTTGCAGTGTTGCTGGGAAACCAAGTGGTTTCCAGTATCCCTTTGTCCAGCCAAACCTGGATCTGAACGGGAGCGGCAAAAGCAAACGAGGTGAATTAGCAGTGCTGGTCAAAAACTGATGGCTTCATCCAGGATATGTTAAATATCGCCTCCGTCTCGTGGATATTGAGCTGCTGGCCTGTCACGACAGTCTGATGACTCTTCATACAGCCTCAGTGTCTGCAATCAGAGGCCTTTTCAGATTTGTTGGAACACTGACTGCTACCTGAGATCCTTCCTGCCCTCGGTGTCTCTTTGAAGATTCTCTGATGATAGGAGTTGTGGAAACATTTAATTTTCCTTTTGGGATGAATAAAATAATTTTCAATTGCATTGGAATAATAACCACCAAGACAAATTCTTATTATACATGTATGAAGCGAAAAAAATAAATAATTAAAAATTAAATTCAGATGCCATTCCTTCCTGCTTAGCAGTAGGTTTTAGTGAGCTTTGGAGATTTTTCCTATCTCTCTTGCCATCCTTGCTATGATCCATGGTTGCAGCATAAATATGGGTCAGCGGAGTAGCCAGGGGCAAAAGAAATTGGCCTCAGTGTGATGTGATATTTATACGCAATGGGAACAGAAACAAATGGATTACTCTTTGGTACTTCTCAGGAACTCTGATCATGTTAAAGTGTAAATTCAAGTATGAATTTGAAGAATATATCTAAATTTGATATTTGATGGGAGTTTTTCAGACTACTGATGATTGCGCCAAAAAATTGTGATTCCTCGACAGGATTTTCTTTTCGCCTTGCGAATAACTCAAATATTACAGATGTTATATGAAAATTACAGCTGGTACTGCACTTCATGCTCCGTTATCCCGTTTGCTTTTGCTTGCTTTTATTAATTCTTTTGATACCTCCGTGTAGCCAAATAACTCTTGAGAGAAAAACATGTGTTTAATGTACCCGTCATACCAATCTGACACCTTTCCGTCTATTGTTTTCTCCCCACGTTGTTGCAAGGTGACAATTCCCATTGAAGACGTGTGCCGCTGCCACCTGAGGGTGATGTTCCGACACAGATCCTCCCAGGACTGTGAGTTACTCTTGTGTTTTGTTTTTGTTTTTTTTTTTTGTTTTTTTTCCCTTCGGCAGATCCTGCCACCATGTTAAGCATAGCTGGAGGTGAATCCGCTCCCTCCTGTCTCACGCTGCTGTGTATCCTTCAGCCAGGGACAAATCAGAGAAGCCCTTTGGCATGGCGTACGTCAAGCTAATGAGAAGAGACGGGACCACGCTGAAAGATGGCAGGCATGAGCTTCTCGTCTACAAGGTAGTGTTCCAGGATGGCGCTTGAGTGTTCGCATCATAAATTCACAGAGCGTAAAAGATAAGCATGGTTATCCTAATTATGCAACGGGGTGTCATGAATAGCTGCCCGTTGGCAGGTGGATTATGCGCGGGCCTCTCTATTAGTCAATAAATATGAGATTACATCTCCATCGATCAATATGCTTCATTATTCATCCCCCCTCTGTCGGGAATTTATTTATTTTTTTAGGTTGATGTGAAAAAGGCAGACGATGCAAAGGTTTATCTCAGCCTGCCGGCCACCTGGGCCGAAGTGGAGCAGATTCAGAGGCAAACCGGGAAGACGTTCCACCATTCAGGGGTTATTCCAGTGACTAAAGACAGCTTCCAGATCGCAACGCTCACCTGCTCCACTAAACTCACCCAGAATGGTAGGGCCGGGCTTATGTCTAATTTTACCTGTGTTGAAATGGCTCGGTGGTGATTGACAGGCGTCCTGTCAGAAATAAGTGTGGGCTTAGGATTTTTTTAAAATTATTTATTTGTGGTGGGATAACTTGGACAAGGTTTCTGCAAGGTCTTAACCTTTCAATCGTGTCAATATTTAGTAAGGTCTTAGATTTGCGTTTATTAATTTTTCCATTGACTTTTGATAGTTGTGCAATACTTTGCTTGAATTTTTCATGTCCTCACTGAAAAATTATGGAGTTATGACAAAGTAGGAGATGCATTAAAAAAAACAACTTTTTTGATTTTGCAAGCAGAGGAAAATCTTCATAGCCTTTCTTTAGACTGGTTAGTGCAGCAACAGGTGGAGGAGGGACACTTTTTTTATGACTCTGTGCTCTATGTAGTTAGAGAAAACACCAATGCACTTTCTCAGGCATTTTACTAAAAGCCATGGCAACAGTATAGTGGAAAGCTCGAGCGCTTTAGACTCTTTTTTTTTTTTCTTCTTTAAACCTCATCTTACTTCACAAAACCAGTAACCAGCAACCAGTAACCAGCCCATATGACCTTCAGACATTCTGTGAAGGACAGCAAGAGAAGCTGCGACCGCCATACAGATCCCTTTAAAATGCCGGCAAAACGATGTGAGTTGCTAATAACATGCTGACGCGACGATGTTACCAGCCGCAGGTTTAATTAAGTTTGTATTCAAATTTCCGACGTTTAACAGAATTAGCTTAATTGAATTTGTAACAGGCGACCTTCAGCTGCGCAGGATTGAAGGAGGACAGGAGAAGTTAGACCTGGACGTAAAAGGTTGAAGCTCAAAATGCTTTTATTTTCAAGCAGCCGTGAATCTCAGGAAGAGAAAAATTTTAAATATACGGTACTGGGAAATAGTGTGTGCCCTCCTACAGATTTCTTCTGTTTTGGATGTTTCGTCACAATTATAGAAAAGCAGTTAATTAAAGCAGTCGACAAAGGATCATTTAATTTATTAAAGGAAAGAGTCTAAATGTTCAGCATATCTTTCAAAACCTGCATTTGGTCTCTGAAAATCCCATTAAAGGTCTTGAAATTTGTTTAAAAAACACATTTGTTGCATTTCTCCTGTATTTTATAGTCATTCTTTAGAAAAGCCGCCACTAACGATTCTGTGCTAAAGACGCACGTTGCCAGTTTCACACCGTGAACATGCACAGCAGGGGATTTTGTTTCCTCAAAGTGACTTAGATCAGGTATTACAAGATTTAGCAGAAGGTAACTCACCATTCCTAGAAGGTTTCCAGAGAAGTGTGAGGAGAGAAAGCTTAATCCTGCTGCTGCTGTAATAGCAGATATTTTTCATGCTTTTGAAATAACTTATGAAAAATAAATACATTTTTTTCTATCAGAGCAGATGAGAAAAAACGTAAATAAGGAGACTTTCCCGCTGCGGTTCTTCATTATGATAATCTCTCAAAGTTTTCCTTTAGATTTTGTTCTGTCATGACCTTTTATACCAGGTCATATTGTGCAGTAGCTATAGGCTTTAAAAATTCGCAGAGCTGACAACTGGAGCACAGAAGGAGTGACAAGTCTTAAAAAAAAAAAAAAAAAAAAACTAAGGGAGAAAAAATATCCTCCAAAAATCCTGACAGAAGGTGTGAGAAAATCATCGTACTTAAAATCTTTGTGCCTGAATAATAAATAAATTAGTACCAGGTGGCTGAGGGAGCAAAACAAATATATATATATATATCTGAATAAAAAATTAATAATTGGATAAATTATTGAATATTATATCCAACCAAACTTTTACTTCAATGATCACAATAAAGCAGGATTCCTTAGTAAAATAAACATTACAGGAAAACTCCTGCATGGCAGTTTATATTCTGAACTTCACAAGGTGCAGCAGCAGAAGTTGAGACATCAGAACTGCATTTATCAGTGAAGAAACTCATCAAGAGGTTCGGTTGCAGTGATTTATATAAAATCTCAGCACAGATTAATGAAAAATGAAAATGGTGTGTTTCTGCGATTCAGTAATTCAAACGACATCCACGAAAACCAAAGCTTTGTATCTGCAGCTCCTTTTTCAAATGAAGAAGAGAGAAACATGGAGGCAGAAGGTTCCAACGCTTCCAGATCTGAAATGTTCATTTGTGAAAATGAGGAGGAGGTAACATTTCTGTGACGGTGTGTGAGCATGCAGGTGCATCTCAGTAAATTAGATCATTTTTTTATAATCAAATTCAGTAAGTGAAACTATGTGAATTTTTTCTGGTGATTATTTCTGTTAATTTTGCTTACAGCCAATGAAAACACACTTTCCACCCCAAAAAACAACAACAGTATAATATAAGATCAATGAAAGTGATTATTAATACAGAAATGTTAAAGCCTGTGCATTCATGAAAGTCTGCAGTCGTAACACTTGTTCAGCAGACAGTGTCTCTTTTCATAATTAGGGTAAGTAAGCCACTAAAGAGTCTTACATTTAGGCATAATAATGGAAGGTTGAGTGGAAGGAAAACATGACTTTGAAAAGGGTAATATTGATGCTGTAAATCATGCAAAATGAGCAACAACAAACATTTAATTAGCTATACTGTACAGTGCGTCTATTTGGTATTATTTTATGGGCATGCGCTTTTGTTTACAAGCAACAGCCCAACTTTGAATCCTTACAATTATGGATTGTAAGGATCCATAATACATGATCCTTATGAATTCATAATTCATGTACATCCTAAGGCATTTGCTATTTAAACAGTGACTTTTTTTCATTATTCCTACCCCAAAGTTTTTCTTAGAATGTCATTCCAACTACAATCAATGGAAACTTAACTTGAACACATTTTATATTTAGTTCACATTAGTTCATAAAACCTTAGAACATGCAGCATATCTCTTGTTTTGTTTTATATTAAATTAGTTTGAAATTATGTTCCTGTATTATAAAAACTCAACTATTTCAAGATCCTATCAATGCCTCTGCTTGAGTGTTGATGTGTTTTGATTTAGTTCTTTTTTTTGTGTGTGTTTTTTTTTTTTTTTCTATAGTGGATCTACTGGGTCTGTTGAACTGGAGGTCTAATTCCCAGGATCTGGTCCAAATCTTGCAAAGGCTCATGGAAGTGGAAGGAGGGGAGATTGTTAAAGTAATTTCTTTTCATGTGCTTAAATAAAAACGGTTTCCTGCCCTGTCGAATGGCATTTGTGAAACATATTCCTGTTTTGTCCACAGTTTCTCCAGGACACTCTTGACGCTCTGTTCAACATCATGATGGAGACTTCAGAAAAAGACACCTACGACACTTTGGTGTTTGATGCCCTGGTTAGTCCTTATTGAAGATGCAGGATAAGTCAGGAGGAGGGAAAAGTTCTAGCTGTTAGATGATGTGTGCAGATTTGCTCTGAGATGTTTTCCTTCTGCCCATTACGAAGATTTAAGGCTGAAGTGTAAGCCATCAAAAACAGAGTCTTCCTATGACCTCAGAAAGCAGCCGTCTTGTTTCTACAAAGCGATGTGGATTTAAACTTCTCTTTCAGCCTTTTTTCCACCCTAAATCTTGCATAGCAATTTTCCTGCATTTTTCATGTAAACAGCTGAATGCCTTCAAGAAGAAAAAGCCAGAAAATGGTTGTTGTCAGCTCCATATTTAAATGATATCATGTCCTCCCCCCTCTGCCTTTTGGCTGCAGCTGCAAATTTGGCAATTCAAAGAAAAGCAGAGAGCGCATTTGCTTCATCACATTACCCGCCACTTCTCTAGCAAACCGTAACCCTTAATGTAGAACAGAAGTAAGACCCTCTTTGAATTAATTCCCCTCTTTCATATCAGAAGAGGAGTGAACAGTAGAACCTAAAGTCAATCTCCAGAGATATTGGCCCCCCTAGGCTTTAAAAGAATAATATTTTAATAAATGTAGCATGATTTTAAACTAGAAATGGTTGAAAACACAAGCTTTAAAGTACACACAGTTATTAAAATTTGTTTTGTTAAAATTTTAACAAAATCAATCTTACTAACACTAACTTGTATCTGTTTTTGAAGAGAATTGTTCAGGTCGTGTTTGGTCTTTTAGACTCAGAGATGATAAATGCCTCTTTAAGAATGCGTTTGATAGAAAATCTTGAGACACACCTTTAGTTTAGTGCTTGATTTGAGGCTTCGAAGCGGATGCTAACTTTAGCATCAGTAGCGGCTAACAGTTAGCCAGTTCCGGTATTCTCACAATTCTTACAAATCATTTTTATCTTGCTTGTCACTCTCTCATTGTTTATTATTTTTCTCAAAATGGAGCTACCCAAAAAATGTAACGGTTGTGGAGGCCCCATTGTTGCTTCTGTAACAAAGTGTTTTCAGCTAGCCCAAGTAGCAGTCTGCATTAGCCAACTAAAGAACTAAGCAACTAAACACCTACTTACTTTCTTACTTCAAAACAAACCTCTGAAACACAGCCACACGTCGTTAATGGTGGTGAATGCTGATTTTATTGATCTTCTCTTGGAACCAGCAGTGGTCAAACAGTTTGGGCAGCAAAAGAAACAATCGTTGCTATGCTAACAGTTTTTGGGAGGTAGCAACCGATAACATGAGTCCGTAATGCCAACATTATAATAGCATTGGTAATTTTAAATGTAATATAGGCAGTAACTTAAGTACTACTAATAAATATCCCTTAACCTAGTTAAATGTATGTTTTTCAGGCAATTACATTTTGCCAATATTATGATATGTTAACCGAAAAAATTATTTAAAAATGTATTAACCTCAGTCAATAGTAATATTTGATAACTAGAGCTGTGCCCCTTGAAAACACACTATTTATATATGTGTATATATATAAATGTGACCTAAATGTATTATACAGTTATTTGCAAGATGACAAAATTTTATGTCATCGGCTCAAAAAACATAGCAAATTTTCCAAAGTCACTGTTATTGATTTTATTGCATAAAATGGTTCAGTTTACATTATTGGCAGGTATTCCATTTTTGCTTGTTATTACATTATTAGTTGCTACTTGGGATTTGAACGCTTGAAAGTTTGCATAATTCTACTTGGACATATTCACCAAGAAAACTGAAATAATGTGCAAAGCGGTCTACTTTTTTTTTTTTTTGTGGTGGAGGATCTGTGATGCTGCGGGTCTGTTAAACAAAAACAGTGAGCATCTTCCCAGAAAACTGAAAATGAGTCATCAATTTAGCTTTTCGTGGTTAACCCCAACTCTGGTAGAGAAACTGGAGTATATTTTCTGCGTAAAGTTGAGCAAAAGAGATTCAAGATAAATTTAAGACCCTTCAGACATTTTTACACAAGTTGGCCTTGACTGCGGAGGATGGTGTACATAAAAGACAGATTTTTATGTATTTTTTTTTTATCGTCCTTCTGTTTATCACCAGGTATTCATAATCACACTTATTGGGGACATCAAATTCCAGCATTTTAATCCCGTCCTGGAAACGTACATCAGCAAACACTTCAGTGCCACTTTGGCTTATAGGTGAGTTCACCTGCACAAGGTTTTCTTTTTTGCTTCACTCCTTCAAACTAGCAGAAACTCCACCCTCCCCCTTACAGCAGGCTCCTTTTATTTTATCAGGAAGCTAACCAAAGTGCTAAACTACTATGTGGGCCATCCCGAGGAGCCTTCGCTGACAGAGCGGCTCTACACGGCCCTCAAAGCCCTCAAGTATCTGTTCAGGTTTATTGTACAGTCCAGAGTCCTCTCCTTCAGGTATGTGGGGCATGAATTCTCTTTGCATTGAAATATTTTATGAAGGAGGGCTTTCTGAAAGAAAAGTCTGGATTTTTTTTTTTTAAAGATTTCCCGAGAACAGTGAAGACCCGGGCGCTTTCTCCAACTCCATACGATTGCTTTTCTTGTCTTTCAACACGCTTATGGACAGACCTCTGGACGAGGGAGTGAAGATAAAGGTAAAGTGTGCAGTTTATGCTTATTTTCTGTCTGTTTTTGACTGCTGCATGAAGAATTCAGTAATGCAGCTGAAAGCACCTCGTGCTGTTATGGCTGTTATTGAAAAGCTGTGCAACTGACAGCAATATGAAGAGAACTCCCTGTTGGCGCTTTCAGTAAATCGAGGGAAAGCGCTGTTTGTTTTACTAGAGAACAAAAAAAAAAAAAGAGTAAAAACCTCCCCAAGCTCCAGTCTGATGCTTTTTTTTGTTGTTGTTGTTGTTGCAGGGGGCAATATTGAAATACCTCCCCAGCATCATTAATGACATCCAGACTGTGTTTGATCCCGTGGAGCTCAGGTAACTCTCCAGAGGGTTTTGCGCGACAGGAAATGGTAATTGCCTGTCTCAGCGCAATTGATTATGCTTACTTCAGAGTAAAGGTGTTTCTCTAATTCTCGGCACTATAAAATCAGTCCTGTGTGTGCTCCTCATTAGCTCTCAGCGGCTATAATCGCAAGTTGTGAAGTGGATTTGCATTGTGATTGTCACAGCAGCCTCGTTCCTCCGTTTTCTTCTTCTTTCCAGCGTTCTCCTTTCAAAGTTCATTGAGAGCATCCCCGACTCGCAGTTTGTACGTCAGAAACTGGGCTGCATGTGTAAAATCATCGAGAGCGACCTTTTCAAGCAACCAGGTAAGGTTTTTTTTTTTTTTTCAAAAACACATATGGGCATTTCAAACAGAATGAATGAGAGGGATGGGGGGGAAGAAGAGCTCAAGTATAAGTTGATGGTTTGATTTTAAAAATGCCGTTGTTGTCTTTTGTTTTTGGCTCCAGATTGTCGTGATATACTACTGCCGCTTGTGAACGACCAGCTAAGCGGGCAGCTGGATGACCACTCGAGTAAACCCGACTATGAGGCCTGCGTCCAGCTGCTCAGCACCGTGCTGGACACCCTGGACCGCAAAGATGTGGTAAGGAGTTTAAAAAGCCACGTACAGAAGTATAAATTAAGTGTATGAATTGGAGAGAAGCTACTTTTTTTTTTCTTCCTTTTCTTTTTTTTTAGTTCCCCTGGTGTGGATAATTGAAAAGAACATTGCAGTGTTCTGGTCAATCGCTAATTTTAAAAAAAGAAGTTTTTCTGAAACGTCACTAATAATAATGGCAAAGTTGGCAGCAGCGGGATTACTACTGCTAGCCGCATTTGTGTCATTCAGCCCTATTTCACAGCAGAGCAGAGAGGGACAAGGCCTTTTCTATTAGCTTCTTGTTGCTTGTCTCCTCACCAACCATGGTGAGTAGGATGACCTGCAGCCTCATGAGGTCATGCACCTTTATTGAAAACGTCGATACATCATCAGATATTTCTGTCAATGTGCCATTTATTATGGTTGAGAAGCAACTTTAAACAGGAGGGTTTTCAGTCTTGATTTAAAGGAGCTCAGTGTTTCGGCTGTTTTGCAGTTTTCTGGAAATCTGTTCCAGATTTGTGGTGCATAGAAGCTGAATGCTGCTTTTGTTTTTCCCTTCCCATGTCTGGTTCTGTTTCTGGGAATGCAAAGCAGACCAGAACAAATGAACTCAAATGAAACAAAGGATGAACTTCGGACAGTTCCTGTCCAGAGTTCAGTACAGTGGAGGATCTGTGATGCTGTGGGCTCGAAAAGACTTGGAAACCTGCTTGGCGTCGCAAACACCAACATTTTGAATAGAAATCTGACAGAAAACTTTAAAAAAAATTACCCATCAAAACGTCAGGCCAAATCAACAAATTCTTGTCAGATTTAGGTCTCAGTCCTCAGATAAAAGCACCTGTTTTTTTTAAGCTGAAGAGAGAGAAAAAGAGAGAGATAAAATGGTGTTAATAATTATGCCACCTGTGATTTTAGTTAAAAATAAATACAAAAATAATTGGACTCAGATTAAACATTCATTAACTACCAGCTTATGTTACGGCAATAAAAACCTAATTCATTTTTAAGGCTCCTTACACATCTGGGTGCAGATAAATTTGCCCGGCCTGGCACGCAGAGGGATTGTTGTGCTGGATATCAGTGGCCAAAGTGGGTTTAATCCTCATGGCGACCGCCTGCGCCGCGCGAGCCGCGGCCAAGGCACTCAGACATCCACGGGGACCCGAGAGGAAGAACCGCTGTTGTGCGGATCCCGCGGAGTTGATTCATCTTCTCTTCAGAGGTTATCCAGGAAAAGTTCCGCTGGGAAGGAGGCCTGTAGGCAAACCCCGGGCATGCTGGAAGGGATTAGATATCCCAGCTGCCCAGCAAGAATGCAGAGTCGCAGCTGAATAGTAATTTTAAAATTTTTTGCCGCAGAGTGAAATGAACCAGAAGTATCAAAGAGACAAACGCGATAAGAGGCTCTCGAATCGTCTAAATGCAAAGGAACATTTATTTGGGTCTTGCTTATCTGTACATAGCATGAGTTGAAGCATGCTTTATTGAAGGGAAAAGCTGATGATGCAGAGCCACTATTCATTTAGGCTGCGGTTTGCAACAATTTGAACGTTACACATAAGAGAGGTTTGTCTTCAAGGGGATTTGAGATATATTTGAACAAGGGGGTGAGCAATCAAAGCAGGAAGCCTTCAGAGAATATCAAATAAACACGTTTTTATAAAAGCACAACATATTATGCCGTTTTATTTATTTAAATTGAAAATATATGTAGTTATCTATTTGAAAAAAAGTAGATTTTATTTTTTTTTTTTTGAGAAAAACTAAGTCCAACTTTGAAACGTTTAGAGAAGTGAAGCATCTGCCGATCCTCTTCACCAGCCAAGAGCCTCCAACCAAATTCTGACGAGTTATTGTCGATGACGAGGAACTAACTCGGAGACAACATAATGAATTTGTAAAAATAAAAACGGTAAAATCGATAGCTATTTTGTGTAGAGTTTATTTTATTGACTGTCGTGTATGTTGACATTATATCATAGCTTGATATATCCAAGTCTAATGTATTTCAGTAGTGTTTGGGGAGCTACATCTCAATCATATCTCTATAAGATTGAAATAATTCAAAATGATTTTTTTTATGAACTTTTCAAATAAACTGCCTTCATCTGCTCTTATTTTTATAAAACATAAGGTCTTGACTATACTTTTGTGACCTTTGAATATGTCTCTGTGTAGAAGTATGTACATTTAGCTACTGATTTCTAAGTAGTTTACCAAAATGTTTTTCTTAATTATTCCTTTTCCCCTCTTATTATTCTGATTATTCAAAAATACACTGTTGCATCTGAACAGTAATTAAGCAAAGGACACTTAATTATAGAGGGTCCTCTCTTTGGAATAACCTGCTCTTCAACCCACTAGTAATATTCATTCTTTTACAAAACGCTTAAAAATAATTCTAATTTCAAATGACTTGTGATTTCGATTGGTTCTTAGAAATTTGTGTTGTTTTTGACTCTTTTTTTTTTTACACTGGCTTGCCATTAAGTTTATAATGCGACATTGGAGATGCTGCTGTTTTATCGGTCTTATGGTTTCTGTATTGTTTCTGTGTGTAAATAATATATTCTGTTCTGTTCCATTCTGGTTCACAGTAGCAGTTAAGATAAAAAAAAAGAGAGATAATTATAATACTATTGGGCACAAGACAACACACGGGTCATTACAAGCAACCTGACCAAGTTCAAACATGAAATCATGAGATCAGAAATGAAATCGAGGAATTACCGGTTTTCATTGGAAATGTCATTTCCTCATCAAGAACTTGCCTGGACTGATTCAGGAGAATCCTTGAATCTCCTGTGGCAACCAATCCGTCACCCGTTTACCCAAAGCTTCGCCTTGGAGCTTGGGTTCCTAGCCGAGCCCCCAGCCTCACAGAGCCTCACAGCCTCCCCTCAGCCCTCCTCACTCTGCTCCTCTAGACTAGCGGCAGCAGCAGTTAGCTAAAACCTGGTGGAACTGCACGTCTGCTAAGCTCCAAAGAGCGTTTGCTTGCGACGTCAGTGGACAACATGGAGAAGCGTTGTTGTGATGACTAGTGTCAGAATGGGCAGGAGGTTCTTAAAGAGACAGAGGCCAATTTCAAGGCATCAGAGACAGCTATGATGCAAAGTAAAATTAAAGATAAGTTTTGTTTTATACAGCATGTTCATAACTACTGAAGGTAACGTAGTTACTTGATTGTGCTATAAAATGACACAATGGGCCACAAAAATACATAGTACCGGCCCTTTAAAGCAAAGTAAAATATAAAATACTACTTAAAATGCCCTGGAGGATTTGGCTTATTTCTGCATTCAAAGCAGAGGATGCTGATCAAACACACTTTTAATGAGACTGGTACTTCCCCGTCTCACAACATTTACGTTGGTGAGAACCCAAGGTTAACGAGGAAAGACAGTTGAAAAATAAAAAATAAAATTGTCTGCCGCTGGTCTATCTGAGAAATACTTGATCCATTTTGAATCAGTGCGACGATCCATCCTACTAATACAGGCAAATTTTACCCCATGGTCAGATCGTGCAATACTCAGTGAAAACTCCCAGGAAAAAAACCCAAGAGCTGCAAAGGAACTCCTTCAAGACTCGACATATTAAAGGTGTAAAAAAGAAGATGGAGAGTGTATAGTGGCTGCTGAAGTTGAATCTGAACCAGTCGACAACACTTCTGGAAAAAAACAACCTTCTGCACATAAATAGGACCGAAACGAGGGCCGCGTCTGTCTAAAATCAAACAGCGTATCGGCAGTAAGCGCCTCGGCTGTGAAGGTGACGCAGAGCTAATGATTTGGACCTAATTTCCCGCCGCAGGATCCGGGCACCTTGCAGACAAAGACACAGTCCGGTGGAACAAAGTTTTCTGGAGCGAAATGCGAGGCCATCTGTGCGACAGCGGAGGCTTTTCTGAAACTGGGTCAGGCGACGGGACAGTGATCCCAAAAGTACAGCAGGGAATCTACAAAAGAATGGCTGGGGAAAAAAAACGAGTCACAGTGTCGCCATAACCTCAGTCAAAATCCAGACTGAGACCTGATTGAAATATTGTCTGAGCATGAGAAGCGAAAACGCGCTTAAAGGAAAAAAAAAAGGGGTGGGGGTGGGGGGAGTCAAACAGAGTCAACAGATTAACTCCACATTGTAGTGACACTAGAAGTGTTTTTTAGCTGCAGCTACATCCTTTGCTACAAATGATTAAGCATACACTAGACGAATATAGCATTGCAGTTTAGGCAATAAAACTAAACTAAATGTAATTAGGTATTTGTTTGAATCTATTAATGTATTTCTAATATTGCATAAGAAAGGCTTAAGCGATGAAAAATGGACAATCATCAGTATGATGGATAGAATAATCGATTGCTAAAATAATCGCTAGCTTCAGCCCTGATTGAAAAATGCAGAAAATGCAACAAAATTATTGAGAGCTGATATTTTAATGTTCGAACAAACGAGTCAAAGTTCAGACGTGAATCCAAGTGAGGTATAAAAATGCTGTTCACAGGCCTCCTCCGTAGAGTTGAACTGAGCTTGACCTTTTTAGCAAAGACCGGGCAAAGATGTCCGTCTCTACTTGTGTGTCGCTGGCAGAGACAAATCCCAAAAGGTCTTAAAGCTGTAATTTAAGCAAATTGTGCCTCTGCAAATGTTGACCAGGGAGGCCGGACTCTTAACTCCCACCGAGGTTTGCAGATTTTAATTTGTAACAAACGCCGCCGCTGTCCCTTTGCCTCACAGTTCTGATCTAATTTAGATTGGCTTATCACACAACAATCCCAATAAAATGCACTGATGTTTGGTTTGCAGAGGCCCTTTTAACACCGATATGTTTCAGCTGATAACCGTTTCTTCTCTCTCTCTCTCTCTCTCTCTCTCTCTCTCTGTGCAGGGTCCGACCCGAGTCCACATCCAGCAGATAATGGAGCGTCTCCTTCGCAGGGTCAACCGGACCGTCATCAGCATGGACCGAGCCTCGCCGCTCATCGTAAGGCGCGCCACGCTCCTCCGAATAAAAGCAACAAAAAAAAAACGAGCAATGCGGCGAACTAGTGCGACGCCGGCCTTTTGTTGTGCAAACGCTGCCTTTTGAGGAGGGGATTTTCTGCAGAGATCCGATGAGTAATAGCTGTCACTTGTTTTGGCAGGGCCACTATCTCGCCTGCATGACGGCCATCCTGAAGCAAATGGATGACATGCATTACACCCACTACATCAGCACCTTCAAAACGAGACAGGATATCATTGTAAGTGTCTCGGCTCCTCCGCCGTTGGCTACATCGTGTCCCGGAGCATCCCATCAATAACGGGCAATAAAGCAACCCGGCCACTTACTGCTCCTTAAGGGAATATTGATTACAGACATTTCATGCACTTGATTAAACTGACAGAATCAGGATGTTGCTGGACCTCTATTAAACTAAAAAGTGGAGGTGGGGTGGAGTGTGTGTGAGTGACGTTCAAGAGCGGTGCAGCTGATTTACCTCGTGTGTGTTTGGTTTTTGATCTCTCCACTGTTACTCAGTGTGTTTCTTTTTAGAGACAGAACTGATGCGTTTGCAGATTTTATCCCTCCCACCCAGAGCTCTCGTGTTTTTTTGTTTTGTTTTGTTTCTTTGCAGGACTTCCTGATGGAGACGTTCATCATGTTTAAGGACCTCATGGGGAACGTGTTCCCCGCCGACTGGATGGTGATGAACCTGGTGCAGATGCAGGTCTTCCTGAGGGCCATCAACCAGTACTCGGACGTGCTCAACAGGCTTTTCCTGGACCCGGTGCACTTTGAGCTACAGGTCCGCGCCGTTTCCCGTTAGCAGAGCGGATCGCTTATTAAACACAGGTCAGGGTTTGGTGCTCGGTAGTATCAATATTTTTTAAAAGCTTGTGTCTTTTTCTTCTTTTTTTTTTTTTTTTTATTTATTGTAGCTCTGGAATAATTACTTTCATTTGACCGTGGCCTTCCTCACTCACAAGACGCTACAGCTGGAATCTTTCTCCCTGGAAAAACGAACCAAGATCCTGAACAAGTGAGATTTTTTTACACGTAATGGCTTCAGTGCTGATCATAATTCTTGGTACCGCTGATAAAAATATGAAAAAAAGCCTTAAAAATTAATACTTTTTTTAAAATGTAATGTTGCGTATAAAAATACAGACGAGTCGGACCTTTAATTTGGGTATAAAACTAAACAGGAAAATACATTTCTTTTTAACTAACTTCACCTTCAAAGTAAATGTAGCTGAAGCATTTTTACATTAAGTTTATTAGAGTGTTAATCAGTAATCCATTAGTCCCTCATTCCCCGAGTAAAAACCACAGGATCTTTTCTCTTAGCCACTTGTTTGTAAGCTTGTTTGAGCTTAAAGCAAATTTAAGCAAGTTTAAGCTTAAAGTTTAAACCTTATAGTTGTCTAAAGTCGGAACTATAAATAAAACAAACCTGGAACTGTGGCAAACAGAGCTGGATGAGGGCCCGTATTTATCTTGCCACCATGTGCAGAATGATAGAAAAATCTGAGAAAAGTTCACTCTCTGGGGACCGCAGCAAAAAGTGGCTTCTTGCAAGTCTCCATGGCAACAGTGAGAGGCTACCAACAGCTGCGGGTTAGTTTGCTTCTTCGCCAATTTGTACCCCCTATTTTATAATAGCGTCTCTCCATTTGATCTCCTCTTACTTCTCCTCCTACCTGTAAACAAGGCTCTGCGCTCGAGCCGTGGCAGAAGAGAAAGGTTTTCACTGTAGCTCAGTGTTTTAATAATCCATAGGTGGTGTTGTTTTTTTTTTTCTAATGGATTATGGAGATAAATCTCTGGTGTAATTTAATTTATTGCTAATTGTTGTCTCAAAACTTTGCACTAAATTCAACATCCATTTTTATTTTGATTTGTTTTTTGGGCTAAACATCCTTAATACCAAGTGGGAAATTTCCGTTCTTATAGAAGGAAGTAAACAGTACAAGATAAGAGCAGCAAAAAAATAAATAAAAAGAATAAAGAGTACAGAACAAAAGTACACTATTTCATTTTTCACTCAATAATAATAATAATTGCTCTTGATGCTTCGGAAATTATACTTCAGAAAAAACATTGCCCATGAGATTTTAGCATACTGTCATGGATGTGTGTGTGTGCGTGTGTGTGTGTGTGTGTCTGACAGTGGTTTGAATCTTTTTTTTTTTTTCCACATTGTGGATAATGATCACCCTATGCTGCTCTGAAGCACGGTGGAGGATCTGTGATGCTGTGGGCCCTTTTCTTTATTGGGAGAAATAGAAAAATGTTAAATAAAAATCTGGTTATCTCTACAAGCAAATGCCACATGGGGCATCGCTGGACGTTTCAACAAGATGATGCTGCAAAACCAATGGCCATATCTGCACAGAAGTGGTTCATTAGACAGATTTTTAAGGCTTTTTATGTACATATTTATCTTTACTACCAGTAAATGTGTCTTAATTTGTACCTAGAAGACAGGAGGTTTATCGAACTGCTTGATCTGGATGTGTTTCAGATATGGAGACATGAGGAAGACCATGGGATTCAGAATCAGAGACATGTGGTACAACATCGGTGAGCCTTTTTGTCCTTCTGGAAACGTCGCCGTTGCCATCGACTCTGTTTATCAGGGGGCCGCCTGCGACGCTGGGGGAATAACAAGACAATATTTTTTATTGTCCAGTTTCAGAAAGTGTGCCGCCGCTGCTGTTGTCGGTGGTGGTGGTTATTAGATTCCTCCTCTGTTTGTCGAGACGTGAAGAGGCAGCATATTGCCTTCTCAAGTCATGCTGTAATATTTCTGCGCGATAATATTTGCCGTCCCTCAGGCCCGCACAAAATGAAGTTTATCCCCTCCATGGTCGGCCCCATCCTGGAGGTCACGCTGGTGCCAGAGCCGGAGCTCAGGAAGGATACCATTCCCATCTTCTTCGATATGATGCAGTGCGAGCACAACTTCAGCTCGGCGCGCACTTTTCAAACGGTAAAACTCCGCCTCGGGAGTGGAGCTCTGTGCATGAATCTGACTTTTTTGGGGGGGAGTTGGGGGGAGGTAAATGCAACACATATGATGCATATTAAATTGCCCTTGTTCAGGGTTGAATTCAGGTTTATATTTAAAATATAAACCTAGAAGAAACACAAGTTCAAAACAACCAGAGATTATATACTCTAAATCGTTTTTTAGTACTAATTGGGGTTGGATGATGTGGCGGAAAAACACGATACAAGCATTTCAGCTCACTAGGTGTTTTGTTGTTGTTTTGGAGTGAAAACTGTTGTGTTCATAGTTTTTTGCCACGTCATTGGTTTTTAAAACATTTTTAAACAGTTACGAGGCACAGTGGCGTAACCTGAAACTGCTGCTGCGCAAGTTACTCAGCGGATGGTTGCTAGGTAACCAAAGAGAGAGTGAGTTAGTCGATGCCACTAACCTAGCTTAGCTCACTGTGAGAGGTTGTGCTGCTAAATCCTTTCCTCTGCCTACATCTCCCAGAATGCTGTGCGGTTCTGAGTCAAAGTTCAGTGAATATTCTATATTTTGAATATTGAATATTCCATCAATAATATTGATATTGGTCAATATCGATATTACCTGTTGATATTGATCATGTGTCTATAGACACAATATATGTTATTGGTTTATTGCCCAGCCTTAGTTCTAATGTTTATGATTATCAAACTAGACATGCGATCGAAGGTAGATTTATACTTCTGCATTTGTTTACTTTCGTAGTTTTTTTTAGAATTTTTTTTAATGCGTTTCTAGTTTATGTTGAACCGCAGGAGGAGGAGATGCAGGGAATTGCAACTACCGGGGATCCAAGTGCAAGGAAAAAATGCATAATTTTACTTGTGCGAACGCTTCCCTCTGATTCCCCTCTTTTCTTTGCAGTTTGAGAATGAACTCATAACAAAATTGGATCAGGAAGTCGAAGGAGGTCGAGGAGATGAGCAGTACAAAGTCCTCTTGGAGAAAATGTAAGGCACAGGATCAGAGCAAAACAGAGAGTGCTTCTCTCTCAGCTAGACGCTGGTGTCTTTGAAGTGCACCGTGTCAATGCAGAGCTAAAGCAACTTTATTAAATTTACGGCGAACCACACAGCAAATGTGATTTTGAGTCGGTCGCCACGCAGCTTCCTGAGTTTCACGGTGGACCGCTGTTTGCTTGTTAAGATTGCTGGAGCACTGCAGACGCCACAGATACCTGTCCCAGTCCGGAGAGGAGCTGGCTCTGCTGCTGAGCAGCCTGCTGGAGAACCTGCTGGCGTACCGCACCATCACGCACGACGAGAGTCCCGAGCACCGCATGAGCTGCACCGTCAACGTGCTGGTGAGCCTGCAGCCTGCTCCCACTGGAAGGGGGTGAAGGGCTGGTTACTGTGAGGCTCTGTTAGAAACTGTCTTACCCGCTGTCTGATGCTAACGGCTGGTTCAGGAGGAGGCTGCCGCTTAAAAACAACTCTTGTCTAAAAGCGGAAACAGAATTTAGTGGATTTTTAAACCGTCCCCCATGTTTGTATTATACGCCATTTCCACAGATTGTCATAAACGTTGGTTTGGAGGAAGGAAGGAGATATTAGGCATTTTCCTGTTTCACACTGAATGTATACATTAGCGGGGTAACCATGTTTGGAAAGAGATTGATTTCCCAGGTTAGTTAATAATACGTTTGTGTAGAAATAACCTCCCAGTGGAAATGTGACGAGCTTTCAGTGGATCATAAAGTAGCATGCGCTAAACCCGCTATGGCGGCTTTGAGAATTAGTTTCTCCTAAGACGCAAAAGTTAACTTTTGTTCTTGGTCGCTCTTTGAGAGTTGCTATTTTTTTTTTAATTATTATTTCATTGTATTTCGTTGCACGACGACAACAGAGGAAATCTGATTTTTCAATGAACCAGCTCTTAACTTCAGCTTTGGCCACCAACTAATCTGGATCTGCCTTGAATAAAGACACCCAGACTGGGAGTGCACTAATAAATAAGGAATTTATTAGCAGTAGCATCTTTTCCTAAAGTCATATAACATTAAAGTTTTTAAAAAAAGTTAATGGAAACATTTTAATTTTACTGCAAATTCCAATCCTTTCTTCTGACTTAAAAAATAAAACAAGCAAATTTAAAACTTCTTAAACGCTTTTCTTTTTATTGATGCTTAAAAAAACATATTTAATATTAATAGCCAATGGCTTCCGTTGTGAAATAATGCACAGTGCAATATTCCATCACAATCCCTTTTGACATTACTCATGTAATTATTTCCAAGAGGTTAAGAGAGTGTTTCTGATGAAATTGTTCTTTTGCCTGTAGAATTTCTACAAAGAAAAGAAGCGAGAGGACATTTACATCCGGTGAGTGGGAAGGAATCAGTGAGGACGTTCGTCTTTACCCCCCGTCTGCCTCTAACTTCTCTGTTCTCTCAACCAGCTATCTGTACAAGCTGCGAGATTTGCATCTGGATTGCGAAAACTACACGGAGGCCGCATACACGCTGCTGCTACATGCTGAACTACTGGAGGTCTGTCACTCTCCAGACTCCTAGAGATTATTTTTTAACATTTATTTTCCTGTCAGCGTCTAAGCTCAACCAGTTTTTCTGTGCTTTTTTGTTGTTGTTGTTGTTTTGGCTCCTGCAGTGGTCAGACAAACCTTGCGCCCCTCATCTGATCCCTCGGCACGGGGAGCAGGTTTGGACCCAACAGGAGCTCAAGGAGAGGCTCTTCCAGGAGATCATATGCTACTTGGACAAGGGGAAGGTAACGACCTAGCATGACAAAATAACCTCACCTTTAGCTTAGTCTGTGGTCGCATGGCGAAACCCACCAGGAAGCTTGCGTCAGCGCAGACTCCCGCCGCAAGACGCCGTGTCGTAACGGGCCGACCATTTATTAACCGTGCAGTTGGAGGCAGGTGGCGGTCTGGGTCGTGCTCCGGCTTTCTAAACTGGTGTTTTATGGTTCCCCTCTCCCCCGTTAATTGAGCGCATCCCCTGTCCTGTCCTGTCAGATGTGGGAGAAGGCCATCGAGCTGGGCAAGCAGCTGGCCAAGATGCACGAGATCCACATGTTTGACTTCATGGAGCTGAGCGAGCTGCTGGTAAGAGCGGGCGGGCGCGCTCGGCAGCTAAAGCGTCTGAGATTTAAAGTTGAAAAAGAATTTAAATTCTGATGTAAAAGTGATTCTTTTGCAAAGAACCATTAAAGACGTATACCTAAAACCACCTTAGAGGACAAAGAGCGTTCTTCTTTTCAGCTGTATTTTAATTGTTTCTTCTTCTTTTTCACTTTGTAACCGCTGACATATTTGCAACACGCTTAATTACAGCACGCTGCCTCAACGCCTTTCGTTTTCGCAGAAAAAACAAGCCAAGTTCTACGAGCAAATAATGCACGCCATGCGGCCGCAGCCGGAGTACTTTGCTGTCGGATATTATGGCCTTGGATTCCCTTCTTTCCTCAGGGTAAGAAAATGATTACCTGTTTCAATAAATGGAGACTTAGAGACAACCTCATATTGCTGGGCTTATGCAACGGGTTGGCATTTTGAAATATTTCTTGGGGCAATGTGCAATAATTCCAATAAAGGTTATTGGCTTTTTGATGCCACAAGAGAATGTCAGAATGAATGCAGTCTCGTTGAAGGTTTAATCATTTCCCCCCGCCCCTCCACACACACACACACACGCACACACACGCATACACAACCTCATTACGTATGTAAATTAACCTTGATGACAATTCTTTTTATTTATAGGCTTTGATTTGAAGGGTTACACAATGTTTCTTTTTTTTTTTTTTTTTTTTTCATATATCCTGCAGAACAAAATGTTCATCTACCGAGGCAAAGAGTATGAGTGGCTGGAAGATTTCAGCTTAAAGATGCTCTCTCAGTTCCCAAATGCAGTCCGGATGACGAGCACAGCGCCCCCTGGGGACGACATCTGCAACTCACCTGGGCAGCGTATCCTTCAGAAGCCAAGCACTTTGAAAAGTTATCCAGTCTTTTTCTCCCTAAAAATCACAACATTCTCTGATTTCACAATAAAAAACACCTACAGCTACTATGGAATTCCTTAGATCAAAACATGTTCATGTGATAGAATGGCCCAGTCAAAGCCCAGACCCAAATGGGAATGAGAATTTGTGGTGAAACCTCATAGTTCTCTTGATCCGATCTGAGTTTGAGCCGCTTCGCGAAGAAGAAAAATTCTCATCTAAATGTACAAAGCAGTTCCAGCGAAACACTGAAAGACAACCGGCGCCCCCAAAAACCATGAAATCCTAATAAAGTTAGCTGCAGTTTGTGGTTTTAACGTGACGAAATACGGAAAAGCTCAACAGGGATGAATCCCGACCAGGTATTGTGCTCAGAATAAACGGGACCAGCTCTGTACGACGTGTGTTAAGTTTCCCTCGCAAGCATTCAGCTTCAAGTACCACTCTATCTAATTGCAGCCTCGCAACTTCCAACGAAAAAGAAAGGGGGGAAAAAAAAAACACAGAATGATTCAGAGCAATTTGTCTCGTCTCGTCTCGCTCGTTGTTTCTGGTGTTTATCCTTAACTGAACTGGACAGACATCCAGTGCTTCACCGTGAAGCCTGTTCTCACCGTGCCACAACGGTTCAAAGACAAGGGGGTTCCAGAGCAGATATTAAAGTCTGTGACACGTTTAAAGGCTGATTTATTTCCTATTCAATCCCAGGGTGGGGGTGTAGATCTGTGGACAAAGTGCTAACTCATCGCTGTCCTCTCTTGTTCCCCTGCAGCTATTATAGACACAATGAAGTGGACCAGTTCCAGTACTCAAGGCCCTTCAGGAAAGGTGAAAAGGACCCGGACAACGAGTTTGCTGTGAGCACTTTTTACATTTATTTTTATTCTTGTTCACACCAGCCCTGGCTGGTCCCCTTCAGTTGGACTGCAGTTTGTTTTTACTAGACTTTGCTTGGCATGAACGCGCAATCAGACTCAACTCTCGCGCGGACCAAAAAAAGCGAACTGTGGTCTGCCTAAAAACATCGGTCCCGGTTTGTATGCATATGTGGATGCCACAGGAGTGGAGACCGCTCCAAAAGCAGGAAGTGAACTAAATTGCAGGGCATTCTGGGTAAATACAACCTAAAAAAACGTGAGGGTCTAAGGCTAGCGGGAGAAAGTGCTTGTGTCTTTACCAAAGACAAAAAGAAATCCAACCACCGCTAAAATCTGACTCTACTTCTTCTTCTTTTAGTTTTTAATGGCAGCTTGCGTCCATCACTGTCTCACTACTGCCATCTTTTTGGTTATTCTACCTTTTCTTTCCTCAAATTCCCTCAATGAGTCCAAATCAAATGCTTTTTCTTTCCCTATATAACTGAGCCACCACATGATCTGACGCTGCTCTATTTCTGTTTACATTTCGTGAAGATGCATTCATGTCGTCTTCAGAGGTTTTCATGTCGTTTCCTTCATTAGTTTTTGGTGCAGCGCCACCACAGGCGGGGAGGAGAGCAATTTTGTCAATTCGTTTGGCTCGTTTGACACAGCGCAGCTGAAAATGTAACAAATGTTGCAATTTTGCTGCCCAATCGAACTGAGTCAACCGGACTCATCGTCTTAGTGTGAAAACACCCTAAGACGATGGGAAAGCACAAATGTGGAGCAGCAAAGAAATAAAAGTTCTTAAATGAATAAAGCAATGAACGTTTTACCCCTTGAGCATTGTATTAATATTCCGCCCCACAGACCATGTGGATTGAGAGAACCACTTACATCACCGCCTACCGCTTCCCTGGGATCCTCAAATGGTTTGAAGTCAAATCCGTCTCGGTGGTGAGAAGCAGCCCTCATTCCTAAATCATGTTGTTTTGTTGTATTGTCGTTTCTTAACTTATTAATGACGAACGCTCGTCTGCGTGTCAGGAGGAGATCAGTCCGTTGATGAACGCCATTGAAACGATGGAGATGGCCAACGAGAAGCTGAGCAACCTGGTGCAGCAGCAGGCCTGCGACCGGTCACTGTCCATCAACCCGCTGTCCATGATGCTCAGCGGCATCGTCGATCCCGCCGTCATGGGCGGCTTCTCCAACTACGAGAAGGTCTGGCTTTGTGATTTAGTTTGACAGATTTGCTGCAGAGTGCACTTTTTCTGCCTCCAGTGACTGGATTCTTAAATATTTCATGTCATCTATGCACAGATCCTTTCTTTTATTCAATATCTACTGAACAAACACAAGTGACTTTTTATTAAATAATAATTTTTTTTCCCTTGTCTTCAGACTCCACACACTTGACTTTGGGGGTCAAAGGGCACTGCCACTTTGACCTTTCCGAACCTCTTTCCGGTTGAGTCTTAAATAGTCGTAAGGTAGTAATAACACGATCTCACGCGGACGTCTGCTTGGGTAGAATCATAATGCGCTGACATTTAGCAATCAAAAGGTCAGACTGAGTGGCACCGAGTGTGAACTGGAGAGGCATGCCGCCGCAAGGTGCTAATTTTAATTTGGACTGCATCGAGTCAAATGCGTAATTTGAGTCATCCTGTAACCCGGTTTAGACTCACCACATAGAAACAGAGATTTTTTTTTTTAATCACCTTTGTTTGCTTTTTTTTTTTTTTTTTTTTTTTTTTTACAAAAATAATAAGTGCCATGTAACAAAATGAGTAATTTCTCAGTGTTTACCCAACAAGCAGAAAGGCCTTAAGCATTTCGAGTTGTGAAATCTGCTCCCATTGTATGTTTCTATTAAGAGCCTTTCTGTGTCATTAATGAACAATAATTGGATGTACGTTATGACGCGTGAACCTACTAATGACAGCAAAGTTAATCAAAATAGGCCTCACATTTGAAAACTCGATACAATTTTAATGTTCTCAGGTCAGATCAAGTTTAAATTAGCTATGAAATATTCAGATTTTAATACAAAAGTTGCACGATTTTCAATATTTTACAAAATAAATATTGCAGCTGTTGTATAACCAACCAACTTTTAAGAACTAAACCAATGCAAGATGATCAAAATAAAATTCTACTAATTCTCAATTTCTTCAAATTTTGTCAATTTTTCTACCAAATTGGATATGATTAGATTAGAGATGTGGTGTCCATTTTCTGATCTCTGGCTTTGTGAACTGCTCAAATTTTAACTGACTCCATTTATATGTCAATCAAAAAAAAATACTTTTCTTTGCATTGCGATGTGCAAATTAAAAATCTTTTTTTTTTACTTTTTCTTCTCAAAAACAGTTAACAGTTTTGCAAACACAAGAAACTCTTCCAGGTGCTTTATCTAAGTAAATACAATTAGAACTAATTTTTCACGAGACTAAAATTTACTCAAATGCGTAACACGGTGTAAGGATTCATTTATTCGTACCTAAACAGGAGTGTGCCTGCAGTGATGGATCCTCAATGCTTTATATTAGCAGAGCTGCTGCTACTCAGTTATGTAATAATAAAAAAAAACATTTTGCCAGATGTCGTTTCTTTTTAAAACAATTACCGGTTCACTTCAAACCGTCTTTTGCCTATTATTTTATCAGTTAGCATGATTAGCATTACTGCCTACAAATAGCAGCTGTGTGTGTATCCTCTAGATAATTTGGGCTTTTACTTTAACTCTGAGGCGTGCTGCGGTGGCGTAGTGGATAGCGCAACCCACATATGGAGGCCTTCAGTCCTCGACGCGGTGGTCGTGGGTTCGATTCCCGGACCCAGCCAACGTTTGCTGCATGTCTTCCCTCCTCTCCTTCCCCCTTCCTGTCAGCCTACTGTCATATAAGGGACACTAGAGCCCATAAAATACCTCCTGGTGGGGAAAAAAAACAAAAACAAACTCTGGGTAACTCCTCTACTCTTTTAATTTTTTTATCCTGGTGAAGAAAACAAACCATTAAAAAAAACGTAAATTGCTCATTCTAAATCTAGACTCGATCCAATTTTATTTCACATTTGCTCAGACATAAGCAAACACACGAATTGATCACTCGGCTGTTTAATCTGGTCTCAGTCTTTTCTCCCACTGTCCAATATTTGAACTTTCCCTTCAGCTGATTCTGTTGTAAAATCCTTTTGTGCTTTCAGATGAATATTTTTCTGCTAAGAGAGTAAAGTAAAGGTACTCAGTAATGAATAACTGGAGAGGCTTACTGAGTCTCTTAAGATCTCCTTTAACAGAATTAAATTTTTATCTTTTGTTTCCTGTTGGAAATTTTACCGACCGAGACAAAACTATTTCTCTTAACTGATCTCATAGCGAACGCCGCGCCGCTCTGCCGCTACAGTAACGTCCTCTCCAACTCCTCCAACTCCTCCAGCTTCACAGCCTCCGCTTCCCTTTATAATAAATGTTTTTATGTCCACAACAATATCGAACCACCGCTCGATGCCAAAAGCTTTTACTCCAGCGAACACTTTCTCCTTCTTACTCTGTTGAATAATAAGTGAAGGAGGAGATTTCTGGATGAAGAACAAGAAGACTGAAACCTAGATTTCTTGTGGGTTTTGTTTGTGTTTTTTCGACCAAGCGTACAGTTGAAACCAGGTATTTATTTTTAATGTATAAAAAGATATAACTTTTTTTTTTTGTCACTATCTGACAATAAATCAGCCCAAACTTTTCTGGTTTTAGGTTTGTTAGGATTCACAGTTTTATTTTTATTTGCTAAATCTTGGAGTAAAGATCATATTTTCAGAGATTTCTTTTTAATCCTGAAGTATGCGTACAGTAAGACTATTATTTATGACTGGAAATTTTCTACGGAAGCCCAAATAGCGATATGATGACTCTGCAAGTTCCCGAACGTGAAACAATTTATGTACTTTAAAACACTTTAAATATAAAAACTTTTTAAGTGACATGAAAGAAAATCTAAAGAAGTGTAAGCCAAGATATCGAGACGACAGTGGTGCACCTGTACAGCTCTATCTCATCCTTGGCTACCACTTCCTCTTGCCCAAAGATGCTGCATCTGCTTAAACGGCTCTAGTAATAATAATAATATGCAGCTCTAGACCACATATGAAAAACCAGCCTTCACACGGTTTAGGAAGGAAACGAGTTTTGTTCCCCAGAGGTGAAAGTATCAAGACGTGACAAGTGAGCATCAACTCCAGAACAGAAGCAGCAGACCTTCTAAAGATGAAGAAAAATAAGAGAAGTGCCTGGAGAGCCAATCAGAGAGGAAGAAGTCATTAGTTCAAAAAGCAACATAGAAAGACAAGCTGCAGTTTGCAAATGAACTCTGAGACAAAGACATTAATATCTGCTGTGATGAAACTGAAGTTGAGCTCTTTGTCCATAACGACTAGCATTTTGTTTGGAGGGAAAAAGAGGAACCTTCCCGCCCTGATGACGCTGGATGTTTTCCTGCTGGAGGCAAGGAAACTCGATGGCGCCATGAAGGAAAAAAAAAACATTAAGTGGAAATATTGAAGACTTCAGCCAGGAAGTTAAAGATCCGGCATAAATGGAGCTTCCCAATGAACAGCGACCGTATGTTTGCCATAAAATCCGTCGGTGTTTTGTAGTGGCCGTCACAAAATCCTGCTGTCAATCCTGTGCAGCAAAATGTGGTGGCAGGTGTGAAGGTGTGTGTGACTCGGGTTCGGTCGGGAGGAATGGGTCAGTGTTCCAGCAAACGGAAGGATATCCGGACCGTGCTAAAAGAGGAACATTTAAATAAATGTCTTTCAAAAATAATTCTATCAGCTTTGATTATATTTTATTAATTAAGAATTTTTTGGTTTTCAAAGATCAAATTTTTTTTTTCCTACTGATTCTCTCCTGGGGTTTCCATAGTTCAGATGGCCACGGCGGCCATCTTGTTTAACCGTTTCAGTTGAATTCAGGCCAACTCTACGACAAACTTTTAGGATCGATAAATTTTTTCTTTCTTAATTGTGAGAATACGGTTACAATATTAAAAGAGTACAGCTGGGATATTTGGAGGATGACGCAATAACTTTATGAGAACTCCAACACTAACACAAACCAAATTATCTAAGATCTTTCTTCATTTCTCGCTTTTTTTCCCCCTCATAGTTTTAAGACTTTCTCCTGGTAACGGCGCATCTTTCGTTGCTGATATTACGACTGTGTTGTAATTAAATAACCTGGCTCTAATACTCGGTCGTACAACTCGCAGAAGGGAGGATTAATATAAAAGCCACATTTTGAGAATGTTTCTTGTCATCTGTAATATCATTCTTTTTTTTCTTTTCTTTTTTTTTGTAGGAAAAAACATTTATTAAAATTAGATCTCGAATGGGGTAAAAAAACAACAACCCAGAGATTAAATTTTTAAGCCAAGTTGCTCAGCCCTGTTCCATCATTATTTGGACTTTAAGCGAATGGAAATAATTCTGGTAATTCCAACTGACCTAAAACAGGAAAAGTTTTGTTTTCCATCTCAGACAGGGAAATAAAAAAATATCTATATTTTTGGTAACACTTTATTTGACGGGGTGTGCATAAGGCTGACATGACACTGTCATGAACGTGGTATAACGTGACATTGAAGGAGTTTTTATGAACGTGTATGAAATGTCATTTGATAAATAATGACACTTTTAATGCAAAGTTGCATTGAAAGTCCATTAAAGGTGCCAACTTTGCATTATTTTGTAAATATTGACACTTTAAAAACTCTGTCAAATAAAGTGCTACGGTATTTTTTTCTATATGTAAATATCTGGTTTGTTTTAACAGTATATTTTTAGACCATAGAAATGGTGGGATATTGCTGAGGATGATGTGGTCAAACATCACCAGGCTGGACTAATAAAGTCGTCCAGCTGTCATTTAACAATGGATGCCCACTTCTGTTCGACGCGATTCCTGGTTTCCGTTCTGTTCTGAGTTACGGAGTCCTGTTCACGCAGGAGCCTCTTAGCAGCCACATTTTCTAATGAGCGCGGTCAACATGCCGTCCTGTCGTCACCCAGTTTCCATCTTCTCCAGGCGTTCTTCACTGACACCTACATCCAAGAGCACCCGGGAGACCGCGAACGCATCGGGGTCCTCAAGCAGCTCATCGCCCTGCAGGTAACGTTTCCCGTCGTCTTTATAAAGAACCCTTTCTTCCCCCCCTCTCTTTTTCACCAGACCCCTGTGCTCCACTTATGTCCTCCCTCGCTCCCGACAGATCCCGCTCCTGGAGGATGGGATTCGCCTCCACGGGGAGAAGGCGACGGAGCAGCTGAAGCCCTTACACAGTCGTTTAGTCACTTGCTTCCGAGATCTCCGGGAGAAAGTGGAGAAGCTGTGCGGCGTCATAACCTTGGTGCGTTGCCAGCTGAAAACTCGATTTCGTGCAGCGGGGTGCCAACTTTCGCTATTGGCCCTCTTGCCTTCCTATCAAACCCTTCTCATTCAAAGGATAGTGTACATCATATTAGCACAGGCCCATAAATCTTCCTTTAGCCAGGCTGTTGCAACCTGTGCCTCGCCTGTCACTCTGAATCTTCCTGCCAAGATCCTCCCCCCCTCTCTCTTTCTCTCCTCTCCGTCTCCCTCCACCCTCACCCCGGTGACGCTTAATCCCATTTGTGTGTCCCAGCCCTGCTCTCTGACTGAGAAGAAGAAGAGCCGCGTGGGCTCGGTCGTCGTGCCCTACATCATGTCTTCCACCCTGCGCCGCATGTCCACTGCGTCCACCTTGTCCAGCACATCCTCGGGCCTCTCCAGCGGCTCTTCAGACGGGCCCTCCTCCCAGGAGTCAGTGCCGCCACATCCTCACATCACCCTGACCGATAATCAGACATGTTCTTTTTCCTTTTTTAAAAAAAAAAAATTACTATTCTCGCATAAAACTGAGTCATTTGTCCCCTTTGTTCTACATTTCCCTGCGTCTGTTTCTGTGCCTCGGGTGGTTTCGCTAACCGCTCCTCGTCTGCTTGTCCCAGTGATCGCAGGGTCTCTGTTCTGTCCCGCTCCGAGGAAGACAACAGGATCGCTCGGAAGAACAGAAAGGAGTGGAGCATGAGCAAATCTCAAGTGCTGCTGGAGAAGCAGTCGGCTGCAGATGAGGTGAGGCCTTATGTCTGCGCAGCTGTGCTACATACAGTTACACGGTGCCTATAAATAGTCCTCGCCCTCTTGGATGTTTTACCCTTCGTATTGCTTTTGCATATCTACTGCGATTGGCAAAACTCTGGCAAAACACATCTACAAAGTAGCAATTAAATGAAAAGATTTAACATGAGGCAAGTGCATAAATATTCAACCCCTTTTAAAGTGACTCACCTAATTGACCAAAGGATGAGCCAACTGGTAAAAATATTCTCACAATGTGTGGATGGAAATCACCTGAGAGCAGCCACTGTGTCTGGAAGGTCCGTTCACTGGTTAATCAGAATCCCCAGCAGGAAGTCAAAGGAACACAAATCAGAGAAAAGCTTCCTGAAACGTAAAAGTCAGGGGCTGGACACAAACAAAAAAAACTCTCCAAGGCTCTGAACATTTTTGGCCATCAGACAAGACGCCATGTCTGACAGATGCTAAACACTACGCACATCACCACAAACGCATCATCTCCTCTGTGAAGCACGGCGGTGTCAGCATCATGCTGTGGGGATGCGTCCCGGCAGCGATCCCTGGAAGGTTCGTAAACGTAGAAGGTAAAATGAATGCAGAGATTAAAAAATAAAAAATAATAATAGGGAAATGCTGGAGAAGAGAACCACAGCTTCAGAGAACGTTTGTTTTCCAGTGAGACAAAAACCCAAAGCACAGGAATGCCTTGAAGACAGCAAGGCGGATGCTCTGGTCTAGTCAAAGCCCAGATTTCAATCATGAAGAGAATTTGTGGCAGGACTTCGCAACCAACCCCCACGCAGCATGACAGAGCTTGGACAGCAGGTTTACTAAATCCTGACTTGAAGGGGTGAATATTTACACAGTCACTTATTTAATGTGAAATATTTTTGCTTGTCATTACTTTGTAGAAATCAGTTTTCATTTTTGCTTTTGGTACATTGTTTTTTTTTTTTTGTTTGTTTTTTTTTGTCTTGTCAAAAATGCCAAATTGTTTTGATCATGATTGATTTGTTAAAGCAATAAAAGGGCAAAAGATCCAAGGGGATGAATACATTTTTATAGCTGCTGTATGTTAAGCTCTGGTTCCCCACAAAATTATCCATCTGGATATTCTTCACTTTGTGTGATAACTGCATGTTATGTGACAGACCAACAGAAAGTAGTGGATAGCTGAAAAGAAGAGATGTCACTTGGCTTTCAACATTTTGCCTAGATTACAGCTGTAAGTCATTTTGGTGTGGGCGTCTGTCAGCTGGCATGTCTAGAGACTGAAATACCGTCTCCTCATCCTGTAATCTGCCTGCTCAATCTCTGTCAGATTAAACGAGGAGTGCCTCATCAGATCCACCTTCGATTTTTGCCACAGACTTTCCAGCTGGATTTGGATCTGCAGTCTGAGCGGGCCTTCCTAACACATTAATGTTATTTGGATTTGAACTGGTGCCAGGCAGTAAACTATCATATTATACTGAGGAGCAGAACACGACGAGATTAATTAGAAAGTTGGGCTTTAAAATTCAGCAACTCAGACAATACAACCATGAGGACGGAGAAGAGACTGAGACCGGTGATGTGTTCAAACGTCTGTATTCACACTCTTTGACCTGATTGAGATGGTGATTTGTACATCCACTTGAGTATGCGTTTTCTTTTTATTTATTTTTATTTATTGTAATACGTAATGTCCCACAATGCTTATGGGAATTATGTGTTTAGTTTATGGTAAGTTTTGACAAAAAAAACAAACAAAAAAACCCTCATTAGGTGTAGTAACGCCTCGCTCCATCAGGTTTCACCAAGGGAATGTTGTGTTCAGGGTTATGTGGAGGGTTTATAGAGCCAGGGTTTCCATGCATCCTTAAAAAGTCGTAGTTTTTAAGGCCTGAAAATGTCTTGAATTCTGTTAAAATGTAAGTTGGCCTTTAAGAAGTTAATCACAGGTCTGAAATATTTTGATATTTCACATTATATATACACATATATATGTTTCAGGCAAAAGTTTGAGTCACACTCAGACTTATTCATTGTGTTCTGTGATTTGAGACAGTTTATGCTAGCGGTGACTCACTTGCTAAAAATTTCAAAAAGCTAACTAGCTAGCTTCTTATTGCCTTTTTGCATTTTATACCTATATTAAAGTGAAATTTAAGACTTTAATGTTCTTTAAAGTGTAAAATTTGAGTTGCAGAAACCCTGTTCGAACTTTGCCCTGCTAGAAATATCTCTTCAACTCTCCATTTCGTTCTGGAGCGCCCAAATAGTCCCTCTAGCTGAATCTGGGTCTTTTAATATGAGATGAAGCTGCACACGACCGTATTCACAGTTTAACTAACTTCTGATGGCAGCTGGTCTCAGTGGATTTTATTTAGGGGTCCAGAAGGAAACGGGGCTCAGTACAGATCAACGCTGCACTTTTGTGCTGTGCATTCTCAGAACCATGAATCCCTTTTCTTTTCATCTCACAACCGTGTGGCACTTGGTCTTGATTTGTCTCATAGAATCCCAATGAAATACCAACGCGGTTGGAGAAGTGTGAGCTCTTTTGCTCATTTGAACTTATTTTAAGTGTAATAGTGAAAAACAGAGCACTTCTTTATGGTTTTCTGTGCTTTTCTTGGAGATTTTATTTTTCCATGTCTTTTTTTTTTCTTCTTTTTTGTCCCTCCTCCCCCCCATTACCACCCAGGTTTCACCAGACAAGCAGCAGAGACCCAAAAGTTTGCAGCTCGGTGACAGACGGCTCACCCTCTCCCTTTTCCAGGGCGTTTCATCCCAGCTCAGCCTGTCTAACCAACTCAGCCCGCTCGCCGCCTCCCCGCACACTCCAAACACGCTGCGCAGCTCCAGTACGTAGCAAAGAGCTCCTTCCTCTTCTGAGAAGCGCCACACTGCACTTCTCCCCATCTTAAAGTTCTGCTTTTCCGCACGATAAAGAGGGGAAACCTGACAGACTTATTTTTTTTTCCCCCTTTCTTTCTGGGGTGTAAGCACATTCTGGTCTGCGGAGCTAATCAGGTCACACACACATTCACAGACGGATGTGGTCTGAAGAGTTTTTATTCCCCCCTCCCCCTCGCTAGGTTATTCATCACTCCTCAACGACAACGATGCCAATACTATCGACACCCCAGGGACTCCCCCACCCATGCCTCCGAAGAAACCTCCGCACCAGATTGACAACCTCGCCATCTCTTCAGAGGTACATTTGCTTAGAGGAAACAACAGCCCCTCCCTAATGCATATTTAATGGCTAGTAAACGTGAATATGCTCCATTGTTTTTTTTCTTTTAAAATTGTATTTTATTTATATTTAAAGTCTTAACACGAACCTTCTTCTGTGTTTTTTTTGGTTTGTTTTTTTTTTTTTTCCCCCGCAGTTCGTCCCTCCGCTGCCCGTGAAAATTGAGAACAAGCCTCCTCCGCCTCCTCCGAAGATTCGAAAGTCAATGTTCCCCTCGTAAGAGCAACACCCCAGTAAGGCAACACCACCGCACCGACCTTGGGAGTTTCATTAATTCCCTGATTTGGCTGCGATGAAAGCGCAGTCTCGTTTTAGACGTCATGGAGGCGCCACAGTGGGGGTACAGGAGAGAACCGGAACATTGAGGGGAGAAGCAGGGCTGGCTTGCTTTCTTTTTTGTTTGGTTTGGTTTTGAGTAATTTGCTTCTTTTCAGTTCACTTTCATTTCCAAGCTGTCCTCCGCTCTTAAATTTTGAGTAACTATCGTAGCGTCGAGCTGATGGGAAGGATCCGTCGTCAAGACAGCAGAACCGGATGCAATGATTTGGGTTGTGATTTAAGGTACCGTCTTAGGCTCTGTGGGCTTATTAAGGTAATGAAAGACTCATTCCCTCAAGATGGGTCACAGCGGTGCATTTTCTGTTTAATCAGTGGCAACAAATGGAATGAATAATGGTACAGCGTCATGTTTTTATTTTTATGTTTGTGTATGGAGCGACACTGGATGACTCACTCTCCCTCTAGCTGTTTAACAGCATTCCCTATACAAAGAGCTGCATTAGATAAATGTCAAACTTGACTAATAGGCAGGGATTACCATGTACAGAAGGCAACTGTTGGTCTGGAACGGCGTTAGTCTGCGTCTTTGGATTGTGTCCCTGTTTTATTTGTGGAAGCACAGCCTTTCGTTCCGACCCGCCAAGGTTTCCGAGACACTGGATGGCATTATTGAATGTGCAGCAGATTCTGCGCTTGTTGCTTACGACGAACCCAAACGCCGTACCTGTTGATACACTACGCTGCGGTAAGGTGGTGGTGCTCATTGGGAAGTGTTAACCGAAAAAAGAAAGAAAAAAAGAAACGTTTGATACCACTGTCGAACCTGCTTAGACGTAGAGCCGGAGCCAAAACGCAAACGAAACGAAACGCAGTTCGTTCGCGTCTAATGCTGTTAGTCTGCTTTGTGCAGAACCTGAAGTTGAGAACCTGACGGACTTTTTTCCAAGGTTTGTGTTGAAGCTCCCTGAATTCGCCTTTAAACAATTTTTCCCTTAACTTTTTATAACATCCACCATCTTGCTAAATCCCTGGCTGCCTCAGACCGTCATCTTGACAAACATGTTGATGGTCTCTTAACAGGATTTGGATTTTCTTTTCCGTTTATTGTGGAAAAAGAAAGTTTTCTGGGTCCATTTTTTTTTCTATTCAGATTTTAGCTATTTTTGATTTCTCTTAAACAATGCTGCATTGTACCAAACAAAAAATATATATACATTTCTAGCCTTTCTGGGTCTTGGTCATTTTAACTCAATGTCATCTATATATGGACCTTGTTTATTCAGGAAAAGTACACAAAGGTGGTTTCCAAGTTTGTACTTTAATTTTTTTTATTCTGATTAATCTTTATCCCAATAACTCACCACTCTGGCCAACCCAAATAAATAGAAAAATATTTATTTGTCCATGTGCAAAACATGGCATATATAAAAAATGTAGGCAAGTGGATAACGCAACACATGCAACGTTTTGAAATTGTCTGTTTGTGGGTAAGTGGGCGCAAGAAAGAGGAGCAAAGTGACCAAGTTAGCAATCATTATTTACATTTGAAGCGAAAGCATCATTCTCATTCTTTTTAGGATTTTCAAACAGACACAATGATTACAATTTAACATTTTAAATCGACTTTGCTACTTCTATTTGCAGTTAGAGCAGTTAGCATGGTTAGCATCAAAAAATCTGCACTTAGATTATGTAGGTCTCTAATTTCAAAAAAGCTGCCGAAATTTTCAAATCCACCCTTTCCCTTGACGGACAGGTTGATTGCTTTAAAGAATCAAGCATAGAAGCTTTGGTGTTTTCTGTTAAACCCTCTTGTTATCTTCAGAAAGTCTTGCTCTCTCTCATTTTATCGCAGCCCGTGTGACCCTCAAAATAAGAAAATGTATTTTTAAAACCTTCTTAGTTCTGATTTATTTGATGGATATTAATGAATCATTTAATTTTCTCCTCAGAAGCAGGAATATAGTCCCATAGTAGATTTCCAGATGCTGAAATTCTGAGTGGGGAGAAAAAATCAGAGGTTCTAGAATAAAATATGGCCGCTTCGCATACATGATTGATAGTTTGTATCTTGTTAAACTGTTTGCACGAACATTATGTGATGAACATACTGCTTAAGTATTTGAAAGTCCAAATGAAATGCTTTGCTGTTAGCATCCCTTGCTAACATGGTTAGCAATTCCTTTATTGTTTAATTTTTCTTCTTAACTTTACTGCAACTCTTACTGGTGTTCCAACTCAGCAAAGGAGAGCAGTTGGGTTAAAGCCAAAGTACAACGCAAGAGGTAAATAACATGCTAGCTACCAGAGCTACTTCCTGCTTCAATGTAATCTGCTTCAGGGAGCTCTGGTACTCTTCTCCGCTCCTTTTTATGTAGAACAAAAATGAACTTCTTAAGTCTCTCATCTCCTCTCATCGCCTCTTACCTCTACATTGCTTGGTGTGTTCACAAGCCCAGTGCAAATACAGTAATTGATACCAAACTTTCCTAACAACCAAGATGGCACAGCTTGAGAAGCGCGGCCTTAAAAAATGATATAAAACCCAAATTAGATCTTGTTAATGAGCACGTTTATGAGGGTTTGGGTCCTCTGTCGCCGTGCTGAGCATGTCTGCTTCAGGCTCCCGGTAAATATTTATTGCAGGGGCGTAAAAGTTTCTTGTCAGGAAAGTAAATGAGCAAAGTTTCCAAATGTGCTTTGGCTGGGACTTTAACGGAGCCATAAATGCAAAACGTCTCTGGAGGTCACTTTAGCTTGAAAATTCAGGTGTTGTTTCTGTTCATAAAAAAAAAAAAAAAAAGATAAAAAAAAATCTTCTCAGAGATTTGCACAGCGGGTGTTTACATTATGTTGGAAGCAAAGTCATTTTACCGAACACTGTAAATCTTTTTTTTATTATTGTTATTATTATTTTTAAATAAGCAAAGCAAATGATGTGCCTCCGGGGTGCTGAATCTGTGAGAGCATGCTGTTTTGATACAGATCAAATTGAACTGATAATTATGTCATTGCTATTATTTTTCTATTTTTAGACCGATGTTTTACAAGGGATTAATGTCATTGTATAGTGCAGATTTCTTTAAAAGGCAGAAATGTTTATAAACAGTAATTCTACAGACATATAGTGATATTTTTATAATGAACAAGATGTTGACTGAAATAAAATAAAGATTTTAAAAAATAAATAAAACAAGCTTAGCATGTCTCCTTTTGTTTGAAAAGTGTTTTCTCTCCGTTGCTTAAGTGCAGTTGTGTAATCACAGGTTATTCTCTGTGGGTCCTCCGATAGTGGTTTGGATGCTGATAGCGTGACAAATTACACATTCGGTTTCAACACATCCAACAAAAACCCAGGTGATTTATGCTTCTCAAATACCACGGGTCAGATGAAGGTAAATGATGCCGCTGTAGCTCACGGTGATTCACACGGGGTTTGTTATCGACTGGGGGAGGGGCTTATGAGATGTTTATGGAGGATGTGCGCGTGTTTGTGTGTGCGTGTGTTTGTGTGTGTTTCTCTCTCTCTGTGTGTGTGTGTGTTTGAGTGTGTTTCTCTGTGTGTGTGTGTGTGTTGGGGCTTGGGTCTGGCTAATCAGGATTTTTAATGGCCTGTACCCCTCCTGTCAGATTGTGAGGTAAGGGAGATAACTCTGCCAGGAAACCTCAGGAGCAATGAACACTTGTACTGATGTTCGCTCATGCAAACAGAGCGGCGTTGTAGCTGCCAGCTTTAACTAGATGCTCAGGAACTCCTCTGTGGAAGTGGGCCTGCATAATGCAACGTGCTTACAGCTTCATGCTAAATTGATTTCCAAAAAAAAAAAAAAAAAGCATGTTATTTGTAACAGTATCGTTCTTTTTATTCCTTTTCGTGTCTTTCCAGCTTCTTTGACAGCTCCGGTTGACTCCTGGCCAGTCGCTCCGTCTGTGTGCCTTTGAGTTCCTTCGCCGTCTGAAGATTGGAAATGTGTTTTGTTCAACACTGTTGCAAACTTTTCTGAAAAGTTGAGAAAAAAAACAATTATTATTGTTTTTTTTACATTTAGTACAGTCACAGTAGTTGGATTAGCTCCACTGAAAGGGAAGTTCTGCAGGAGCAAAACCACCTACTGGACGACCTGCATCGTTCTTTGCAGGAAAAGTTTGGAGATACAAACTGTTAGATGAAACTCCCACAAACAAACTGTTATAGACGTGGCGGCATCGTCCAGGTGAGCAAATAAACAGCTGTCGCTGAATTTTACACAAATTGGACAAGCTAAAACGTTTGGTATTAAAGTTCCTTAGTCGCAGTTCCTCCAAGTGTTTGTCCTTATCAGAGCCGTTGCATTTCCCTCCCTCATACAGCAACATCAGCACAAGGTTGATACTGATCACTGGAAAGAGAAAAATGTACAAACATTTCAGTCTCTGGACGTGCAAGGCTGGTGAAAAAGGAAAAATAAAACCCATAAGACTTGCAGCTGTAATTGCAGCAGAAAGTGGTTCTGCAGAGCATCGACTCGAGGTCCTGAATACAGATGCACACCACGCCTCTTATTTGACCCACAAAAAATATAGTTTTAAATGTGACACGACAAAATGTAGCGTTTACGTCCTTTTTACAAACAGCGTCTGACGTGGGTTTGACTCATTTCATCAGATTCTGGACACGTTGAGGCATTCAAACTGGATTAAAAAGCCCATCAAGCAGCACAAAATGTATTGTGTTTTGTTTTTTTCTTAAAAGGAGCTAAAGCGTCTCTGGAACCTACATATAAAAATGTTGGTTATCGGGCAGCAGTTTTCTCCAGCGGTCTCATCTTGGAGTTTTTGTGATACCTGTGTGCAGAATACGAAAATCATCTCTGTAAAAATTCATTCAGGTCAGGGTAATAGTTTCAACCACAGCCTTTCAGTGCCGTTTCTGCTCTGTTTCACTTGTTTCTGTTTATATATATGTGTGTGTGTGTGTGTGTGTGTGTTTACTCGTAAACTGTAGGCACAGCTTGATGCTGCGTCTGTCCAAGGGACACACAGAGCTGTCTCCCTGAAGCAGCATGGGTTTTTTTTTCTTTCTTTCTTTTAAAATCAACACAGCTTCTTCGTGTGTCGCATGTAGAAACGCGCTGCTGCGACGCGATTTAGGGGAAAAACAAACGGGACGCTTTACTTGGAGAGGAATAAACCACGTTTGTCACGTAGGGAAGTTTGAAATCGAGAAGGATTTTATTTATTTATTTTATCTTTTTTTTTTTTTTCAGATCTAAAAATGTATACTTTAATCTTGAGATGAATGGAATTCATTAATGTGTAATCTCTTAGTCAGCACTTAGTATTAAATTTCTATACTTGCACCGGCTGTAAACTGTGGAAGTCAGACTTTTCCCCCAGCAATCCTTTTGCAGAAGATTTATATATATATATATATATATATATATATATATATATATATATATATATATATATATATATATATATAAAACCTTTTATTTGCTTCTTAAGTTGAATGATTTGATTCTCCTTGTTCAGAACTCGGTTAGCTTTCTAAACAACTCAGCTAATTTATGAGTGGCTTTTCCTTCATAACATGGATCACATACTTGAAATGAACTCTCCTTAGACTATTACATATCGGTAAGCTTGATCGCAAAGACAGCTTGCAGCCAGAAATGTATCTCATCTAGTCTGGTTTTGAAACTGTCTCCTCCTATAAACCTTAACAAAAAGGTGAAAAAGGAAGTTATTTTCTTGTATTTTTTTTATGTCGAGTGGAAATGCAATCCTTAATTTATATTCAGGTGGGTGTCTGATGATGTCACAAAGTTGCACTTGCTAGGAGAAGTCAGGGAAGAATCTGTCCAGACTGAGAAACGCTGGAGAGAGACATTGATCGAACTCTTGACTGGACCTTTAATCTGAACGTTCATCCTCATTTCCCTTTAAGTACCTTTAATTCCAACTCTGTTTTTTCGATCCAAATCCATCTTTTCAATGGACAAGAGGCAGAGTACATCCTGGACAGGATGCCAGTCTTACAGGAGAACATAGAAACACACACACACACACACACACACGTTGTCACTATAAAGAGTGACTGATGAAGCTAACATGCATATTCTGTGGGAGGAAGCAGCAATACCCAGAGAGAACCCACACATGCATGGGATGAACATGCAAAGTTTGTTCTTCATTAGATCGATCCTCATTTCCTGATGCTGCAGCCGATGATTGGAACCGTTGGCAAAAGACACGAAAGCCAACTGCAATAACTTCAACACCAGCCTTTATCCACTCGGTAAAAACCAAACTTTATGATCAACGCACCAAAACTGTCGACTTATCCCGTCCATTACATGTTTAGGTAGTATAAATGTGGCTGTATTCTTTTCTGTTTTCTGCTGTTGTGTGATCTTCTGGTGTTTTGTGAACGAGGTCGCGACCTCTCATTCTCCAGTCAGCAGAACCCCGTCCAACAGTGGAAACGGAGCGCTTGGTTCTTGTAGGCTAACCGCTAACATCCAGAAAAAAGAGTTGGAGAGAGAGAGAGAGAGCAGCGACTAGCCGTTAGGGTCCAGGGAGATTATCATTAGATTCTGTTGAAGTTACTGATCCGTCCAACCCGACCAGAACCCTGGAGTTTGGACTGAAACGTTGGTTTTCTGGTAGCGGTGGTTTTCAAAGCGCGGGACACCGAGGAGCGCCAACGGGGCCTGGAGGAAAGATTAGCAAAAAAAGAAAAAGGAAAATTAAATCTACTAAATTATCATATTTTTTTTAATTATAGAATCAAAGTTGTTTTTCCATCATTATTATGATATATAAGTTGAAATAATTTGCTGAAGTGCTTTCCTCCTTGCTCATCTTTCACAATTTCTTTTCAAATTCATCAAGCTCGTTTGCTCCTCAAGTTAACGCGGCAAAATGGAAAAGATTCTGACACAAAAACGACAGAAGGAAGCGTCCAGCAGGCCTCCCTGTTAACTAACATCAGAAGGTATGACACATTTATGGAATACAAAAGGAAAAATGATTAAATAGTGAATAAAAGTGATAAAAAAAAACATTACAAAAGTTGTTGATTCTTTACAATTTTTGTAGCATCGTCTGTTGGTTTCTGAAGGAGGTTCAGCTAATGCAGTTTGGGGTGCAGTCTGGTTCTGGTTCTGGTTCTGGTTCTGGTTCTGAAGGAGTGATGTCAGTAAAACATACAATAGCTGCATTACACAAGAGCTGAAGTTGGTGATGATCTGCAGAACTCTGAATCACACGGTATAATTATTGGAACATGAATTGCTTGGATATCTATGTTTTTAACAAACTTATATTTTTCTACCATAAGCTTCTTCTTGAGTTTCCTGTTGGACAGGAATCCAAATGAATGACTCGGCGTTGAGGAATCTCCATTAGAAAAATGTTACACATCCATCATTTAGAGGTGTCCCTTTTTGAAAATGTGAAATAGCTGAATGATTTATGCTAAAATGATCAATCTGTCATGCTCACTGGTAAAAATGGATGTGGATAAATAATTCAGCCATTAATAATTTGTATGTAACTCTAATATAAATTAGTTTTTTTACAATGTAGATACAAAAATTCATTTTATAAGTTGATCTTACGGATGTTTTTTTTTTTTTGTATTATTATTATCTAGTCAACGACGGGATTTGTTTTACTTGTGTGAAGTGCAGCCATGTTGGTCAGCGTTTTTATTCCTGTTGACCCGCTCTCGCCTCTGTCGTGTTGGACCCAGCTCCTTCCTGAACGCCTACAAAGACTGGTTATGAAAGCAGAGGCCTGTGCGCAACTTAATCCCTCTGCATCAAAGGAAAATATGCCCTTTCTTACTGTCCACTTGACTGCTGGAGGCACCCCGTCCCTCTGTGTGGAGCCGGATTAACCGCATTATTGTCTCCCGGCTTTGAACTTCACTAGGTGGTGCCAAAGGCTGTGAGCTAATGTAGCATCGCAAACAAGTCCGCCTTTTCTTTTCTTAAGAAACTTCTGTTTACTCAAAGTTATTTTATTTATTTATTTTTTGGCGCTTGAGTGCACTTTGACGCTCTGCTTCCTCACTACACACACACACACACACGCACACACACGCACACACACACACACACACACACACACACACACACATTTAAAGCTACACAGTCACACCTAGCTGTCAGCTGCAGCCACGCGCAGTCTTAAGGAGAGCCAATCAACATGCAGAGGAGGAGGAGGGCCCTCTTTTCTTCATCAACGTTTCTGTTTTGTCACTCGGAGGGTGTACGGGAACAGTTCCAGCTACAAGCGGTCCCACTGAGGTAGAGAGGACCTGGCTGAGGAAAACACTCTGGCCTGGAAGAAGAAAAATAAATAAATATCAGGTTGTGTGTGCGGTCTTGTTTTATTAATATGCTCTGTGCTCTCACCGCGGTCGCATGTATTTTTTAACATTTAAGATGGGCACCGAGTTGCATCATGTCCAGTCAACCATGCTTGCAGATAGACTTCCCGGGCCTGCCTATTATTTGTCCCACTGAAATATTCACACTTAACGCGCCGAGGTTGTGATTTGGGTGGCGTGGCGCTGTTACCTGCCTGCTCAAAAAACAAACAAAAGTCGGCGTTTGTTCCTTCACTAAGAAGATAACGAACTGGATCTCTCTCTCTCTCTCTTTCTGTCTCTCTCTCTTTCTTTCTCTCTCTCTCTCTCTGTGACTCGGGAACCTGCGGCGCAGCAGGACATCAGTCATTACTGAAGCAGTTAGGAGAAAAGACCTTCAGCACAAAGCTGCTCTGCCTTTCATGGAGCCAGACATTTTCCACATTTTGTCACATTTTTCGACCGCGAACTTGAACAACAAAAGAAATGCTTTTTTTTTTTTTTTTTTTGTAGCGTGGGATTAAACGCATAGAAATCTCCAAAAGTTTATTCACCCACAGCACCAGCAGCCCAACCATGAGCTATCTACAGAGTATATCCTACAGGCAGATTGGTTGAACTAGATTTTATTTGGGGGTATTAAAATTAAAGGGTCAGAACAGAAACACTTTCCAGACTTTTACAATTTTCGTACCACAGCCTTCTGATTTACAGTCATGCATGACAGCGAACTCGTTGTAGCTAGAAAAACAGAGATTAATCTCCAAAATTTTCTAGAAAAAACAAGAACATTTCTAGGTTTAAAGGTATAAAATTTGCTAAGAAAAAAATAAGGAATTTTGAAATTAACCCTGACAGAGTGACCATTTCAGAAATTGAAATGTTAAAATATTGCTAGGAATATACTAAGAGTCTGATATTATGAGAATTTTTTTTTTAGAAAAATAATAATGGAAATTTCTGAGTTTGAAAAGTCGAAAATTGTCCAGTTTTTTTTTTCTAGAAAATTTCTGAGATTAGTCTTAAAATTTCTGAGTTTTTCTAACAAATTTTGAACTTCTTTTTTTTTTTGTTAGCAGATTTGCTTGTCTTTTTTTGCTGTCGATAATTGAAGTTATTTGCTGCTTTGTAACGTGACAGAAGTACAAGAAAGGTGGCATAACATCTGCATTTTCATTTTTGAACCTTTGGAGGACTGCCGGGTGGAGCCTTTTGCTCGGGCAGCTTCAGGCAGGACAAACACGGATATGCGTCCAGGCAGGTGTTGATGTCGTGTATCATCGTCTTCCACAGAGTCTTCTTGCCGTAGATGAGGAGCATGGCCGTGACGGTCGCGTAGACGGACGTGATGAAGAACGCGACGGCCAGGGAGTTCTTTTGTTTCACCACGACCGCGTAGTTGACGTACAGGTCGACGGCGAGGAAGATCAGGAAGTTCCCCGCCAGGGCCAAGGACATCTGGACCACTCGCATCTCCGAGCCGAGCTTCGGCGGGTGGGCGCCGTTGGTGCTGGCCTTCATGTGGCGCAGGTGGATGGCCAGGTGGACGGAGATCGAGATGCAGCACTTCAGCATGACCATCCCGGGCAGCACGTCCGAGAGGAGCAGGAAGATCACGTCGTAGACCCGTCCGGCGGTCGACTCCGGCAGCAGAACCCCGCAGTCCATGTCGTTGGTTTCCCCTTCGGTGCTGTTGTCCATGTGGAACACCACCAGGATCGGCATGCAGGTGGCCAGGCCGAGCAGCGGGATGACGAAAACCGCCAGGGTGGCGTGCTTGAGGATGGCGGCTTGGATCTGGGTGTAGCAGTGGTTGGGCTTGCTGACCAGCTTGGTGCTGTAGTAGAACGTGAGGAAGCTCGTGTCCCAGATGATGGTGAACTTGAAGCTGGAGATGAGCACCAGCAGGACCGTGTAGAAGATCCCCACAATGTGGCAGTCGCTGTCCACCTGGTCCATGGTCATCCAGGCGTAGGACATCAGCTGGTAGATGACGTCGGCCGCCGCCAGAGCCATGATGATGGTTTCGCTGGGACTCCTGTCCTTCTTCCCCGTCTGGTTCCACAGAGTCATCAGAAAGATGTAGACGTTAAAGAAGACGGTGGCGACAGCCGTCAGGCCCGTCAGCACCCACAGGGCCAATTTGCTCATTCCGAACTCGACGTGGAACGCATCGGAGCCGTAAACTCCTGAGAGTAATTCAATAACGCCGCGTCAGGCGTCTTTGTTGGGTTTGGGTGGGGGAAACTCTGCGGCGGCTCGATTTTGCTGCGTTCAGAGAGATGACAAGGAGGTAAAAAAAAAAAAAAAAGATTAGGTTCACACACTTTAAACCAGACGATTCATCACTGGTGTGACAGAATAAAATTGGTGACAGTCACTGTCAGAGAGGGCGCCTCAGGACAAAACTCTCACATTTGGCTTTTGAAATACAGAAAACAGACCCAAATAGGTTTAGATAAAGTCTTCCATTACGGTTTAATCAGAAATTTAGACGGTAACGTGCAAATCAAGCTTCAATAAGGCAATGAATGTTTGCTAATTTATTTATTTTTTTACCTGAAATGAAGCTCCAGATGAATTGTTTCCCCACTTCTTTTAACTCTAAAAGTTTTTAAATTAGTAGTTTCATCTGCAAGAGGAGCATTCTCCTGTCAAAGGTGAAGCCCTTTGAGTCTGAAATTCCCTCGCAAGGATTTATATCAAAGCATTAATTTGCATCCTTTCCGACCTCAGGTAAGTGGTGAGGCCCGATTTGCTTGGACTCTGGCCGGTCAGGATTTCTCCTTGTTGTGGGTGTCCGGCTGCCTTACTGTACGTCCGTCAGCGCTGCGTGACGGCTCAGCCGGCCCACAGGCCGCCGTCTACCACATGCCGCATGCAAATGGTTGTTCCTGCAGCGGCGCCGCACATTTACAAACCGCGGACCGGCTGCACACCTGCATACCTGATAAGGGAAGCGAATAATCACAAAATTACCTTTGGGAGGCGTCCATATGGAGGCGCCTTATCACTGTACGCCGTGCGGTGGAGGAAGTGGGGTCTGTGGACAGACTCTCAACAAGTCTGAGCTCTATAATGGAAAGTAATGTTATCTCTTTAGAGGATATATATGTTTGTTTGTTTTTTTTACTTGCAATGATGAGAGACGATTAAATCCCGTCCAAGGATGTACCAAACTAAAGACAGGTGCTGTTTCACCAGGGATGTCCTGCAGCGCTCGCTTGTTTGCATCCCGTAGCTAAAGGCGGGGGATGAGTTTCTGGTGACGTCATATTGTCATTGCGCAAATTCGTTAATTATTCATACCTTTGGTAGATTTATTTATTTATTTATTTGTTAGCGTCTTTCAGCACGTGTAAAACTTTTTGCATGTTTCCACCAGAGTTTGGGTTATTTTGTCTTTGGTGATGATGCCATCACACTGATCTGCTTCCCTCCATAGATTCTCTGTCAGATGAAAGTTGGGATCCTGGCCAGGTCCGCTGACGCCACTTTCAGTCGGTAGAAAAAGGTTGGTGAAATTAAGATTACCTTAAACTCAAATCTTCCAACGTATGAACTTTGGGTCAAGCTGAAGATGGTCAGTTTTTATCAAGTGTCTCCTGGCATGTTGAAAATCCCCTTCAATAAACGACTACGGTAAAAGGACATATTAAGAACTGGTAATGTAGTCATATTTCTGCAAAATTTATTTAAAGAATCTTATATGTTTTGTAGCAGTGGTAACAGATTTATAAATTGTTTGTAATTGTTATCTGCAGTTGGTGTTTCTCGTTATTCTTACTTTGAATACACTGAGATAGGAGATTGCACTGATATTGCGGCAATAAGTATATATCTATCTATATTTTTAATTTGGAAAATTGTTTTCATGCAGAAATCATTTCCACAGCTAACTAATTATAAAACTGGAGTGATGTAAAAAATCATAAATAAATAAATAAATAAATAAATAAATAAATAAATAAATAAATAAATAAATAAATAAATAAATAAATAAATACTGTTTCCTGTGATTTTACGTAAACAGGATTTTTTATAATATTATTATAATAATTTAAAAGTACGGCAGGTAAATGATGTATCTGAAAAGAAATATAGTAATACTACCTTTACTTTCTTTCAAATTTCTTTCTCTGAATCTTGCATCTTGTCCCATAGAAATGAATACTATTTTCTTTGACTCCCCCTAGTGGTCTGGAGCACTTCCGTTTTCAACACTTTTTGTTTGCTGCATTTCATTCGGGGGTGTTTTCTTTTTTGTTTCCTGCATTTCATTCGGGGGTGTTTTCTTTTTTGTTTGCTGCATTTCATTCGGGGGTGTTTTCTTTTTTGTTTGCTGCATTTCATTCGGGGGTGTTTTCTTTTTTGTTTGCTGCATTTCATTCGGGGGTGTCTTCTTTTTTGTTTGCTGCATTTTATTTCCTTTTTGTTTGCCGCATTTAATTTGTGCGCATGTCTTTTATTTTGTTTGCATGTTTTCTCTTTTGCTGCGCATTTGCACCTGTCGGCCACCGTAGAAAAGCGCCATAAAAGTGAAGCCACATTTAATCTAGATGAGTTCTGACTTGACTCTGTCAGCTGGAAATCTAACATGTTTCATCAAATAAAGACATTAGGAGAGAGAGCTACTGCAGGTAGGATACTGATTACTCAGAACGTCTCTACAAGACCACACAGACTAAACTGAATTGAATTTGAAATGCAACACTGAAAAAGTAGCATTTTTCTTTTTTTTTTTACCATAAACCAATATTGTTTATTGGTTTATAAACTTGCAGTGTATTGTACCCTGGACTTTTTTTAATTATATATGAACCATGCAAAAAGGGAAAAAGGTTATTTTTGGTTTTGCCCAAAAAATAAAATGTTATTTTTTTTTTCTGCTGGCTCTGGTAAAAACTTTAAATTCTTTTGCCTATTTTTTATTTTTATTTTGTTCTTCTTTGCATCACAGCGTGACGATCTGTGCTTCTAACCTCTGCATATCTTTTTGCCATTTATGGGATTTCATTAGGTGTCTTTCTTCCTCCCACAATCCAAAAGCATTCATGACAGGCTCACTGATAACTCTGTTAGCCTGAGGAGTGAGTGTCATGTTTACCCTGCGTTGAACCAGCGATGTGAGCAAACAAAGACAGGATGCATTAAAAGTATCCAAGTATGCATCAGTAAACGGGGCAGCCATATTTGTAATCGGTTGTTTATTTTTAATTTTTTTGTTTGTTTGTTTGTTTTGGCACAGAAAAAGTAATAACCTCCTATTAAAACATTTCATTTTAGCCAATGGTGGATTTTTTAAATGTTTTTTTTTTTTTTTTACCCAAGTGTCAATTTGCCTTTAAGAGAAGCACAAAAGCTGACAAAGTCAAACACAGCAGCGGTGCAGCTAAGGTTGAACGAGTACAAATAAAACAATTCTGTTACATATTAGCACAAGATGGCCTGTGCCCTTGAGAGGAGCAGGAGAAGAGGTGGGATTTTTATTTTTATTTTTTATTTTTTGCTGACATCCCATCAGCTTCCAGCTCCATTCTAGGTGCTGTTATTAATTCAACAGACTTTCTGAGGATGGGATCATAGCATCGTGGGGCGTTTTAGAAGAGGTTGGACCGTGGGCAGAGTGCTGACGCTGCCTGCTGAGATGTCAGCTGCAGGTTAGAGCTGCAACTGTTTGCAGTCAACTAATAACCAGTTTAGTGGCTGTTTGGGGGGGGAGAGGAAACGCTGGAGGAAAAACACAACATAAGAAGGCAATTTTGCACTTCTTTCTTCTGCTTAAAAAAAAATTCAGACAAAAACACAGAGGGAGGAGGATTCTGGGCGCCACAGTCACCTCTTCAAAGTTCAATTTCACATTGATCCACAAACACTTGAGAGCTGTCTGTTTTCTCACTTTGAGTTTGAAAGCATAGATTTTTTTTTTTTTTTTGTCTTTTACCCTTTCTGAATCTCAGAGGTCAGGATTTGAAACTTCTTTTTGGTTTCTCTGGTTCTTCCAAAGAATGTTATAATAGTAATTGTGACCGATTTACACTTTGGTTTAAGATTTTATGGCACTAGTGACCTGCAGCAGAAGTAATCGGACAGGAAATGGACATAGAGAGAAGAAGAGAAGACATGTTGCAACGGTCAAGAGGTCAAGAGTTGGATCCCAGACAACTATGGACAAAGGTTTTCCTTGATACATGTTCAGTAAATATTTCTATACACTTCCAGAGCTGATCTGAAGGACCAAAGAAGTTTGGAGGTCTGCAGCAACCTCTTTTACTGACCAAACTCTGTGGTTTTAGGTTGACCATCACTTTGCTGTTCCAAAAATCGCTTCCATAGGCGACTGTGGAAAATGTCGAATTGCAACAATATAGATTTTCTTCAGCAGATGACATCTTATCAAGCTGACATCTTATCTTAGCCTCCAGTCTGGACCTCCCATTGAAAAATGTAAGCGTCGCAACGCGTTCAGCTGTGGTTTCAAATGTTGCTCTCTGGTGCAGAGTCATCCGAAACAGTGTGAGCTCCAACCAATGTGCAAAGATAAATTTTTTTAATTTGTCCATATATATATATTTAAAAAAAACAGTATTAGAATCATACAATACTTTTGTATGTTGGAGGTAAAAACACCTTAATGAATTATTAAAATGCTTGTTACAAATATTTTACATAAAGTTTCAGCTAAAATTTGTGCAATAGCGACTTAAACGACGAGAACCTGCCCTTCATATGAACGCAGACAAGCGTCACAGTGTGGCACTCCCACTGGGATTGCACTTTGAGTAACTTGCATATTATACATAGCATTTTTCCTTCACGTGGCTTTTCATATTTTACATTTTGTACAGTTTTGGCCTTGCTAAAAACACACTTGCAGCTAAACCGCATATCCGTATCGCTGATCATATTTCAGAGAAGTTGCTCTGTCCCCTGCTATGCTTGGCGAGTTGCTGCTGCCGGTGTAGATGGGACCCGATTCGTGGATACTGGGCAGATGACCCCTTACGGAAGCGTACTGTATCCCCTGGTGAGTACGGTATCCTGCCATCGCTTGGAAACTGGAGTGCCTGCTTGACTGCCTGCTGGGCGGTCTGCTCTCTGGAGCGGGGGCATCCTCCCTGCGAGAACAAAGGAACAAGAAGGCGAACCTCGATTAGATGCCGCTCCGATCGGGGCCCAAAACGCTCGCCGGCTGTGATGCAATACCTGATTTCATTTGCGGCCTCCTTCTGGTAGCGCTTCTTCTGACGGCAGATTATCAGCAGCCAGATGAGAACCAGGAGGAGGATCAACAGCAGCAGAGCACCTATCACCGCACCAACTATGACACCCACTTTATCGGTAGCTGGAAGAGAGGACGCGGAGCAGAGACGTCAATGAAGCCTTAAAATCCAGCTCTCACAAGAGGCATACATGGAATATTTTTAAAATTATTTCACATGAGCACTCTGGCAAAAACGGCATCAAAATTAAAGAGTAGCTTCTGGCTATTTGGATGTTCTGAGTAAAAATCGCACAATGATTTCATTGACGTACGGTTGTATGCACGCAGGTTGTATCTGCACTGTGCTTGTCCGACTGCATTTTTCGCCTCACACACATACGTCCCGGTGTTGCTGTCTGTGTGGTTCTTTATCAGAAGCTGTCCACCTTCGTCTAAATGAAAGGCAAGATGTTTTAGGACACACCTAAACCAAACAACAACACCGTCTGCCGTTACCTGTAGGTCTGCATACCTTGTGTCGCCGTGGCCGGCATCGCACCTCCGGTCTCTCGTGTCCACACGTAAGTGAGAGGAGTGGATCCCTTGGAGGATTTACAGAGGAGGGACACCGTGGCTCCTTTTTCCTCACCGCCTTCAACCCAACACCTCGGCATGGAGGGGGGCACTAATGATGAGACGAAACTAATTCAGGGGCATCACCAAACCTGAACTTCTTTGACACATTTCCACAGGTCAGAGCCGCAGACCTCCAAGTATTTCATTGGGGTTTTATGTACAAGTATTGTTTAAGTGTGTTGCTGCCCTGAGTCTATACTTTGTTGAAACAACCTGTTGTGGCATTAAAAGCTCCAGGTCTTTTGGAGTACGTCTTCAGCATGCCGTTGTGTCGACTACGATGCTAGGAGCACTCCGGGAGTGTCACATCTGTTCTTTATGTGTTCATTATTATTTAGGTTGTTTTGGATGCTGTGCCACTGGAATGATTTATGCTCTTCTGGTTTTTTTTTTTGCAACAATGTGTTGATTTTACAACTGGGAGCAGCTGATTAACATCTCAAAAGCTCAAGTAATATCTGAACTACAGGCGAATACGCCACAGGAGTTGAACAGAACAGAGATTTAAAGGGGAGTGGCAAAAGCAAATGAGGTGGATTAGAAGCGCTTGTCAACATCCAATTCATGGGCGTGCTGCGGTGGCGTAGGGGATACCGCAACCCACATTTGGAGGCCTTGAGTCCTTGACGCGACCGTCGCGGGTTCGATTCCCGGACCCGGCGACATTTGCCACATGTCTTCCTCCCTCTCCTTCCCCCCTTCCTGTCAGCCTACTGTCATATAAGGGACACTAGAACCCATAAAAAGACCCCCTGGTGGGGAAAAAAACCCCCAAAACATCCAATTCATGTCACATTATGGTGGACTATCATCTCTGCTGCCAGAAATTGAGCTTTATCAGTTTTTTTCTCTTTTTTTAATGGATAACGACTACTCCTGGAGACCCATCCTGCCCACAACGACTCTGTGAAGATGCTTGAACAATATGAATTACGACATTTAATTTCCTTTCGGGATGAATAAAGTATTTCTCAGTCTTAAATGAGACTGAAGATTTTGTCAATTCTTCTTCGTAAAATAACTCTGACCCTGTCGGACTGGATGGATTCCAACTGTGAACATTTGCTTTCAACTCTTGCTACAAATCTTTAACAGGGTTTATGTCTGACTGAACAGACTTTGATCTAAATCAGTTCATTGTAGCTCAGGCTGTCTCGGGTCGTAGTCCTCACAGCAGAGATAGCCTGTACTGCACTACCAGCCCATTTAGCTCAGTCCATATTCTGTATTAACCACTGTTCCTGTCTTTGAATAATAAGTATATCTGCACATGGCTATCACCGTGTTTCACAGTTGGGATGGTAACCACGGTAATGTCCAGAGGTTTTTTTGGCCCACAATGGGTTTTTGCAGCACTTTTTAAGTCGATCTGTGACTCTTGTCCAGTCCAGATTTGCAGTTGTTGGGATGTTTTGTAACCCAACTCTGCTTTAAACGTCTCTAAGACTTTTTTCCAGACTCGTCTGTTGAGTTCCTTTGTCTTCATAAAGTTGTACGTTTACCAATGTTGTCTAAAAGAACCTCTAAGGTCTTCAGTAGCATGATTTGAGGGCAACTGGTTCCACTGGATTTTCCTCTAGAGTCGTCAGGGTCAAGGCGGCTGACTTCCATTACATTCTTCCAATTTTAACGGTAAATGTTGGAAAAACTCCAACGTGAAGCCACCTCCACTTTGCAATTTTGTGTTGGTTATCGCATAAAATCCCCAGACACACTGAAGTTTGTAGTTGTGATGTAGAAACATGTTGAGTGTAATTCCCTGAATCCATTTGGGAGGTTTTGAGAAGTGTATGCCCACACCTGCAGCTAAAACAAAACCCTGTGTGATGTAAGAGCTCGGACATTCCAGGTGAATGACGGCGACAAACAGAGAGATAATAAACAGGTAAAACCGGTAACAAAAAAAAAAAGCAAAAAAAAAAAGCAGAAGTTCCTCCTTACCCAGCACAACCAGAGTGACTTTCCTCATGTCCACGCCCGGAGCCTTTTTCACTTTACACTGATAAGTGCCCGTGTCGGAGGCCTTCAGACCTGAGAAGGTGACGGACGCGTCTCCCTGGTTCGGTTCCGTCAGAAATTTCATCCTGTCGGTAAGCTCCGGGTAGTAGTTGTGCGTCGCGCCGGCTGCGTAAGACAAGAGCTGAGATGCAAAGTTTTACCGTCATCAGGTTGTTTTTGAAGATCTCAGATAAACCCTGCAACACACAAACTGAGGTTTGGCTTTCACCTCCAACCCATCTGCAGCTCACCAGCTTGTCCTTTTGCGTCATGTCCGGGCTGACGTTGGACCACTCTACGTCCAGCTCTCCTATGTCCTCTGCAGCCGGTGTGTAGGTGCAGCCCAGGTTGACAGAGTCCCCTTCCGCTTGCTGAATAGTCTGTGACCCTGACGATGTTATCTTCATCGCCTCTGTGACAGAAAGAAGATCCAAAACATCTCTTGATTAACTCATCAAATCCACTTTTTTTTTTCTCCCCCTCCCTCCAAATTTTTAATTCCATCAAAACTCAATACACATGAGAGGGGTAAGAGATAACAGAGAAAAAAATAAAACTAATTTCACTCAGAAGTGCATTAACAAGTTTTTCAGCTTAATGATATTCAAGCTCTGGGCCAGCGCTCCTGAGCATGCTCCGGGTGGGAAAGGAGTACCGATGTGAGACTAATTGGCCTCTAAAGTCACCGGAAGATTGAGGGCTTAGAGCTGGAATACAAAACAAAAAATAAAAAATTACATATATTCTGTGAAATGAGCTACATCCTAGTACAATTCTGGAGGCTCGTTAACCGGACACACATTGGTAAACGATGACGATAAACTCAGTGGAAAAAAAAAAAAAACAGAACCAAAATTGACAACACACTCGACAGGTTGCAGTTTCACCGTCTGATCAGACACGCCCCGGTGACTCACCGTTTACAGCAACGATTTTTAATTATCACGCCAGCACACACACACACACACACACACACACACACAAATGAAATACCTACAAGTTGTATTGGTGTCGAAATAAATTGCGACACACCCGGCTTCTTCATTGGACTGTGAGAAAATACATCTCTCACAATTAGATCTTTAACCTTCACTGAATGCACAAAATTGAGTTTAAATCATTCTCTGCTCTGTTGATGCTCCCTCTTTAACCCAGCATTAAATAAAACAACAACAAAACCACTTCAGATTGCAGCAAAACAGACAAAAAAAAAGAAAAGTGTGTCGCAGGTATTTATGAAGGCATGGAAATGTCAGACGTGATGAGAGGAGGCAGGAAAGCAGCGCAAACTAGTCAATCAGATGTTTACACAGTGAAACAGCCCTCCTGGGCACAACAATGTGGTTTTCCCCCCCCTCTATTTTAGGAGGCTTGCCAGTGAGCCCAGTCACTAAGCTTGATACAAAGAGCTGAACATATTTAAATCCTTCTCACTCCCTCCCCATGTGGATAACACGCTTCTTCACTGTTCCACACGGGGAGCATCAGCACCTAATCAATCCAGCCTTCCTCTTGCAAGATCAGGCAGCTGAAAGCGTTGCGGTGTGGATGCTTTCGTTTTAGTCTTTGTTTCAACCCGCGTACCTGCTTGCATGTGGCTCACTCGCTGCATTTTACTTCTGTCATTACGAGGTTTGTAAATTGAGATAGACAGCTTGGAAGGAGCCCAAGAAGTAATTTCTTTTTCTCTCAGGGATGGAAGAAGAAGAAGAAGAAAAAAAAACCCCCTGTCTCTCAGGGTTATATGCTGCTCATGCACACAACGCTCTGATCCTTAGCAACAGGAAGAAAAAGAAAAAGAGGGATGAATGTTGCTAAAGGTGCTCATCAGACACCTTTTTTTTTGTTTCCGAGTGTCTGGAATGCAATCCAGCAGTCAGATCAGGACTGAAACACGAAAATATCATCAGCATCAGCATCAGCAGCAGGTGGGGGGAGGGGGGGAGAGAGAGGGCTCATCTGAAAAACACAAAGCAGTCTGTGTAGATGTGGAAATGAGGCTCACCTGTCCTCGGCCTTATTGCTACGAGAAGCAGCAGCACAGCCACCTTCGGCCAAAAGCTCCCGCACACGGGATCCATCGCAACCCTGAGAGCAAACATGATGTCATGAGCAGAGGAAGAGGAAGATAAATAAATATTCTGAAAGTCGCTTCAGTCACAGCTTGTTATCTCTGAACGCTTTTGTCCTTCAACGTGAAGCTGAACAAGAAACGAATAAAAGAAAGAAAGAAAAAAAACAAACAACAACTTTAGGTTTTCAATGCACAAGTAAGGTCTGGAATAAATCATGATTTACCAGAAGCCTGACAGACTGGGTCCTGTCTGTATGCACCGCAAGAATATCAAGATCTGTTGATCAATGAGTAGAAAGAAGAAAGAAAGAAAGAGAAACACCGGGAGCTCTGATGTACCTTAAAGAGACGTGGGAAGGAAAGAGTCCAAAGTAAATGTGAGTCCTCTGAGGCCTGTCACCGCGTTCCTGCTGGAGGAGGAAGGAGGAAGGCTTGCTTATTTTGCTCTCAGGTGAAACTCAGCAGCTGTAACTATGGCCACACCCTCACTGATCACAGTTCATGTGCGTGGCCCCTCCCAGAGCTACAGAACAAGACCGACTTCCTTCACGCTGCTTTTATGGGCTTATGGTTCCTTTTACTGGATCTCAGCGCCTCGATGTGATTCAAAAGGGGAAATTAGGAGAAATAAGCTCAGATTGCAGCAGTTGCTTTTAGTTTTTTATAATTAAAAGCTTCAAAGCGATATGATAAATCTTTTTGTATTATTAAGTCAGGAATTAAAATACCTGCTAAATGTAGAAGCAGATTTCAAGACTTTATTGTGTGTTATAAGCAGGTTTTGTTGTCCTGCTTTTTTACAAAATAACAAACAGAAAAAAAAAATCAAGCAGATATTTATCTATATTGGTCAGGCTATCTGCTCTGGTAAAGCCCATGTTCAGCTGCTTGACAGATATGCTAGTGTGTAGCAGTTTTTAATATGGGAGATATGACTCTTCACTCAGGGTGCCTCAACCTCAGGGGGCGGCATGAGCTCTATCAGAGCTAAGTAAATAAATAAAACAAAGAAATAGTAAATAAATATAGCTTAGAGGCAGCAATAAACAGATGTAAAGTGCTAGTGATGCATTCTATGCCAGAGAAAACTCAAGAGGTATATCTCAAAGACTTACACTGTGGGAACTGCATGACAAGAATGTTTTTTTTTTTTTCTCTTGGTTTTAAAACCGCAACTATTTCAGACATTGGACTACCTGAGGGAGCCACGCTTATCTGACTGATACTGCTCAATATGCACGGGTGTGTGTGTGTGTGGGAAGCAGCTGATGACAGAGATTATATATTGTCTGCTCTTGAGTAGCTCAGTAACTATGTTGACGTTCAGCTTTTTTTTTTTTTTTTGCGCCGTTCGTCCACCGTGATTTGCTATTGGGAAGCTGTGCATATCTCAACTTCCTCCGTGCTGGCTCACCTCTCGCTGATAGGGTTCTGAATGCTGCAAATTTGGTTTGGCAGAAGTGCACTAGTCTAAAATAATGACTGTCTCGCTTTACAATCTTTTTTTTTTTTAAAGCAGCATAACAGAAGTAACTAACTCTGACAGGCCCCACAAGTTGTTTTCCCCTAATTCTCCCTCTTTTTTTTTTTCGACAGACCCATAAAAAACTCATTCACGGTTGTTGTTCCTCGCTGACTGACAGACGGCAGACAATGGCAGCCGTGAGGATTTGACAGCTGCAAATTCGGGGATGTAAACTGCAGCGTGACAGCTGCTGCTGTTTGTGCTCGGAGTACAAGTTGTTGTTGTTTTTTTTTAGATTCCTTGTTAAATGATTGAGATTATCACAAGAGCCGCAGACGGCGTGAATTTTGTATTGAACGTGAAGGATCTGAATCACAAAAATCACAACGAACGAATAGGTTGGAAGGTTTCGGTGGAATTGCTCAGCATCGATTGAAGGAGAGCGTACAGTATGGTGGGAGCCATTAGGAAACGTATGCGCTGGTTTAATGAGATGCTGCCAATAATGTTCATTAAGGAGATGAACAAATTAGTAGCGCTCAGTATGAAACATGATCAGAATGCAAATTCCCAACCCGCCCTCCTCTTTTGCTCCGAGCTGCGTATTTTTACGCCGTGACCTCGGCTCTCTGTGCAGGGTGGCTGAGTGGCGCCATGCCCTGACAAGCTCTGCGTTGCAGGGTGTTCCAGAGTTTGTGTGACAGTAGCCCGCATTGCCATTACAAGTGAGAGCAAATCTTTGTCTATTTTCTGCCAATGTTGGGGCAAAAAACCCCCCACAATTTCGCAATTGCGGTGTTCCCATTAAGTAAGAAATGAGATTGAAATCAGGGGTGAATAAGCTTGTTTAAGCGATAAGTCATTAAAAACCGTGGCAGCAACAGATGTAAACAGTTACATGAGATTATATTCATAATTTAGCAATGGCTCTAGCGCTCATTATCTATCAACCATCAGAGAAGACGCTGGAGTTTTATTCAGGCTTTGGAGGAGTTAAAAGCTCCTTACTTTTAAGGGAGCGACTACTCATTCAGCGTTTTGGGGAAATTATAGTCCGCAATTTTACAGGAGAGGTATTGGATTCAACACGTTCGAATGACACACAGGTTTTTATTAACTTTGCGATGCGAGCTCTGCTGGAGTCAGCTAAACACTGTCTGAAAAAAAGAGAAGTAACTACAAACCAGAATATTATAGGCTATATTTGGTAAAAGCAACACATTATTCAGTGGTACTATTTTGTGTTCTTTGTGGAAGGACACCAGGTGTGGCGTATGAGCGCATTGATCTCCCGATGTTATTCGGCAAAATATCTAATAGGGTAAGTCACGTTCCACTGAGGTTCTGTTGAGCATATGTAGCGAACCTATGAGAAAGAACATAACACAGAAGAAGAATACTTCCTGTTGTCTTCTTCGTGGATTTCGCCAGCACTAAAATCCGGCTGTTGATCATGCGGAAAAAAAGTGTCTCCATTACGGCTCTGTGACGAACATCTAGTCGATACGGTTGATTAAAAAAAACTCCCCTTCATCCCAGCGTCACAACTTGTATGGAAAAATGTAGGTATTTTTCTGAAACATTTCCTTTAAGTGAATTTATGGTCATTTCAATTTGCGGAATAGCTAATGGGAACGCAGCTCCTGCGAAGTGTGGCTAATTGCTCTTCTTCCTGCTCCCACCCCTCCACCCCCCACTAGGTGACGATCCTGCTGGCGCGTGGGCTCGAGCCGCGTGACGAACAAAGAAAAGGCCGGGTCACACAAACATCACAGAACCTCTGAACAAGACGACAACAAACAACACAGGTGGGGTTTCAGACAGGCGGATATGAAAATGCTCTGAAGTTGTCGCATCCCAGCAACCCCGGGTTTTTTTTCTCCCCCGTCACCCGGCGTCTTCTTAATTATCCCGGTGGATGAAAAGCAGCCAGACTTTGGCAGCCTTCACAGCCAAGGTCTGTGAATGCTTCCGTCCGCATTCATCTTTGCCGAATTGGCAAAAGGCGACCTAATCAGACGACGGGGTGGCGAGCGCACCACCTTGACGGATCTCCAAATTACATGTAAACAGCGTAGCAGAGCAGGAAACAAATGACCAACACAGGGACGGGAGAGGCTGGGGGAAATCGTGGCTTTTGCCAGCAGCCATGCTCAGACAGCAGCACAGCGTCATGAATCACTCTGCGTCCATGTCAGAGAGCCTGTTAGACGGATGTATTTGTCTTCTAAAGGTGGAAAGTCACTAAGATGAGGATGTCGCCTCTGGCAGGAAGGATTCAATCTAAGGGAGACGTAAGTCAAGAACAGCCAGACACCATGTTCCTTGATTTTAACAATTACTGCTTCTCTTCACTTTATATATATCTGTACAACAATCAGAGTTCAGTTGTTCTGCCCGTATGCTTCCACTCTGCAGTCTGTTTGTTGCTGGAACAAGTAAGCTTTTGCACAGAGGAGAATCACCATCTTTAGATTGAGTCGCCATCCAGAAGGAGCTTTTTTATCTTGTACCACCTTGAGTATAACACCCACCTCGAAAGACAAAGACAGCAGGAAGTATTGCACATCAGAACTAAATAAGTAAAGGATTAGAGAACACACCATTCTTAAGTTCTGCCTCAAAAAATAGCAGCCTCCCAAAAGGGAGGGTTTGGATAGTTTTGAAGTGGTTTCTGTGGAGCTGGCCTCAGTCGGGGTCCAGCCTCCAGGAAACGGACTCAGTTTGGAGAACCGGCTACAAGTTTCCACTTGGGTGTTCAGCCAGTCAGAGCTGAGCAAGTATCACCTCACAAACATCAGTACTGTCCTTTCAACAGAGAAAAGATGAACGTCATCTTCTAACCTTGACGTTAAAATTAAAACGTAATGAATTCATCATTTTATAAATTCTTGGTTACCTTTTTATCCAGTACAACAATAAAGCATGAATATTTTTGTTACCTTTGAGCTAGTTTTAAGAAATACTACTGAGTTCATTTAAAGGTTAAACTTGCGTTAACACTTTTAAAGAGACTGGCTTTTTACTGGAATCAAATGAATGTTAGCCAGACCAGAGTAGCAAAACTCATAGTTCATATCTTTTTCCTGTCATTTTTTTTTAAACGCGCCGTACCCAAAGCTGGAACAGTTTGTCCAAAACGACAACAAAAAATACACGAAGACCTGACATTTCGCTTTTGGTTTGTCATATTTAAGTCTGCATTAATATTCATGTTAGAACTGTCTTTAAGTCAGAAAAGTGCTAGTTTTCATCTACAGTTGAAACCAATAGTTAACAATATGGTTTGAAAGAAGGAGCTGGAATATTGTAGATTGAGCATTTTGACATAATTATTATCACCCAGAGTTAACTTCATCTAATAACATGAAGCCTGAATATATTGCAGCAAATTTGCTGCCTTACAATCCTTTATGTCTGTCATGGACCAAGATGGACTTAAAACTGTTTTCAGTCTTTTGGAAATCTCTATTATAGTAAAGAGCTGCATTTCCCATGAAAGACGCATAGAAAAACCGAGACTTTACCGCTCGTAGCCTAATGCTGACTGTGCTAACTGCTAACAAAAAATGCTAAAATGTCAGCTCCAAACCTCATTTTATTTGTTTTAAATGAGTAAAAACTTTGCTTCACAGTCACTGCTCTCTCTCTCACTCACAAGCTATGCTGTTGTCTCTGCTCCTAATATGAAAAATTAAAACCACTGACAGCAGAAAAAGCAATAAGAAACATTCTGAGCAAAATACAGTGTCAGCTGATATCAGTTTTGGCAGCTCATAACTTTCCAAAAAAAAAAAAAACACAGGTTGGAAATCAGCCACAAATCTCTGCTAGGTGCATCTTTATAGTTAGGAGAATATTAGATTTAGATAAAACCACTCTTGTGGTGATGCAGCTCAGTGGCAGTGCGCAGCAGCAGAGGGGCTTTCTCAGGTTCGATTTCTGTTTGCCGTCCCCTTCTCTTTTCGTCCTTCTCCCTGTCATGTTACTGACGAATAAAGGCCACTAGTGCGACAAAAACCTTAAAAAAATAAAACAAAATAATCACAGTTGTGGCATAAACTGGTTGCATGTCAGCTAGATAATTTTCGTTGGCAACTGCAAGGTTATGAGGATGAATAAAATAGTTATTTTTCGGGGTATGATCCATGATTAGAGTTAAAATACATTTCATACATCTCGGGAACATTTAAAGCTTTTTACTGGTGAATGTCACCACCACGAATTGTCACATATTTATTTATAGAAAACCAACTTGGGTGATTTTGGAAGAACTTTCTCATGTCTTCAGCTGTCCTGAAATGCACGGAGAATATTAGATTTACACGTTTTCCTCACTACAAAATGATGAGCTGGCATGTTTTCCGGAGCCCTCTAGGGGAGATGGGGATTTTTTTTTTCTTTTGCGTTCCCTCGCAATAATGTCCTGATCAGTTCACGGGTCATAATTGAATACAGTAAACCTTTCTGCTATAATATAAGGCTTTCGTGAGGTTTTTCCATGTGTCTTAATATCTCGTTGTGAAATATCTGAAGTTTTACATCTTTTTATTTAGGATAAAAATGCACCACAAACCTACGATATAAACAAAAACTTTCCATAAGTAGGAAAGAAGGCAAGAAAATGCATTCAAACTTGGACCATTTCTGAGTGATTATCACAGGGTAATGAGTCGTCTGACAGTTTTAATTGTGTCTCTACTGTGTTGGTATAAATATGGTTTAAAGGACGTTTTCATGTGCGGTCCCTTACACAAACAGACATAAACATGCAGTGAATAAATCAATTTTCAATCAGCTCTTTGCACCAAAAAGTTAATAATAAACACGTTTCACTGACGCTCTTTATATGTGTATATATTGGAAACGTTTAATTGACATTCGTGAGCTTGTACAAAATAACCTTATTGCGAGGTAACCAGTAAAAAAGTATTGTGAGGGAACGCAAAAGAAAATGTTAATTTCCCATGTTCCCTAGAGGGCTCTGTAATGTTTTAACTGTGTGTATTAGGAAAAAAAAACTGATGATAGTAAGACAATGGAGGATAAGGGTTGGGCGGATGAACTTCCCACCTTATCTAGAGACAAATCAGTGAAAAGTTAATGGGTTAATACTTTAAACAAGAGACTGAGACAACATGCCAGTAAATCACTTTTTTTGCAGACCTTTGTCTCGTTGTGCTCAATTATACAGCATTATATCCTCAGCGGGGAGTCCAACTAACAGAGAGAGAGAGAGTGTGCCAAAAACTTATCCTGTCTGTGCAGACACAACACTTCCTGAAGACTGAAATAAGAGTGGAGCAGTTAAATCCATGTGAAACAAGAATCCCTAATGAGCCTTGATGCGTTAAAATACCAACTTCCAGACATGAAGAGGCATCTAAAACAAGAAGGTAAAGAGGAATTTACATCCATAATTATTATTTTTTTCTTTCTATGTTCTCGAGCCGGTCACTTATCCCACACACATACACAAACACTCGGCCCGCAGCGATACGAGAACAGACGGTGGACTCCATAATCCAATAAGTTGTGCTTCTTGTGCTAAACCCAGTGAAGTCTGGCACACAGAGGGAGACCGTGGAGAGTTTGGTCCTCTAAGCCTAACGTGTAAGGAGTGGGATGGAAACTGTATTCTGCGATCAAAGAAAAATAGTGAAATCTCAGCCGCGGTCTCTGCCGTAATGACGGCTCTTATTTTCCCATAAACATCAGGGAATTATTATTTAACGATGCCATTCCGAGCTCATTTATTTATTTACGTTTCTTCCATTTTTTTTGGCCATCTTCTTCAGAAAACACAAATCAAGAGAGAGGCGCGGCGGACTCGCCCACCAACCGTGCGGTGGAGAATAACTGGTGATGAGGATGAGATTGGACGGAAGACGTTCTGCCTCGCTGTCCGTCGTATCATCAGTCAATAAGAGGCAGGCATTCATTTGGAAGGGAAATTATTTCTGGAGAGCTGAAGCTGCTCTGAATGCATTCGCCTACACTCTTAACTTGAAACCGACAGAAGAATTCATGCAGTAATGGCAATTTCCCTCCACACACTTATATGTGGAAATTAATTTTCAGTCTATTGATGCTATTTGTTCTCTGTCAGAGCTGCAAATTGGCGAGTGTGACTTTGTTCCCTCCTCGGTCTTAATAAAAGCTTTAAAAAAAAAAAAAAAAACCTTGCGTCTCGCCATCGCCATGGAAGTGACGCTCGCTCTCGTCGTTTGCACACTGCTGCTGTCTGATCTCGTTATTTAAAATGTAGGCAAGCTCAATTCTAACTGCAAACTGGGTGTGACCATATATCTAGGCCATTGTTCTACTTATTTTTTAAGTGCTTTAAATTGAATTTATAATTTTCCTCTGGTTCACGCACAGGGAAATACTCTCAAATGACTGCCAGCAGTGCAAAACCTAGTTAGGTGAAGCATTTTTGGTTTCCATTGATTTGCTCAGGTAGCAGTTTGACACGAGGACTGCAAAAGGGCAAGAAGTCCTCACAGCCTGACACTGAGGTGTTACCCAGAGGCTCACGTGAAATCAGATAACGGCTGCGCTTTCAAAAAAAAAATTTTTTTAAATGTAAAAGTTGAAAGTACTGGTCATCTTCTTCGTGGCTATCTGAGGTTGGTCAGAAAATACGTTGAAAATGTGACGTATTCAGCCCCACAGGTTCTGGTAGAAAGTTTGAGCAAACAAAGAAGTTGAAGGTCAGACTTGATTAGCTCATTCAACCAACTCAAACCACCTTTTAATAGATATCCACCGGCATCTTTATGCAAATTTCTCTTCATATTTACATCGCTCGATTGGAGAGTGTCACCTTTTCTATGTATTTTCCACAAACAGTTGTTCAGGGGGTTACTTAGTAACTCCAAAATATGCTTAGTGTAGAGCCAAAGAACTTTCCCAATTGCTTTCTGCCATTCGAGGTCGTTACAAAGGGTCCAGAGGGAGAGCAAATTCACAAAACAACGACGACGGAGGAAAAGAAGCTAAACTGAAACATTTGATTTGAATTTGTTGAAGGTCATACTGCTGTAAGAGGCCATACAGCTTTTGAGGTTTTTTTTAAATAGAGATTGCTCTGTGATCATTTTAGGAGGAAATCAAATCAGGAAACCAACTACAGCAAAATGACCTGATGTAGCCGCTGTGAACTCATCACATCGTCATCATCAGCAAAACTCTAAATATGGCTTTGGCACATTTGCACCCGGCCCCCCACAGGGGAAGCTCAGCCGTGACCCGTGTATCGTATTACCACAGGTGTGGGTCAGAGCAGAGCAGTACATCGAGAGCTGCCCTTTTTTGACTTCAGTCGTTCTTCATGCGACTGACCGGATCCGTCTCCAAACTGGGGGGAAGAGTCCACGTCAATTCTCACTCTTTTATTTCTAACGCTCACTAAAAAATAGCTACACCTCTATGGTGCCACTAACCTTCTCATCCAGTGTTGGACTATTCAAGTGTCAAAGAAGGCAAATGCTTCTTAAGTGCTTTTCCTGTTATACATCTGTGGTCGTTTAACATTGTAGAGAGGCGAGAAATGAGGACTAGAAAATGCAACTCATGTTCCTGAATTGGGATCTAACGCTGCGTTCCAGTTACTAAGTCTGAACTTCAACATGGCGACACCCATAAACATTGTTTGCAATGTTTTTAGGTTTTACTCTCCATAGGCAAAGACCACTTTTAGTTTGTTCAGTTTAGAGTTGGAGAAGTTACATGTAACTTTTTTAAGGGTCTTATAAGGTAAACATAGTTCCACCACAGCTTTACCACCGCATTACAGAAACACAAATCTCAAGTGATTTGGTCCATCCAGTGGAAATATCTTAAAAAACTTGAAATAAGACAAAACTCTTACAAGTAACACTTAATTTTAAGTCAATAGTTCCTTAATATTGATGAAGAACTAGTTTCCTTATTTCACACTTATATTTTCCCATGTTACAAGTGAAACAATCTGCCAATGGGACAAGTGCTTTTTCATCAATATTAAGGAATTATTGACTAAGAAAGAAGGCTCCTAAATCTTTCTGAAAAGTTAGTTTTGCCTTATTTCAGGTGTACTGAGATATTTGCATTAGAAACTTGATTAAAAACACTCAGTAGGTGATTGGTATTTTCTCAACCTACATAAAAAGAACCACAGACAACGTTACTGAGTTTTCACCCAAATTCTTGCAAGGATTGAGAAGGCACAGAGGATCAGCTCCTACGAGACGGATCTCCTTGCGTTCTGCCATTCGGCTGCAGAACTTTTCTTTTTATTAGCAGAGAAAGGGAGCAAATGGAAAGTGGGAGAGTGATCTTAACAAGAAGGGGGATACCCTGATAACAAGGAAGGGTAGCAGGACACACAGACAATTAGAGGCAACTAAGGAGTATCTCAGGAAGGCCCTAAAGAAGCACCTGTGAAAACATGCTTGAGGTCAAGGAAAGGTTAGTTATGTCTTGCACACAGTTTAACAAGTTCCTCCTCTCTGAAGGGAGAACACAAAACCTTAAAATATAAAACTACTAATGCAAGAAAGATGACAAAACATAATCATTCTAACAGTAGGATATTATGTTTATACAGTGTGTTGGTGCGAAGCGCGAAGTCCACCTTAAATCTCGTAAATGTTTTAGATTTGGAGTTGCTTCCCAGCGTTCCAGGTGATTTTTTTCCAGCTTGGAAGTGAGAATTTTCCACTTCTAAGTGCATCTGAAATGCAGCATGAACACCTTCACACTGCAGCTTAAACATTTCGACCACCAGATTTCTTTCTCCCTCCGTCGATGACATGACGGTTATAAAATAAACAAAATGTATATATATATGTCTGGAACTAAAGCTCACCAAGACACATGGAGTCCTACCTCTAGTTTTGTTTTCCTGTTGTTTTTTTTCTTCTTCTTTTATAAACTGCTGTTGCTGCTGGTATAAAAACATACACCCACAAGGTTATTCAGATGAATGAGCGATGTGGGCGGATGGGCCAGCGCTAAACCGAGCTGCCCGTTCTCGCTGGAGAGGGAAAAAAGGAAGAGTTTTGACACCAGACCAGCTCAACTGAAAACACACAGATTGCAAATATCAGCCGGTTCAATAGGGATTACATGGGCTGAACCATCCAGTCTGAGCAGTTTTCCTGTGAACCGTCTCATAAAAAACAAAAAAAGAAACGACAGGAAAGGTTTCAGAGAGACGACCCGAAGTGTTTAACTTGAAACATGTACGTACTTCCATTTATTTTAACCTTCAAAAGTGTTTATGTGATCAGAAAGTATGACATTGGTGGAAAAGGTCCATAAAGACCCAGGTTTTTGTCGGATTTTGCATCATAACTATAACAAAAAAAATGTCACATTTATAAAGTAAATATAACATTTACTCCGTTTCTATTAATCTATTTATCTTTTCTTTCCTTTCTGCTCCTCATTACTCGTCGAAGTCCAGGGAAGCAGATGTGCCGATTAAAAACATCCCTGTCATGGATTTGGTCCTGAGACAAAATAATCAGACCAAGCTGTCATGTCTCAAGGTTTCATAAATTCAACTTTGTCGAAGCAAAATTCAATTTTCAGAGTGCTGATGTGTGACAAGCCCCTGATAGCGAAGCAGTCACGCAGGTCAGTCTTCATCAAGATGGTTTAATGAGAATTTAATGATTGGCTGCATAAATCAGCAGAGAGGATCTGATAAGGCTTTGGATGTTCCAGAGGAGCCTCTCAATAACAGAAAATGGATAAATTATATTGGACGAAAAACATTAATCCAAGTGAAACTTCTAATTAACTTTTGTTTTATCAAATTAAATGGTTATTGTAATTGTGGCTGCACGTTCCTCAGTGAGAGATTTTTTGAATGTTAGATTTTATTTGTTCCCCTCTTGCCTCTGATTAGTTCCTCTGGTTTGCTCAGTCATTTCCCTCTGCTTCAGTATTTAAGCTCTTTGGTTCTCACGATCCATGTCCTAATGACTCTACATTGTTCCTGTAGCTGGTTGAGTTTTATTAAAATTCTCAGATTCAATCACCGTTTATTGCTCTGCATGATGTTTCCGTTTTTATTGCACCAAAATCTTTCAGGTGCTGTTTGCCATTGGACTTTTTGTAGTGAGTTTGACATTTGATGACTAAAATATTATTCTTCATCATGTACAGAGATAAGAAAATTTACATTATATGATATTGGTCTTTTTCACACCTTTGAGAACAAAACTGAGCCTCTTACCACAGGATGCTTTGCACCAACTATGTGAATATTTGTGATGTTAGGATTTAGAGAAAGTTTTGTGCTCTCCCCAGAATAGTGTGTTGTTGAAAAAGTAATTATGTGGCTGCAGTTTCATTCCTGTGCAGGTTTGATATTTTTCAGTTCACCACAGGATATTTGGTTCTGCGGTGTGTAAATTTGCACAAGTTGCTGGGGTGTTTCATTCCCACTATGACAAGTTATGAACCAGTGTCGTTTTCTATAAACTGCCCAAAACTCTACAAAATAACCCGAACAGGGATATGTGACTCCAATTTCATACTTTTGTAGTTTAGGTACATGAAGGAAACATGAGCCACGGGATGCTTTTGTGTAATGAACTTTATGTTCTCCCTTTGACTAGCAACATTTAAAGTAATTTTCTGTAATCTAAGGTTGGTCCGCTATGGAAAAAATGTGGCTATTTGATAAAAAATTGATCCTTTGGGGTTATGAAGAGGAGTTGCCATTCCTGGGCGTTTGTTGAATACAATAAATTCAACGACCTTGGGGACGTTCCATGCCCACTTTTGGGAACCAAATAATTTAAAAAGAAATCCTCAGATCGACAGTTTAAGAAAAATCTTTTTTTTTCTAGAATTTAGTGAGTTGAGGAACCCATGTCTTGTTCTGATCAGGTTACAATACGTGGAAACAACCCTTTTGTTTAGGTTTGATGTGGGGAAACCAGTTAGCCAGGACCCTGTGATGGTCATGTGTACGAGTTTAATGTTTGTTTGTTTTTTAACAGATAGGCCTACAGAGTATCGCATGATTGGATCATGCTATGAAACAGCAACGGGAGGACGTGGGGGGCAACAAAAATCATTTCAGTTTTATCGAAGGTCTTTGATAGCTGCTTCTGTTGATTATCTCCAAAGGCTTAGATAATGGAGGATTATTATTTTCATGGTTTCAGTGACATGCAGCCTTTCCTCACATCACTTCTGTAAGACAATGTTTGACTGCAAGTATGACATATTTACCGGCAGGAGGTTGTTTGGGTAATTATCTGGCCCAAACAGTGACGTGCGGTGAGGTTCATAGCTGGTGAGGCACTGACGTCATCAGAATCAGATTTGCAAATAGATGCATAGATTGACAGCAGTTTACAGGTTATGTTTCACTTCTGCATCCTTACACATACAAACTGTAGCTCACAAAACACACATATTATCTCCTGCTTCGATTGAAAGTCCACTTGAGAAAACTTTTTTAGTGTTGTAATGTAGTCATCCATGTCGAAAGTCGGGATAAGCGAGAGGAAAAAAGTCACTATCTCTATTATAATCTATCGCTGCACTTGACTTGCTTCCCGAATCGTTTAGCCTAGCTCGCTGTCACTTACTCGGCAGTTGAGGAGTGAACAAGACGAACGTCTGGGATCTTGAGCGCCCCCTGCCATGAGGCAAGAGAACTGCCTGCCTCACCTCGAACCTGTTCTCTGCCGTTTATAATCGCTCATTACACGAAACACGTTACACAAACACAGTTGGTGACAAAAAGCACTGTACATTATATACATAAGCTAAATTATTGGAAATAAGTTCACATATTAAATTTGTTTAAACCATTTTATTGACGCCAGACAGCAACATGCTCTCTCGCTTAGCAGCCAGCGCAGAGCCAGGGGTTGCGCAATCCAAGGTGAGGCAGAGCTCGCTGCTGCCTCACCGGCATCGCTTCCAAGCATTTGAATGGGAAAATAAGAAAATTCAGCGATTTTGAACAAATAAAAATCGAAATTGGTGAAGCTACATAAAAAATAAATATTTTTTAGTACAAACCACCGGATGAATATAACAATTTAAATTACTTTATGATTATATATTTTCTTTCTTTCCATGATGGCAGGTGAGGCACTGCCTCACCTGCCTCCCCTGACCGCACGTCACTGGGCCCAAATGTCCCTCTTATTCCAACAAGTGGAACTATTCTTTAGAAAATAACTTTCAGTTAAATTCTGAGTCCTCATTATTAATAGTAAATCCATGGATATGAAATAAAAGTTGAAATTGGCAGATGATTTTTTTTTCAGTGGAATACACACAAACCACTGTGAGAAACCTCTAAAATAAAGCTGGCAGCAAAACATGGGAATTTTTTTTTAGCATTTCTAAGATGTCGTATTTTTACTTTTGTTATCTTCCTGAAATATTTTGCCGTCTTTGAAAATATTGTCAGAAGATTTGTAGTGTCCTGTAGTCGCTGCTTTCTACTAAATGTCACTCTACCAAACTGTGCTTTGTTTTTATTTAACTGAAGCCCTGGATGTTACAGGAAAACCCAGAGGGAGCAGGAAAAGAAGAAAGAAAAAAAAAACCCTGGGGAAATATTTACTGTAAAGTTCAGGATTGATGTTCTACTTCTGTAAGGATTTACTAAGTCAACTTTTTTCATTTTTTGATAGGAGCACAAGCTTTACAATTCAAATAGATGTTCTACATGTCATGTGGATGTGTTTAAAACGCCCGGCAGCTACTCCGCTCCGTAATCCTTTAAAGGTTGGGGCTGCAGACATGTCAAACAGTCGCATTAAGGGAGAGCAAGTAATAAAACCCCACTGTCCTTGAGTGGCAGCAGCTTACTAGCCGTTCTGGCATGTACACGTGCCTTTTTACATGCATTACAATAAATGAATGCATAAAACCTTTTTAAACTGGTAAAATCTCTTTGTGGTTCAACAGACCAAAGCATCTATCTATGACAGCACAGGGCTATACAGATGATCATCACATTATCATTTTTACTGCACCCACAACAGAGTTTATAACAGCAATGGGTTCTAATATAAGACATATTATGTTAGGGTGACCAAACGTCCGTATTTCCCGGGACATGTCCGTATGTCCGGGCGTCCCGGGATATTTTTAGAAAGTGAGGAAATGTCCTGTTTTTTTGCAGGACCCGCTCCAACGTCTCGCGGGTTCTCTCCAACCCCCCACATCTCCCCCCGGTCCAACGTGTTGTGGAAACATGGTCACCCTATATTATGTGCTATGTAAGATATGAAAATGTGCTAGTCATACAATTATGTCCGTCTTTTCAAGGTCTTTATAGTAACGTAACGTTATTTCAAAACTGAACGACAGTCGACGTCAAATAAAAAGAAACTCACTGTTTACGGCCGCTAACGGAGGAGTTCATTGTTTTATATCCGGAAATCGCTGAACTTGTGTTGAACTAGAAAATCTCTCTCGTGTCCCCGAGGAGTTCAGACCTGAATGCGTTTCACAGCCTCACACGGCCGTTCAGACATGCGGTGAGTTACACAGCGTTCACTTCGTGTGGTTAGCGCGTTGAGGGAGTGAAAGAAAACACTACGCTGAATTGTAGAGCTTTATCATGTCCCGCAGCAAACCTCAGCTCCTTTTAGAAGCGAGGGGGAAACATGGCCGTTAAACAAAGGCTGTCCGTCTGAACGTCAGCTATTTGTTTAGTTACAGAAAGCAGCCTGACGCGTTGTGTTCCAGCGCGGAGGATTCAGTCAGTCCCTCAAGAAAGATTGATGTTTCAAAAGAAACCAGAACGACATGCATTAAATGCTATTAAAACATTTCACAGCGAAAAAAAACAAACAACTAAAGGCGTTAGCTTAGCAACACAAAGCAGTACCGAGCAACGCTGCTTTTTGTTTTTTTCTCTTTTTTTTTTTTGTACTTTGACCAATTTGTTAAACAAAAAACTGAAAATAGTTTGAAGTTAAAAAAAAAACAACAAAAAACCAAAACATTCATTCAGTTTATTTTAGTGCCTTGGAAAAATTTTCATGCACTGTGAACACTTTCAAATGCTGCCGCATTACAACCACAGACTTTATGAAACATTATGATTTTCAAATATGAAGAGTAAGCCATTAATAAACAAATTTTTCAACTTCAGTGACTCAGACAGTAATTGTTTTCTGTGGTAAAAACATGCAACTATTTAACAACACTTTTGATAGAACTGGAGAATTTCAGGGATGAAACTTGGGTTAAGTTAATTATGTTAATTAAGTTAATTATTCCATTTTTATTATTATTCTTATTAAATATTAGATAAATGTCCACTGAATTGCTCGTTCTGTGTAATTTAATTCACCACAAACTCAAGGTCTTAGATATTATTTAATCATGTCATGGAATGTTTTCTTTTCTGCATTCTCTTAGAGTAGACTGAGAATTTAAAATGATTTAGAATCACTGTTTGAATCCCTTTTACTCTGACACATGAATATGCTCAATTAAAAACCATTCCATTGTGGTTCTGTATTTAACTTCATCCAGCTTCCCGTCTAAACCGACCAGTTTTTGTCTCTGCTGACGAAAAGCCTCCAAGCATGTCGCATAGTAGGGATAGTGTTGGCTTCCTGCCATGCAAAATGTTTTTGCATGTTGGAGTTTATTTTAGGTCTAATCTGAAAAGCACATCTTCTATGCTTTTTCTGCGTTCCCTCAATACATGCAAAACATGTTTTAAACAAACGTCCTTGCCTTTCTTCAGTATAGCTCTATGGCTATGATAATTGTACATAGAGACACATTTAATAGTTGCAGGACGCCGGACTTCACCACCTAGAGTCTAAGGGATTGTCTCTTCTGTTTAGGCCGGCCAATAACCCATCGTTTGATTCAGGTGTGTTGACCCAGGGAAGCATGCAGGATGCCGGCCCTTTAAGACTGACTTCGCACCCCACCGAGTTAAAGGGAAAAACATGGAAACTCTGCAAGGATGGGGAATAAGCAGCTGTGCGTATAAAGTTTTCAACTGGGTTGGTAGGGGAGCAAAACTCAGCCTCTCAGTAGGTGGTACAATTTGCATTTAGTTGAAGGGCTGGAAAAGCTTGGGCATAACATGAGATGTGGAATATTAATTTCAAGGCGACGCCTTAGGAGAACGATAGCTCCGTGGGTCGTTTCGGGGAAAGTTTAGTTTTCGTTAAGTTAGGGCAGAAATTAAAAGAACATATAGTTCTTCCAGCGACTCCACCCTCTGCTTTTGTTGCTGCAAGTTGTAATCAAACGAAAGGAAGGACAATGCAGACGCCTGTCAAAAAGGGAAGTTGCAGATCCCTTGAACTTCCTGTTCAATGTGCACCCGTGGCATTTACAGTAAACGTGGCAGTGAATGCAGCATATCAACGCTCTTACAAGCAATGCAATTTATTAGAAAAATTAAGCAGCAAAACTCAGCTACAGAGGAGTTTGCCATCTTTAAACCATTTCATAAAACTGCATATAACTCAAAGTGACTCAGTGCTTTGGAATTGGATGCTTATTAAATGTCTAGCCACGACAAGGGTAAGGTTATCCAAGATATCTTGTTTTGATAACAGTGAAGCTAGCAGTAGAAAATATCCTTCATCATTTATCCACAGCAGGGTCAGAGCAAGTATGGAAAATAAATAAGTAAAAAATTGGCCTGCATTTTTTTCAGATCAGAGCATATTTCAATTCAGTTCAAAAATACTTTATTTATTCAGAAGGGAAATTTAATGTTATCGTAAAAGAGTATTTTCACAGAGCCGTTGTGGACGGTGACGCTGTGGGCAGTCAGTCTTAAAGCGAACCTGAAGAAATGCTACCAGGCCGATTTCCAGGCAGCAATTGCTAATCCACCTCATTTACTTTTGCTGCTCCTCTTTAAAGCTCCAAACCAGGCAGAGCGACATTGGAATCGGGGTTATGACCCTTGCCCTTTGTGATTGATGGAGGAGACGGCTTGAACTTCCTCTTTCTCTCTCTACTCTGACAATGCTTCGCAGCCAATCCTCCTTTATAACGCCTCTTAGACTTGGGGTCATAGTTCAGGTATTATTTAAGCTTTTGAGATGCTAATGAACTGCTACCAGTTAAAAACTATACCTTGTTGCCATGGTTGCGCATCATATCACTGTCCAAAGTAGAGAAGTAGGATAAAAACAAATCCTTCCTGCTTAATTGTCCAAACATCCAACACCTTCACTAAAACAGAGCAGTGCAATTCCAGAATCGGTAAAGAAGCAGAACATTGACAACAATCCAAGACACGACCTTAAAGTTTGACCTTACACAGAACCATTCATGCCCAAAAACCCTCTTAATGTGGCTAATTCAGAACAATTCTGCAAAGATGAAATGGATAAAAATTTCTCCACAGCAATGTAAAAGGCTCGCTGCCAGTTACAGTAAACGATTAGTGATAGTTGTGCTCCTGTGCCGCCATCCGTGGCATAATTAGATTTCAGTTTTAGGGGGAGTTATGCTCTCACGCAGGCTGAGGTGTCTTTGGGAAAGCTTTGACTTTGTAAAAAATAAAATCATCTTTGGGAAACTACTGAGAGTAAGGACATTTTGTAAGGGTGCAACGTTGCGTTTAAAGGAAAGAAACATAGTTCTAATCTTCAGGAAACATTTGGTGTAAAGGTAAGCTCATTTCCAAATCAGTGTGTTTTTCTCTTGGGTGCAGGTCCATGCCAAATTCAACCCCTATTTTTATGGAAAGCCCAGTGTAAAACAATCAGGAGCAAAGCATTTAAATCAGCCCTGAAGAGGTAGGTTTGTGTCAACAATAGTTGTGATGAATGATGATTGGGAAAGTAAGACCTTCAATCACATAAAAACCAAATTGCTCTACTTGACAGCAGAAATTGGAACTCAACAAGAGAAAGTTTTGCTGCCTCGTCGGCTACAATCAGGCATATATTGTTGACGGAGAATGAAGCTTCGGCCGAATGCTATGGTTTTCAAACCAACATAACACAACAAAGTGCTTTTCTGATTTAGTGGCTTTTTGACGTCTCTTTTGTCCGTCATTCACGTTTGCTCACAGACGGGTTTTTTTTTCTTTTCTTAGGTTTTAATATTTACTCTTGCGTCAAACATGCCAGGCTGATGTTGATTGCCGCCGCAGTGTCTCACGGAAGAGGTCAATAAATGCCACTGATTTCCACAGCGAACTTCCACAGACGGGTGAAAAAGAATCGGCTGCCATGCAATCAGATAGAACCCCGTGGGGTAAATTTCAGCTGCCATAAGGATCAAGTCGTTAAAGGCAGTCAAAGCTCATTAATGTAACAGTCTATTCATTCCTGCAAAGCTTCATTTCCCCCCCACTCTGCCCTTTAACAACCTTCACCGTGGAGCCTTCTCTATCTTTATTGAGATGAGTTTGATACTTTTTTTTAAATTAAACTCGTGTCCAGGACTGATGCTCCTTTCGTGAAGCTCTGTTAGGGTCTTCCAGCAAATGTTTATCAATCAATCAATCAAATTTTATTTGTATAGCACATTTCAGCAGCAAGGCATTTCAAAGTGCTTTACATCAAATCAAACACAAAAACACAATGCAACATAGAATCAACAATAAAAACACAACATCAAGTCAGGTTCCGTCAATAAATTTACAATTGATTACGTTTTGAATACAACTCTAAACAAGTGGGTTTTTAGTCGAGATTTAAAGGAAGTCAGTGTTTCAGCTGTTTTACAGTTTTCTGGAAGTTTGTTCCAGATTTGTGGTGCATAGATGCTAAATGCCACTTCTTCTCGTTTGGTTCTGGTTCTGGGGGTGCAGAGCAGACCAGAACCAGAAGACCTGAGAGGTTCTGGAAGGTTGATACAACAGCAGCAAATCTTTAATGTATTGTGGTGCTAAACCATTCAGTGATTTATAAACTAACAACAGTATTTTAAAGTCTATTCTTTGAGCTACAGGGAGCCAGTGGAGGGACTTTAAAACTGGTGTTATGTGCTCTATCTTCCTGGTTTTAGTGAGAACGCGAGCAGCAGCATTCTGGATCAGCTGCAGCTGTTTGATTGATTTGTTGGACAGACCTGTGAAGACGCCGTTACAAAAATATGTGTATGACATATCTCAGATTTTTATTTGGACCTGGGTCTGGACTTTAGGTCTGACTAGGCCCAGTGTAATATTTTGTAGTAATCTAAACTTTTCTCTTGTATCCCCGGCAGTATGTTTCCAGTCATTCTGCAGTAACGTGAACCTCTCCCCGAGTGTGAAGCTCATTTCCAGATCTCTTGTCTTGTATTTAGATCCTCCTAGTGCTTAAAGCTTAGAATATTTTTCAGATATTTTTGTTTATTTTTTACTGTACCATTTTTCTGCAACTTTGTAAATGGTGCATTTATGTTGATCCATCATATAAAATCCAATTAAAATACATAAAAAAAACAAATAAAAAAAAACTGCAGTTGTAACAATGCAACACATTAGGAAGTTCTTGAGGTAGCACTACGTCCGATGCTGATGCTTAATAACTGAAGAACCAAGAGCGTGACTATGCCCTCTGCTCATAAATCTCCTACATGTAACTGTTGTTAGCTTTGGGTGATTTCCCAGGTGTGGGCTGCAGAATCAGACGGAATAAAACAGGTGAAACTCCACAGCGACGTCTCAGAAGAATGCAGCGCAAAACTGGTACATCACATGGGCCCCGTGGCACAACGTGTATTGGTTACAAGATCATTTCATTTGGGTCATATATAAATTTATGAACATGACTTCAGGCACTATTATACGGTAGACATTTTCTCAAAGGCAAGTAGAAATGCAGACCGAAAGGTCAAGCTGTCAGCCGAGTTTCTGCTTGAAATGGTTTTCCTGACGTTAAGTAAACGAAAGTAGCTCTGGGATCACTCTTTATGAATGAGAAAATAGCCTGCAGAATGTAACATATTCTACAGGACATTTTTACCTTCTCTTTCTATAAATGTGTGAAAGTGAGATTCGACTGCTAGCTGTGCTTTTATCTTGGAAAAACGGGCAGATGTACAGTGGCAGGGAGTAACCCACATTCACTTATCTTCAGCATTAATGTCATATTAATTTTGGGGGTTTTGCATGATGTATATTCTAGGAAGGAATGATGAAAGTACTCCAATTTCAATGCATTTTGAAAACAGGAATTGAATGCCTATGCATGACTAGACTGTGAATTTTCACCATATCGTGCAGAGGAATCTCGTGTTTTCACAATCTGCATCTTACTTTTCTGGCTGGGGCCTGCATGTGAAGCACAGTTTCATACGTATTCAAAGGAATACGGTCAGACGTATTTCAAAAGGATCATGTTAAGCTTTCTATATTTGTTCCAAACCCAGTTTTGAGTTTTGATGTGTGCCTGGAATCGTTACCTTGAAACCCAGAAACAGGGGAAAAAATCCAGTAATGATCAATCCTATCACACACTGGTTGATCCTGGAAGGCCAGGATTACGATCCACAGTGATACGGTTGTTGTGGTGATATTGGCACCTTCTTAGTCTATCTCAGTCTGAGGACAGAATCCCCTTTTCAAGACGTCAGTACCGTCAACTTTGATGAAAGTTTCTGACTGGCCACTTGAAGAAGTCACATGGCCGCTTGGAAGCATTTCTATGGACACAGGAAACAAAAGCATGTTGGACAAACACTTGTTCACCGTCTCTTGAACCTAGTGAAAGGACCAAAGTGTTGAGGCGGGGGTTCAAGTTACCCACTGACACACACAATTTCTCGCCACTTAGTTGGATGAGTCGGGTTTAAGTGTGCATGAGACAGAACAGATTAGTGCACTATTTTTGAAATGGGTAAGGTAGGCTAATAAAAGCTCTCTAAAATAACCCTATATTGAGCATTGTTGAAAATTTACGGACCATACTTGAAAATCAGGTTGCCCCGGGCAACCAATTCAAGTAGCATCCTCCATTTCTCGTACGAAGAGTATTATAAACATCCATGATAAAACAAAAAATAAATAATTAAAAGCCCCAGACATAGTGACATTCATTCGATGATAAGTGCATGTGAAACTCAAATCACCTTCACAGTAACACAATACCTGCCAAAGAACGGCCGTGTCCTTCAAACTGCAGTTGAACACTTCAGTTCTCTACAAACTTTGTCTCTCTATTCAACTTTTGATTGAATAACACCTTGAAAAGATGTCAGGGGGAACACATTGCAGTGCAGTCATTTTGTTTCTTATATGTGGAAAAAGTTCCTTATGCTGAGCTCTTCATGGATCTTCTGCTGCCCTCCACTTTCACAGGAACAGACGGATAAGAAGGGTTTTTTTTTTCCTTTTTTTGTCCCTGCCTCGAGTGTCTCCCAGGACATGCGACAAAAGGTTGCAACGCCTCGGTATTCGAATGAATTTTACAGGTGACGTGCTCTGCACAAAAGGGAGCGTAACAAAGAGATCTTGTTGTGCAGCGCGGAGCACAGAGCAACTTTTCTTCCTAAACTGTGACAACGTCCCTTTGACTACTTTTATTCTTCATTGATTCTATTTTCATTAATCGTTTGGATTTAACAGCCTGGAACTCATTACTTCAATGTGCCAGCTTAAGGGTAATGCACGTTGGATCCTTAAATTCATCTGGAGAGAAAGGAGGAAACTCGCCCGGTCCCTGGGGCTCATTTTGTCCAATGTAAGGCTCGACGGCTCAATCATCCTTGAAGAGATTGGACGGCGGCCCCTCCACGGAAGCAGTAGGCCATAGAATTGTGAAATATGCTCAAGGACAGGAGCTGCGAGAATTTGTGGAACTTTAGAGTCGTCAGGATTATTGAGAAGCTGTGTGCCATTACATTCAAATGTGAGTCAAATTCATAGTGCTGCTGAGAAACCTGCCTGTTGTAGCCCGAGTCCCGCCAGCCAGTTCACATAATCAATTTCATCATCTTTGAAAACGCCGCACAAACATTCCCAAGGAGGTTTCATTGTGTATTCTGAAAGGTTTGGTTTTGCTTATTCGCTCAACTTTTTTTTACAATGCTAGGTTCTGTTCGGGGTCAGAAGAGGCCTGGATGTAATCCCAGTGATCAAAGCTCCAGGTGAGTGGTCACCGTCCAAATTCATTAAGGGTCACAGAACAACAATATCATTGTCAATCCTGCAGATCAATTTAAAATACCCCAAATAATCAACATGTAAGCTTATGACAAGAAACTGGAGGAAACCAATAAATACATGAGTACACACCATCCTGTCAACCAGCAGTCGTAGATTCATAAGATTCATGCATCTAAGAAGTTACTGTGACTTTTTTTTTAATCACATTAAACTCCTATAAAATTCTTCTATTTTATATTCCATGTGGTGCATTAACACATTCTGTATTTTTTATTTTTATGTGAAAAAGTGAGGCAAGCATTTTGTATCCAGCCCCATTTATTCTGATACATCTAAAGGAAAACCAGGACAACCAATTGCTTTCACAAGCCATCTAATTAGTAAATAGTTTTCCTTTGTGTAATTTAATAAATCCATCTTTTAATTGTAAGTCTGCGAGTTAGATTCATGTTTCCTGCCCTACCGGACGCCTTCGGGCCCTTGGTCAAAGAGCTTGACCCCAAGCTGCACCCTTAGTTGCCTACAGATTGGTCTGTAGTGCAACTGAGTCAACTTGGGTAAATCTTTTCAGTTGGTCAGTATTACTTGAAATGTGTTGCATAAGTTTGTTTTTACTGATGACTTTAGGGAATAAACATCATCATGAAGACCCAAAGAAAGCACCAGTATCCTAAAACGTGAACCTCTAACTGGGGGTTCAGTCCATCGGCTGAAATGGAGAGAGTATGGTGCAACGTCACACCTACCAACACTCGACTGTCTACCTAAATGGAGAAGACGAGTAAAAACGGTATTAATCATAGAAGCAGCCAGAAGGGTCAGAAGGTGATTGCTGCAGCAATCAACTACCACAGTTTGGAGAATCTGTCAACGGTACAACTATTAGTTGTGCTCTCTGCAAATCTGCTGCTTATGGTGGAGAGGGAAAGTTGTTGAAATGTTCAGAGTGCCACTGCAAGCCCCTTTGGCAGTTTGCATCGTGTCACACAGGGGAGATGGAAAAACCTGTGGAAGAAGGTTCCAGATGGCAACTGTGGGCTTTCTGCAGGGATCCACAGCTCAGATGAAAGGATCTGTCGACTACTATTTGCACACGCCACAGATCTGTCCTTCGTGGAAGAGGGGCAAGAACACATCTGCTCCTTAAAGAGTCCCGCAAGTGATCCCACTTGCAGTTTGTTATAATCCGTGGTTATAAACCAACAGTACACAGTCACCAGAACACGCCATAACCCCCCACTGGAGTGGGACGACTAAATTCTGGGAAGGCCGTTCTTCAGCAGCCTTCCTGATAAACAGAAGGCTGCTCTGACCAAAGAAGCTGGTCAGAGTTGATCTGAGATAAATACCAGGTAGAGGCTGACTCATATCTGAAGTTCAGATTCCAGTAGGACGACGACTTTGATCTTACAAGCCAGAGCTGGATTGTTTTAGATCAAAGCTCAGTCACATGCCAGAGCGGCCTAGTCAAAGTTCACACCTGAGTCTAATTGAAAATCAGAGACGAGGCTTGAAAAGTGTTAAAAATGTTAAAGCTGATACTCTAAAAACACTTGCAGAGAAAGGTGGTTCTGCGAAATATTGAGTTAGGGACGCTGAATACAAATGTGGATCATGATATTTGCTTTTTAATAATTCAAAAAAACTGACAACCTGTATCATTTTGGCGCTACTATACAATTATTAACCATATTTTAATGGTTTATTATATGAAATCCTAATAAGGGGTATTAGATTGTAATCTCACCATTTAAGTTTGTGGCTGGAAAGGGGCAAAATGTAAAAAAATCAAATAAGCTGGGAGAGTGCGAACATTTTTGGAAAGCTGCTGAAGTTCATCTCAGGACCCCATTCTGCTTATCAGGAAGTCCAGTAAACACAGTCTGCTGATGATGAATGATGAAATGTCGCCCTTGCTTTACAACGATTTTATTCTCTCGTTAAATAACCAATCGCAACCGTGAGCAAAGTCTTGCACACTTTCCAAAAATACCCAGTACGTTTCCTACAGTATCTTGTGTGTGGTTTTTTTTTTTTTTTTTTTTTTTTAAAGAATGATAAGACCCTGGTCACAAAGAGAGCTGGCCAGGAAATGCACCATTCTGCTGTATTTTCTGCCTTGCTTTTATAGATCCTACATTTGGCCTCCCTCCACGCTCATCTGATTAGAATACTTCGTTCTATATGCCTCACGGCGTAACGATCTCTCCCCTGTCTCTGAGTGAGTTTTTGCAATATTTTTGCCCTCAGAGTTCTATTTGTGCGTTGTTTTTTTTGGCTCGGTCGATACCTGCAACACTCCCACAATATTTCATCCCAAACAAATACCCCGCGTAATGATCAGCGGCATGCGGGACTCCAGCGCTCTAATCAGCATTCCTCTCCCAGCCACACGACACCAAAAGGCTTCAAAGCATAAGGAATTGCTTTTTCGTCAGCCACAATATGACGAGTCAAAACACTAATTACAATATCTGCCAAAATTATATCAACAAATCATTTTTGCCCGTCTTATTATGTCCCCTCCCTCTCCCCGCCTATTTGGCCTGAAGGTTCCCCCAGTGGACCCTGAAAGAAATTCATCATTTATGTAAGAGCTGTGGACTGAATTTGTGGACATAAATTCTGTCGGCGGCATGCCTCTCTCCCTGCCAGCTCGGAGCGTAAAGAAAGCCTGAGTCATGTTTAAATGTGGACTGTGGGAGATCATAAATCCTTATCGGAACAACCTTTGACCACTCCAGGCGTACGGCGCAGGAGGCCTGCGAGCCGTTGACGTAGCCGATAAGGAGCTGGAGGAATCGAACACTTGTTTATGGCTGAGAACCGTAAAAGACGCTTTTTTTTACCCCTCTACTCAGCTCCGGACCGCGCAGGCGAATTTTGTTTCCACCCCTGGCAAAGACGTGCAACGAGTTTTAAAAATTAAAATAAAAAAGTGTTTTATTATATCAGCATAAAATTACTCAGAAATGTCTGTTAGAAATAATAGTGTTTTTCATGGCACACGCTACCCGCTTAGATAAGGGAGCATTCAGTCTTCCTTGCAACATTTCACAAGGTTAACCAGACGGTTTTATTCTGCGATCTCTCTAGATCAACCTGGAATTTTCTCTTATGTTTTTCTCAGCTTACTCCACTTGTTTTCTGACTGGGGACAACTGGTAAGAACTGGGGACTGAGACGGCCATAGTAAGTTGTGGATCATTATCCATTTGAGGACAATATGGAGACAACAGTCGTGTTTTTGGACTTTGGGAGGAAGCTGGAGTACCAGGAGAGAACCCACGCATGCACAGGGAGAACATGCAAACTCTGTGCAGAGAGACACCGGGCTGGGATTCAAACCCACGACCGTCTTGCTGCATGACAATGGGTGCTACTAACTGCGCAGCCATTGTGATCTAAACTCCCAATACATTTTCTGTTAGAGTTCATCAGGTTTTTATTTCAAATCCTCCGCTAATCCTCCGGAGTCCAATTTAATTTTATGCAATTTGAGAAGACATCTTTGGAAGAGGGGAAAAGGGCCGACGGCGTCATAGATTTTCTACCATATGTTCTCATCTGCTCATTCTTGGGTTGGTTTCATAACCTGCACAGAGCGTTCGTCGTCGTCCTTCATCCGACAAAAGTTAAGCTAAGCTCCCATGGAGATCTGCAGACTCCACCTGCATGCACAGGTGTTAGTGCGACATAAAAAGTTTTTTTTTTTTCCTATAAGAACCATTGGCATTTAATGACTAATGGTTGTCATGGAGACGTGGTGGCCACCCTTCTCATTCTCCATCAGTGAGCAGTGGACATTTTTTTTCCACCTTCATATCCTCATTTACTGAGCCAGACAACTATGCTTTCCTTTTCAAGAAATTGATGCTATTTTCATGTCATATTTATGCAACAGGGAAAGTAGAAATTTATCATAAAAATGCTTCTCTTAATTAATTTTCAAGGGATTGTTGGGGCAGCAGCTGTGCTATCTGCGGCTTTAACAAGTAAACACTGACGTTATAGAATATTGCTTTCTCTAATCAATAAATGGCCTTGAGGTAAAGGTTTAATGTTTCTCAAGTTTCTACATCCGCAATGGGTCTTAACGCATCTTTGCCAAGGCCGCCAACAAATACGTCCAAGTCTATAGAGCCGAACCAGCCCTAACGCGTTCACGTAACGTTCCCCGCTCTAAATCAACAAGTAATTGAAGCGGGGAGAAAAGGTCGCAGCAAGGTGGATGATAACTAAATTACAGCTAACCCGTCTCGACCTCGGCCGCACCGCCTCCACTCTCTCCTTCATTTTCCCACACCAGAGCGATTCTTCTCGCCCCGAGAGGCAGAACCGCGGCTTCTCTATGGCTTCTGCACGTTTCTGCATCCGAATCGGTTTCACGTCATCCCACATAAAAAAAAAAAAAAAAAAAAAAAAAAAGAAAGACATCTGCTGCTTAAGCTCCTCTGGCTCTGAAAGCAGAACCTAAAAGTTTAAACCCGCTCATTTCCAGGCTCTCCTCTCCGGAGTCCAAGGTGGAGCGTGTAATCCACTGGTGGCGGGTTGAATGAAAAACTTCCGTCGGGGATTTAGGAGAACCAGAGGAGCTCGCAGGAGAAAAGCAGCAAAAGGAGGCGTGTGGAACCACGACAGCCGCCTTCGAAACGCCGCGGAAATGTGTGACGTTTGGATTAAACGCATGAATTAAAAGGCATTTCTTTCTTTCCACACAGTAGCTCTTATAAGTGTGCAAACTCCCTGTTAAGTTTTGTTTTTATGTAAAAAGAAAAAAAAAAGACACCATGATAAATAGTTTTAAACTGTTCTCACCTTTTAATGTGACATTAGCTTTGTACACTTAATCATAAAAACGAAGCAATCTGTTAGGGTGAGGGTGGGTGCATACAAATTTTAAAAAGCAGGAGGAACCCGGTTACATAAGAGTCAACACCCTTAAACTAACGCTTTGTTGAAACACCTTTTTATTCAATTTCAGCTTGCAGACTGCTCTCTCAGCACTCTACATCTTCTGCTGCTAATATTTGCCCAGATGCTCTGTTATATTTAGTCCGGCGCTCTGCCTCTGCCATTCTGAATCATTAATCTTCTTCTGGTGAAGCTTTTGTTTCGTACTCGTCTTTGGGCTCCTTTTGATGGAGGAACGTGACAGCTCTCTTCACCTTTAGCTGATTTTGAGTCAAAATGGACCTAAAGCCTCCAGAACGTCTTAATCAGCCTTGACAAAAAAAAACAAAAAACTATTTCATAAGGAGAAAAGTAATGCCACAGCATGATGCTGCCACCACCATGCTTCATTGTGGGGAGGGTTTTTTTTTTTGTTTTTTTTTTGTTTTTTTTGGGGGGGGGGTGTGGGGGGTTGTGATGCACAGTGAAAGGTTCAAGTTTGGTTTCAGTTGTTTTACCAGAATATTTTGACAGATTTTAAGTGGGCCAACATATTTTCTTCTGTCTATCAGCCATACTTAATCGCGCAAATGGAAATGTTACGTTTTGACTTTTTTTACTTTTTAACTTACTTTTACTTTTGGAGCTTTGTTTGCAGTTTACCCATCTGCTGCGGTGTTGTGTAAAGTTGGTGAAAGATGTCATAGCGATATGACAAAGTATATATATATGAAGTGTAAGTAAACACAGGCTTAACCAAACAGTGTCAACGTCTTCCTGATTCTGGTTCTAGCAAGTGTAAAACCTCAATAAACTGTTTGGCTACTAGAAAACAATTAATTGAATATTTCAGTCCCAACAACAAGGTTGTATTTAAAGTTTTATTTCTTACATGTCAGTTGAAGAATTTGAACATAAGGTTTTGTTCTGCGTGGTATTGTTGAACCGCACGTCTTAGAAAATGAAACTTCAGCTTGTCATCACACAAGAAACCACACTGTCTGCTATTTCAATACATCTGTTAAGATTTCTCCTTTCCACATAACTTAAATTAGATCTCACTGGATATGGATTACCTTAAGTATTTAACCTCATTTTCACTCTAGTGAGCATTTCTGCTGTTTTATTTAGTTCTTGTCGTTCCGCATGTTTTTGTTTTTCCTGGAAAATATTCAGCCACAAAGTTGACAGAGAAACGGAGAACACATGAGACTGTGGAGAGAGAACAGAACGGGAGGCAGATGGCAAATGACCAGGGTAGAGACCTAAGATCTTATTATTTACTTATTTATTTATTATTTTTTACAAATTACAATTAAATTTGAAGGCTATAAGAGGCTCCTAGACAACAAAACAATTAGTTTTTATAAGTGGGGGGTGAGGCTCTACTGCAGTACAGCAGTACAACCAGAACACAACAGGAAGTCCTTTAAGTCCTCCAAGTGTTGCTGTAATCCTCTTGGCAGCCCCCCTGCTGTTGTTTTATTAAATGTGTCACTTATTTTGCAATTAATCTCCTCAGTTGCTGATGAGTTTATTCAGTGGACCATGACATACAAACACTGCGGTGTAATTTTTGGTAGCTTCACACAACGAGATCCATTTGATCCTTTGTGACCTCTCTCCAGGACAGATGACCTTCACCTCAATTTAGTCTGATTCATAACAACATGAAGTTGATGTGAATCTTCATGCTGAGATGAAACCAAAAGGTGCGTGTTAGTTTGATGGTGTGCAAACTTATGCGACCGGGCTATTGCACTTTTCTCTGTTATATTTTTCATCTCTCTCTTCAGTTGAACTGATATGTATCAAATTAAAAGTCTCGCCTCATGAAGTGACGTTTTAACCAGAGTGTGTACACTTTTGCCACTGCCCCTGTCATGAATGGGTAAAATACAGGCTTTTTTCTGTTTTGTGATTTCTTGCTTTTGTTTTGTTTTCCTCCCATCAACTGTCAGTGTTTCTTTTAATTTGTACAGTCAAGAACACACATATTAATATATATATATATATATATATATGTATATATATATCTTTACACAAACAATGCATAAACATAATGACGATAATAATAAATACAAAACTCGATATGAAAATTAACGCTGTTACTCGCCTCACACTCGCTCACGCACGCCCACACACAGTCGTCCAAGGCCTTAACTGGACCTGACACATTTGTACATCTCAGTCCTGAGGTTAGTCTCATGAGCTTTAAATATCCCTCATTTGGGTCGATTGTGACGATGCAAACGAAAAACGTACACATTGTCTTTTATCCGTTCAGACAGATCACCTCCCATGGAAGAGAAGCATCTTTAATAAGGAGAGTGGCTTCATGCAAATGATGCTCTCTTTGTGATTGCCCCCCAACCCCATCACACACCACACACACACACACACACACACTGGGTATGGCTGCTACGGCTGAGCCCGTCTGCCAACTGTGGAATAACTCAACCGGACTAACACTATCTGTGAGAAGAAGGTGCAGAGCTGTTACTCGTCTGACCAGATGGCAACAGGACGCATTCGCACACGTACAAACTCACACAGCGCACATGTCCTAAATGCTTCATGAGCTACATGATTGGAACCGAATGGGTAAGTAAAAACAGTGGCTTTGTAGGTTCACGAGAGTATATGCTCCGACTAAGAACAAGGTCAGTCTCTCCGCTGAGGCCATTTGTACCGCAGCAGATGTCCCGTCGTGAGTGTGGACCGTACACAGCTAATCCCACCACTCCTTCCATGTCAGTCGGGGCGATAATTAGCTCCAAATATATCTTCCCATTCAATTCATCCTTTCTGCGCACATCGTTGTGCCAAAAACTCCCAAGTATTTCCTTCAGCGCTGCAGACTATCTGCTTGCATCAGAGATAAAGCCTCCTTATCTTCCGACAGAGAAAAAATAAAAATCCATTTATCTCCGCTCGGAAACGAGACCGCGTGTCTCCTGAAGGCGGAGCACTCACACCTCGCACTCTATGGATCCTGAAATGGTGCACGTGCACGGCCTGTTTTCATTCACCAACGAGTCCAGCGCCTCCGAGTTGGAGTGGTAAGTCAGGTAGTACTCCTGCAGCTGAGAGTTCAGGTCCTGTTCCTGCTTGCGGGCCTTTTTCCTGCGCTTATGGTTGACTGAGTGCTCCTGCAGCTGCCTCATGGTGTTGGGGTAGCGCCTCCACGAGACGTAAATAACCAACAGGATCAATGCCAGTGACAGGAACAGGGCTACGCTGCCTGCAATGATTTTATGGAAAGCCATATGTTCAAACTTCAGCTCTGGGAGAAATGGCGTGGGGGTCTGTGGAGAGAAGGGGGGCGTAGAGCTCAGGGTGCTGGTGGTGGGATCCGCCATCTTTATGTGTGTCCTGGCAGGACTCAGAGGAGATGGGGTAGATTTCTGTGGCGGCGGTGATGGACGAGTCAGGGCCGGGACTCCGGTGGCCACCGGCCAAACCGTGACGCTCACGGCTTGGGTGGAGGTTAGAATGACCACAGCTGTGGTCGAGAACATGTTTGCAGCGTCTGCGCATATCGAGCGGTTCCTCACCACGTCCACCACCCTTTCGCCCTGCGCGGCCTTGGGGCCGCTGCAAATCATGTTGATGTCTTTGGGGTCCCTGAAAGTCCGGAGCCACCCCATGAGGGGGCAGATGCTGGGGCTGCAGTCCCAGGCGTTGCCCGCCAGGCTGATTGTGGTCAGGGCGGTCCACGCCTCCACCACCTCCACGGGAACGCTGCTCAGCTTGTTAGTTTCCAGGTTAAGCGTCTGCAAGCTCGGCATGCAGCGGAAGACGTCCGCCTCCAGCATTTGGATTTCGTTCCCGGAAAGATCCAGCTTTTGCAGTTTCGGCCAGGTCCAGGGAACCCCTTGGCTTATCGACCGGATCCGGTTCCACGCCAGGTAGAGCGCCTGGAGGTTGGTAAGGCGTGGGAAAATGTAGAAATTAATCCGGGAGAATTGATTGTGCTCCAAATGTAGCTCTCTCAGCTTGGAGAGCCCCAAAAACGTGGTGCGAGTGAGGCTGCGCAAGCGGTTGTAACCCAAGTCCAAAAACTCCAAGCTGCGGCATTCCAGAAACGTGCGAATGAGGATCTGTTTTAGCCCGTTAGATCTGAGGTGCAGATTCTGCAGCTTGCGCAGCCCATAGAAATAGCCTGGCTGCAGAGACTGCAGCTGATTATAGGAAAGGTCCAGATTTCTCAGGTTTGGTATGGCACTGAACGTGTTGTTGTGCAGAAAGCTCAGCTTGTTGGAGCTCAGGATCAGCTCCTTCAGCCTGCGCACACCGTGGAAGGCTAAGGCGTCGATGCTGTGGATGGAGTTGTGGTCCAAGTAAAGCCAGATGAGCTGATTGAGCTGGGCAAACTGGTATGGCAGCAGAACCAGCAGGTTGTTATAGCGCAGAGACAAACCCTGGCACCCCGTTGTGATGTTTATTGGAATGTCTTGGAAGATGCCGGACTCGCAATAAACAATCTTTCCTTCACAGCGACAACTCACAGGGCACATCCTCTCCCCCTTGCTGAGCAGCAGCAGAACAGCTGCCTGCAGAAGAAGACAAGATAACCTCCAGTCCAACATCACAGAACCTGTTGGGGGTAGAGTGGGGCACAGGCAATCAAAGGGATGACTCAGTTTCTGAAAATGCATGCAGCAACATGGATTGAATGAGTAAAGGTAGGACTTTCATTTCCTCAAACAGTGGATATGCTCTGGGTAACAGCTTGAGGTCTGTTTTTGAGACCAGCTTCATTAAGAAACGTTCACAGGTGCTTTTACTATTTACAGATGCATATATGAAGACAAGTTAGAGATGAATATAGTTTTGATTAAGCGAACAGGTGTATTCCAAAAACAGTTTTTCTAGCAGAAATACTGGCAGCGAATAGAGACAGACTCATTATAGTAGAAATCTTTCATTTTAAGCTGATCACAGCTGTCGTCCTGGCTACTAGGAGACTGAAGAGACAGAAACTGTGTCACTAAAACAGTGAAGAACTGAATGACTTACCCATTATCACTGAATAAAGGAGTAATCCTCCGGGGGAAGGAGAGGAAAAAAATGGATTAGGAGCGTTTTTTTAAACTGGTCTCAGTCAGTCTGCGCAGCTGCAGGGGTCGGTCCGCACACTGAGCGCTTGCACTTGGGGAGCAGACGCAAGTTTCTCCGCAGCGGTCAGAGCCGCGCCGGGTCCTACGGGTGACGCTCCGGAAAGGGGGGACGCGGTCTCACTTGGCTCGTAGTTGGACCCGCCGCTCCACTTCAGTCTGCTGTGCTCGCAGTTACCCATTTGAGCGCCAGTGGACTGATGCACATCACCCCCTCCTTCTCCTCTCTGCGCTCTCTTTCCCTCCTGCCTCTCTTTACCTCACTCCTTTCTCAGAGGCGTAGGCGTCCTCAAGAACCTAAGCTTACAAAAGACGGGTTTCTGCCATGGAAAATCCTGCCATTAACTAATTATTGTTAGGAGTGTTTATCAGTTGCATTTGATTGCTGCTGGTGTTTTTAGGGATGTTGAATTTAAATGTGGACCATGCCCTTTGGTATGAAGGGTGAAATATAACAGTTTTCCAGGGATTTTCTTCTGAATCTTAATAGATTAAGATAATTTCTCTGATGTTTGCCAGAAGGCGTGTTGATCTGCTGTGATTGGATTTAATTAAAGCAGCATCATTATGTGAGATTGACTTTTTTTTTTTTTTTTTTTTTTTTAGGTTCATATCATGCTATAATATTATTCCCTCATCATAAACATACCTGGAGTGTTGCATTGATGCTTCAATGCATGTTAATCTACCGTAGCAACCATTCAGCTGTGTAAAACGCCTGGGTTGACCTAGCTCCGCCTTGGAGGACAAAGCTCCTCTTCATAGCTGCAGTTTCCAAGCATCCACCTCACAGAGCAGTACTTCCTCTTCTACTCCTCCACTCAGCTCCTTCAGACTTGCCAGCAGCAATTAGCAAACACCTGATGGAACTGTGCGTCTGGTGAGCGCAGTATAGAGGCTACTTCTTAGTGCAACGCTGGTAGAAATTTTGTGAAATGGTCCGTAGAGGAGCGATGTGGTGATGACTTCCTCTTTCAGAAAGAGCAAGAGGGTCTTAGAGACAGAGACACAATTTCAAGGCGTTAAATTACAAAGTAAAATTCATTTTGAGACATATTTGAAGTATACCGCATTTTTATAAAAAACTGAAAGTAACTTCATTGAAGGAATAGTTACTTCATTGTGCCACAAAATGTGGCTGGAAAACGCGTACTACTGCCCCTTTAAAATATGTGACCCAGATTGATTGACCAGGCTGAAAACTTCACAGGTCGCCATTTTCAACTGTACAAAATAAACACAACTGGTTGAAGCAAATGTATTTTGTAAAGAGCTATAGAATAGAATAGAACACCCATGCACACACACGCACACGCACACACACACACACTCATATGTTAGAGCAGCTTAGCATGTTTAGCTAACCTAACAGTCAAGCAAAAATCAAGAATGGATAAAAATGCTGAAATTTGTGCAAGAAACATCTGTCGACAGTAAAAAATTGTATTCTTTATATGTTTATTTAGTGTGTTGTGGACAGTGTCAGGTGGAGGAAGCAACATTTTTAGAGGAGATGACATATTAGCTATTAAAACTATATCAGTTAGCACCACCGTTAGCTTCCCTCTCTACATCTTAATCTGAATACAACTGAGGACGCTGGTTGAATCAATCATTACACACACTTGTCCACCCTAGTAGAGTAAGGCTGATATGCTTATTTGTGCTGTGAATGAATCAGCATAAACTCCGTCTCAGTTTAGCAACAGCTCTAATGCTAATGCTAATGCTAATTCTGGTGAAACTTGGTGAAAAGTTACACTTTTCCTGGGTTTGTGGGTAATCTCTCTGTACTCCAGTCTCCCATAACGACAACATGTGTTAGCTTAGCTAATTTCAACATGTCCCTTAGGAGTGGGGACATGCTTGTCTTTTGTGCCCATTGACAGGGATGTCTTCAACTGTCAAAGCAGTGTTGACCCTCTCTGTGACCTTGTGAGGATCAAGCAACATAATTTTAGAGAAGCTATAAAAAAAAAGAGAGAGATGCTTTTAAAACTCCTTATAATCTCTGTCACACTGTTCCCTCTGTGTAAAGTCTTTTTAGAGAAATGCCAGAGAAAGTGCTGGAGTATATGGAGCATGGAGTTGTGCTTGTTTCTATGCGCTGTGAGTGTGTGTGTGTGTGTGTGTGTGTGTGTGTGTGTGTGTGTGTGTGTGTGGGTGCGTGTGGGTGTGCGTGTGTGTGTTTCTTTTGCTCCCTGATTGCAAAAGGGACACATTTGGCTGTTTGGAAATATTTCTGATGGCAAAAATAGATACTCACTGCTTTGAAACTAAATGAGCACCAGTCAGGCCTCTTATTAATTTAAGACTGTTTCAACAGTGAGAGAGCTACAAGCAGTATGTCTGGCTTTCTACTAGAACAAATAGCCTGACTAATTACCCAAATAATGTGATCTTGTTGTACTTGTGCCGTTCTAAAAGTTGCAGCGCTCCAATTCCTTATTTTTGCTTTGAGTCACACGTTAAAATAGCAATAAACTAAGGTTTTAAAAGCCATTGTAATCATAATAACAAACACGTTATAGTATTTTCAGCAGCAGAAGGGATAATTGCTGCTTTTACTTTCCAAATAAAATAAATTATATCCTTCCATAAATATCCATTTAAGATTTTGGGAAAAATAAACAATACAATGAAAACACAGCATGAAGCTGCAAAGTTTATCATTCTGTCTCTCATTATTTAAAATATAAATATAAAGGGTATATGTTAATTTTAATGATCTGTATTTAACTCAAATATTATTTGTTTGGTCATCTAAATTGTGTATTACTCTTCAACCCTCACTTTAAGGTTGAGGCCTGGGACTGTATTGATCCACAGCGTTCCACTCCAAGACCCCAGCCTTCTGGGGGGCCGAAATATAGGGCCCCCATATCCAGTCTCCTTAGAACAGAAGAAGAAGAAAAGAAAGCATACAGTGATTTTCCAACAGAAAACCAATGCTGTTTTATGTTCTTGTTGTTCCCAAAAGCTATATGCTATATGATTCAACTGGAGGGGCGGAGTGCTAGTAGATCTTTTCTGACTGTATTTCACAAACAAAGAAATAAATAAATAACAAAAAAAAACCCCCAAAAAACCCACGAGGAGCACAATTTTGTTGCTCTTTTTTATTTCTTCAACCATAATTTTATTTATTTGCTGTGTGTTTGGTGTTATTCTCACTCTTAGTGTGAGAATAAGGGAGCATTCGCATTCCTGGCTGCCCCAAATAATATTTATGCCACGTAGTGCATTGGACTGGGAAGTATCAATTAGGCCCTAACATTAAAATATTAGTCACATTAAGTCTAATTTTTTATTTTTTGCTTTAAAAAACCTGACCCTGAGTCCTGGATCAGACCAATCGTCCGACCTTGACCAAAGGTCAGCTAGATGACACAACTTAGGTCGTTTGAAACATCAGCAGTTTTTAGAGTCAACACACTGAGCAACCATAATGATCATGATGATGATGATGATGATGACAGCTAAAATAGGTGGTAGCAGATTCTAAATTTACGGCTCATTTCTCCGTTACCAGTCATTCGGCGCTGATAATTAACACTTGTTGCACCTATTAAGAGTGGTGTCAAAGCCTAATTATGCAAACAGCCTAAGTGTGATGGAGACGAGCAGTTCGCACCTCTGTCTGTCTGTGATGCGACGCCATGAGATCATACACTAAACAGTATTTAAACCAATAGCCTGAATTAACAGAACACGTCAGATTGAACCGCCCTCGGAGTCTGCCGGCAGACAGAGACGGTTCTCATTATGAGCCGGTCCATCCTCCATTCTTCACACTTTGTTCACCCTGCTTCAAAACAGACTCTCTGGGAAACGTTATTGGACAGCTTTCCAAGTCAAACAATGTGGTAACAGCGACCCCCTGTGCTCATAATGTGAAATTACTTGTTTTTTGTAGTTTTTTTTTTTTAACTGGTGATACTGAGCCACAACTCTGTGACCTCTGAAATGTCAAAGCAGAAAGCATCCAGGTTTGCTTTGGCGTGAGGATTTAATCATGATGGATTTACACGGGTTTGAGGTGGAGAGAGAGAGAGAAAGAGAGAGGCGGGGGTTGCTCTCTGCCAAACGAAAACTTAGCGTACGGTATGTGGGGCTGCGTAATGAAAAGGTGAGTTCGCCTCTGCTCCTGGAGCATCTCAGCGGGAGAGGACGTGAGATAGCTTTTTGTTCATTCAGTGCCTCCCAGACGTATATAGACGCGCCCGCCCGTAATTGAATGTCAAATAAAATCCGCTCTTCAAAGTGGGGTGAGCAGGCGCACACGTGTTTGAGGAGCTCACATGCCATTCAAAGTTGGCGCTGCGCAGAGAGGATCCGTGGTAGTTTCTGCTCAGGGAATGGGAGGGAGCGCGTCGCGTTTACCGACCGATCAGGTGTCAGCTCTACAAACACGTTATCAGGTTGAGTATGAAAACTGGAAACGTGACTCCTTCGTGTCCACAGGCTGTCAAAAACAGACAAAGTGATCATTTTCATAGATGACAACTGCTATCATTTGCCGTCAAACGCAGGTGACAAGCCTATCAGCTTATCCTAGGAAGGCATAATGTGTGCTTACCTTAAAAAAACCAAACAAACAAAAAACAGCCAACGTCTATTACTTGTTCATTTTAAACCCACTTCAGGCCAACAATGTACACCTATTATGTCTACTGACGGGTGAAGTGAGTGATGCTGATTATATCTTTATTACCACCTGTTGGATCTGCAGTGCTGCCAAAAAGTGTTTACCCATTTACAGACTTTTTCTCTTTAAGTTTTTCTTTCTTTTCACACCTAAATGTGTCAGTCATCAAACTTATTTATATAGCATGTAAAGATTACGTCAGTAAATAAATAAAAAATAAATAAAAAACTGTAGTTTTCGGCTGTTTATAAAGGAAGAAAATCATTCAAATCCACCTCACCCCATGAGAAAAAAACCCCAATTGCCCTTGTTGCAATGAAACTTGCCCTCAGGTGTGCGTGATGATCAGTACTCAGCCTGTTATATCCATGTAGTTGAATCTTTTTAGCTCCATTTGCAGTGGGGGTTCTTTGGGCCCACTCTTCTTTTTGGAATTGTTTCAAACGTGGCCTGGGTTTTCAGGGATGAGCGCCTCGTTTAAGGTCGTTTTTCTGTCCTCACCTTGACTAGCTAGCTTCTTAGCTTTGTTTGTGTGTGGTGTGCTTCAGGTCAGCCACTTTCAAGATTTTCTAATAGAAAGCAGAATTTATTGGCCTGCTGTCAATCACAACGAGTTATCTTGAAGCAAAGGAGCAGTAAACCGTCACACTACCACCTCCATGTTTGACTGCTGGTGTGATGTTCTTTACCAAAATGTATCACAGGACGCAAACAAAACAAAGTTTGCCAGACAACGATTTGTCCAAGTAACTATTGCGATAATCAATAATGCTGTTTTGAGCCCATTTTTATGTGATATATTGTTAGAATTTGTTCTCATCTTAACTTGTCTTTGACTTATTTTGAGTTATGTGTTCATGTTTTCTAATTTACTTTGAAAGGCACAGCTGCAAGTTCTTTATCCTGTCACTTTCTGTTTATGTGCATGTTGTACTGCTGTTGTCCACTGGGGGCAATGAGAGCAAGTTCTTGTCGTGAGGCAGCACTGTTCTAACAAAACAGAAGAAGTTAAAACCTGAAGGTTAGCACAGCTATCTGACGAAAAGAAACATGAGTACTGAACAAGAAAACGCAACATATATTTATAATGACAAAATAACATTATTCTGGCCTCTCAAAGGGCCATTAACTTAGAAAAGAACATTTAAATATGGAACTGGGAGATATTTAAAATATCATAATTAAAAAAGAACATTATGTCTCTAAACAAAAAAATATTAATCACCAGAATGACAATTATGCAGCTCATTTTACTTCACCATACAAATTTATTCTTGTACTATTCTGACTTTGTTCTCGTGATGTTATTACGGCTTTACTCTCTCAGTTTGACAACTTTGTTCTAGCAACTGCACTATTTTCATTTTATTAGCGTGGTTCTAACTCTCTGTCGTAACAGTCTGGATGAAATATTCTGGTCAGTCCTCAGAATATTCCCCCCCCAAAAAAAATTAGTCATTGATGGCCAAAAGTGAGAACTTTCTAGTAGCCTCTGAGAGTCAATTGTAGCCAGTGAGTGAAATTTAACTTGCTTTTTCCCCACAGGCGCTGTTCTAAACCAAAACCAAAAGAAACCCCCAACATTTACTGGGGTTTCCTCATTTTTCTCTTGCAGAGAAGTCAACAACCCCCTACTGAGTGAGCAGCAGTCTTTGTAATGTAACCACATCAGCTCGCACTATGTCTCTTAACAACTTTGATTAATAATAACTATCCCAGTTATATTGCTAAATCAAAGTAAAAATTTGTAAGTCTTTGATGATATTTTATTGCAAAGCCATCTATTAAGAGCAAGTTGCATTATTCTGAATGATAAAAAGGATTAGGTGTCTTCTAGATAGCGGTAAAATTTAATTGTTTGTGATTAAAGAGACTCAAGGACGAACGGAGCCTCTCTGTTCGTCTGGAGCAGAGAAGCTGATGAGAGAAAATATGCCGCAGCTTCTGGGAAACTGAATGAAGGATGGATTCAGCCGTGGAAATCCCGCCTTAATCTGCTGTCTGGGCTTTGTGAAAGAGCCCTCTGACCCGACTCTTATAGAGAATATACGGTGCAACGAGACAAGGAGAATCAGATTACCAAAGCATGTTGCCTCCACTTTCCCATCAGTGAAATAAAAGTGTGTTTAAAAGAAGTGAATCATGATGAACCCCAATACTGATTTGGTTTTCCTGGCCATTCCCAGGATTCAAAAGGTTTACTGACGTATAGGGGGTCAAAAACTGTAAAAATGTACATTTTTGATTGAAATTACATGAGGTTTGCAGGGGACTAAACTGACGTGTTCATCTTTTTTAGTTGCATTTCAGGCTGTTCATTTGTTTGTCGGTTTTATTGTCTGAGAAAAGCCGGGCGACACCAACGCTCATGATGAGGTCAAGAGGTCATCCTGCAAACCAGCAATGTGTTTTTTAGAGAAATTTGAGATAAGGGCGATCGCCCTCATGATAGTTAGCTGCTTTTATTTCTAAAAATTAGCATAAAACTACAACGACAAAAAAAACTCAACTCTTGAATATGCTCCGTTTTTTTAGCTGTCGCCTTTTGTTTACGAAATAATAAAATTTTAAAACCACAAACACAAGCAAGGAAACTAATGAAAAAAAAATTGCATCTGAGGCACAGACAGTAAAATCTGTCCGTTTGCACGTTACGGACTTTCTCCTGGTAATCGGGAACTTTTCACTGGGATGTTACGAGGGGCATTTCATTTCAATCATTCTCATTAATTCACCTCCTTCTCATCGCTCATGCCGCCGCATGGCCTCCCTCCCTCCCTCCCCCCGTCTCTCAATCTGTGGAGCTTCATTAAAATTTTATCTGGACCTAAAGTACAAACAAGGCATGAGAGGCCTTAAAAGGACTTGATTACAGATAGCGGTGAAATGAAAATGTGTGCGTGTATTAAAAATACAACCTCAAATCAAAAACAAACATTCAGGATAATGGAAGCCTAAACTAGTTTCCACAAACATGGGATAAGTCATTCCTGCATTAATTCACTCACTTCATGTGGGTTGATCTCTGTTTCTAACTCGCATGCTGTGTGTAAGGTGGTGCTGGTGAATCTTATTGGTGCCTATTTTACAAACCCATTTGTTCAGACTGGTTTTTAACTGGTTTTGTGCATTTCGATCTTGAATGCGTTCTGTTTGTATTTGTTCTTCTACGTTTTTACTGTCTCTGTTTTTACTATAAAGCACTTTGTGGTTTTGTGGCCTGCAGAATGAGTGACATGAAGACATTTTACCTCCTTAAGTAAAGCAATCTTTTATGACAATACCATAAGTGTATACTGACAGATTGCAACCTCAAATCAAAAATACAACCGTTTTTGATTTGAGTACATTTATCGAGTGGTGAAAAAAAATTTTTTTTTCTTACAATTGCCAACTTTATTACAGCTTTCTGTGTTGCGTTTGGAAAATCGGCTGTTTCCTTCCTGAGTGGCCTGTCAGCACATTTTGGTACTGAAATGAACTTTTCACCATTTTTAGCTTGCAAAACAATTAGATTATTTAATAAAAGAACCTTCTTGCTGTCGTTAAGATAACAGAAATGCGATTAAAACGTAATTACGACAGCAGAGCTGTTGTACCGTGTAAGTAGTCTGTAGGAGCTCCCTCTTTGTCACAATGTTTATGCAGAGTGACGCATTTTTCTGTCAGTTTGGCTCCGGAACGGTTTGACTACAGAGACTAACGTGTGGTTTTTACTCTGTGAACTGGATAGATTTCATTATAGCACTAAGTCAAAACAAGAAGTCTGGAAAACCTGCGCACTCAGCTTACAGAAGCACACGCTTGCGTTGTATGTTGTATGAACCACTCGCTGTTAAATTCTTGCTTTTTTTTTTTTTTTAAACAGGTCAAATACCTTCATCCAGGGCGACAGGCTGATGCCGGATTAACACTACTCGGAAGCGGCATTAGTAAATGTGCCTATTTTTGCAGAATTACAAGCCGGCATGCTGTGCAGGTGAGGGTCAGCTCATCCCTTCCAAGGTAACTGCGGAAATTATAAACGGAGAGAAGCTCCATATTTTCCTACCACCACAGGAACGACAAGATGTATCAATACATTCCCCAACCACAAGGCTGCAGCTTTCAGCTGGTTTAAATCGCTCCCTGCTGAAGCACAAGATGTAATTCTAGTAGAGAGAAGTTTACCCACACCTTGTGTATCCAGACATTTTCAATTTGCAATTCATTATCCATCTCGAAATGAAAAAAAAAACAAAAAACACACACGCACAACTGCAAATGAAAGAGGAAATTAGCAGCTGCCAAAGAAAAATCCTTTCTGATGGAAAATATTACGTTGTAGCTGTTTGATGTAAACCCAGAAATATATTGGCATCATCATGATAACGTATCTCACGGCTTTCCTAACCGACATGTTTGCTTATGCATGAACACGAAATGAAAAGATGGAACTCGGTGAAACTTCATCTTCTTCTGAAGGAAGGTGAAGACAATTAACAATTAGTATTTTTAGAAGAAAATCTCTAAATTGTGTTTTGACGTTGTTTTTAACCACTGCTAGAACTTCTGTGAAAAAAACAAAATCTCTCTTTCTTCTGTTTTTGGCTTTTTGCCACACTTTAATGTTTGTTTAACGTTTCGGTTACAGTTGAAACGAGGAGTTTGCATACACCATAAAAAACAAAACAAAAAAAACCCACGTAAAACCATTTTTCTAGGTGTCTGAAGTTAAATCACACCAAGTTTGTCTTGCGTAAATTTAGCAAAGCTCTCTCTGTTTGCTAACTGCCACAAAAATAAGAGAGAGGGAGAATATGTGGGAGATTTATTCACTTCTTCAAAATCAGAAGTTTGCATACAGAATGAACAATGAGGGGAAGTCCAGATGATGATGATGATGATGATGTCATGGCTTGAAAAACTTCTGATAGGTTTACTCACACATTTACACTTAATAAAAAAGGGCCGATCACGAGGAAAATACATTACGGGGAAATACTGAAGCAGACATCAGGCAGGAAGTAAAAAAAAAATCACTTTGGTAATTCTAATTCTGACCCAAAGCAAGAGGAAATTTGGTCCAATTTAACGACAGAGTGAGACTAAAAGGCCTATGTGTGTTTTCATTTGGAGTATGCTTCAAAAACTTTGTGTTGGACTTTTTTGAAGCAGAAACGGCGAAAGTCAAAAGGTTATTACATTTAATACAACACAAAGGTTTTCCAAACCAACTTTTAATCCTGAATGAACTACTATTAAGCACATATTAACAGCACATTAGACACAGCTGGTAACAGTCAGGTCCAAATCATCAAAAACGTTCCTTAAATAGGACACCAGGAAGCAGGCAAGCAGATCTAAAAATATATTTCTCATTTTGGAAAAGGTTACAAAGTCATCTCTAAAGCTTTGAGACTTCAGTAAACCGCAATGAGAGCCATTATCCACAGACGGAGAAAACACTGCTGAGCATTCCCAGAGGTGACGGTCGTACCACGATTACTCCATCAGGGACTCATACAGGAGGTCACAAAAGAGGCGATTGAGGAGCAGCAGGCCCTCACTCGCCTCAGTTTAGGTCAGTGTTTATCAATCAGCTGCAAGAAGAAGGAGAATGGGCAAACATGGCATCCATCAGACGGTTCCAAGATCAAACCCACTGCTGACCCAAAGAGATTAAGAAGATAATCCCACATTTCCACATAAAAGCATCTTGACCATTCCCACGATTTGGGAAAATAATTCTGTGGACCCACGAAGTGAAAATGTAACTTTTAGAAATCTGTGCATTGGGAAATATCCCACATGCTTGATTGCAGTTGTTGATGCCAAGGGTAGCACAAGCAGTTATTAGGTTTAAAGGCCAGTTACTTTTTTTTTCTTGTTGCACAGGACCAAGCAAGGAGCCGTCTGCCAAAATGCATCGTAAAGAAAGATTTCAAAGAACCAGTGAGAGCAACCATCCAGGTTAAATCAACAGGACGCATCAAGTGTACAATTTGACTCACAGAGGAAGCATTGGGGGTGAATTAACGCCAGATGTTTTGGGAAATGCCTGCCTGCAGGGGGCAAATGTTCAGAAGCTCATTAAAGCTACAGATTTAGAAGTTGAGGTCAGCATTAGTTCAAAGTTGCCTCAGCTTTCTCCTCGCGCAAATGACCTTTTTACGATATATTCATCTGTAAAATCTGTTTTCATGCGATTCACTAGTCATGGAAAAAGCAGATCCCTTCCTCAGTCAGTCACCCACCATGATTAAAGTTTGATAGTAAGCTGTTTAGTTTTGCTTGCGAAGGAAGGTGAACGTGTCATCAGAGTTCCTGCCGAGCTCTGTCCCGGGGCTGACTTGCTCTTGACGACACTTGAGAAGTTGCTCGTTATTTCCAAAATCTGAAACACAAGTATTTATTTACGTTGCAAGAAATAGGATTTCAAGAATTAACTGGGTGGATTAAGTCAATTCAAGCCAGGACTGCTATATATATATACAGATTTTATATATATATATATATATATATATATATATATATATATATATATATATATATATATATATATATATATATATATATATATATATATATATATATATATATATATATATATATATATATATATATATATATATATATATATATATATATATATATATATATAGCGTAGTGTGAAAAGAAGAGTGCCAGACTCAAACCTGTGTGCTTTGTGAATGCCTGATAACCAGGAAAGCTAAACGAAACATGAAAAATGGGTCACACCAGATTTGTTCAACATCATAAATAGAAAGTGATCCACAACAAGTCAGACACTTGCTATAGCTGCACAACTGAGGAGTTGTTAGCACTGCTGTCTCACACAAAGAAGGTCCTGGGTTTGAATCCCATCCGGGAATATCTCTGTGTTGTTTTGTCCTGTGCATGCTTGGCTTCTCTCCAAGCATTCTCATTTCCTCCTGCCATCCAAAAACACGAGCGTTGCGTTAATTGGGCTAGATTGCCCTTAGGTGTGAGTGTGTGCCTGAGCGTGATTTCTGTTTTGTGTTACCCTGTGATGGACTAGTGATCTGTTCAAGGTCTACCTCATCTCTCACCTAGTGGCACCGGCCTCGTGACGGTGCAAGGACGAAGCAGGGATAGAGAGGGACGGGAAACCTTTTTCCTACACGAGAATCAATTTGCATCCATTTTTTTTTTCATACAACCTTGTATTAATTATCGGGTGATGGGGACACCGACCAATAGACATAACACGGTGAGTCAAAATGATGAGATGTCGAAGAAATCTGTTTCTGCCTTTTCTGAAAAATAAGTATCTACTAACCGTGACGTTATCCTGAACCCATGGACTTTTATTCTGTTCATCAGGAGATGAGTGGATGACAAGGATTCACTCAAGACATGTTCACCCCACAGACGCCAAAGCCGTAGATTTAGCTTTGCGCCAACCCCAGTGGGATGTGCAGCAGTTTCATTTCACCCTCCCACTCTGCCACTGTGTCACATTTCAGTTTACGAAAACATGCATGACTAATCAATTGCAAGCGTCACCAGACCTTTTGATGGAACAGATTAGAGTGCTGCAGGATGTTGGATTCGGAGCCGAGTTAATGTCACTGACATGCTCACAGTCACCTTGATGTGGATTTTTGTGTGTTTGTGAATAAGCGTGTGCAAGAGCAATTTGCGCATGTGTGCGTGTGTGTGTGTGTGTGTAGATTCCTGACCTGCCCTTCAGCCTCAGTTAGTTGATTGATCTAACAATGGAAATTAATTCAGAGATTGGAGCTGAAGTGATGGATGCATCTGCTTTTGGTCTGGTTTCCTGCAATTTCTCTCCGACACGCTATCTGTGATTTGAGCTCAAATGTTCATTAATGTTCATTACTGGTAATTAATGCTACTCATTAAGTACAAGGGGGGTAAGGGACATATTAGAAATGATGACTTTAACCCCAGGCTCCCATTATGAAGCCTTTAGAGGAAGTCTTTGTTTATGTGTGATACATCTCACCCTCGGTGTACAACGAAACGAACTGAACACTGAAACTAAGCGACAAAAGGCTGGCCATTGATCTACAAGATGAGTCCACAGACATTAAAGTGTGAAAAAGAAAAGAAAAACAAAAAACAACATTGTCGCATTTTGCTTAAAACCTAAGCATAATCATGATCAATGCAAGCACAGCTGTTTAAAGCTTTTAGCTCTCTTTATGGATTACCTGCTTTATCCTTCTCGAAAACACGTTTCATGTGTTTAGCGTCATTTTCTTATTGGAGCACTCAGACGTGACCAATTCCCAACCATCTTATCCAAACTGTTACCTCTGTAAAACAAAACTAACTAGGTTTTTCTAAACAAGCTAGGAATTTCAGAGGCTCAATCTATCTTAAAATGGAAGCTGAGATACCTCTGGCACCATCTTCAGTGAAGGGAATAATATTCCGCTACTCAAAACGTGGCAAAGAAAAGTAAGATGTATTGTCAGAGGAGGCAAAGATTGACCTATTTGACTAGAGTGATGAGAATGATATTTGGAGAAGTCGAGAAGAGGCTTTCAAGCCCCAAAAACCCCCTGTTGCCAAACACGGCGATGGTACATCTTGTTGAAGGTCGATTGTGGTAGCAGTGGTAATGGTGTACAACACAAAGTGGGTACAGTAATGAAAAGTGAGGAATACCTCCAAATTTTTAAGCTCGACATCAAATCTGTAGCTAGAATGTTGAAAGCGAAATGCAACAGGATAACAGTAATACCCTAACAAACATAAAAATAGGAAAAACGGGCTAGTATAAACAATCTGGAATGGCTCTGATCTCATCTCTGTTTCCACTCTTATGGACTTGATCCTAAACAGAGCTCTTGAGCATCAGTCGCCAATGGTGTCCTACAACCCTTAAATGAGTCCTTGGCCCAACACACTCAAGGACTTCAATTGCTTCCTCAATATACAATCAAGTTCTGCAGAGTCCTGTCAATGACTTAATTATTTTATTCAGGTTTGTTGAGGCAGAGAAATACAAGCAAACAATGTAAATTAATTCTATCATTTTTGATGAGAAAAGTTGTCAAATGAACTATGCCAAAAGCTAACTGTTGTTTTTTTCTTTCTTTCAAATAAATAACAATGTAAACATTATTGGAGATGAAAGCATTTGAGCGTGTATCAATCATTTTCACCAAGCGAGCATAACATTCTCGATTCAAACTTGTGCACCAGTTTCTGTTTTTAATTCACTGAAAATGTGTGCTGCAGATTACTCCACACAGAACGGATCAAACATATTATTATATATGAGTTTCTGACTTATCTACCAACACAGTGTACAGATGAAGGCATATTTGAAATTTCCATTACGCATAATCGGTCTTAACAACCTGACCTCTTCATCATAAACTCACCTTGCCAGTAATTAAAGAAGAACAGCATTAAGTGGGATTTTTCATATTATTCCACATTCATATCAAGTTTAATTTTCTGAATAATTACAAGCAGTCTCCTTGATTAATACTAGTACAAATCCCCTTCCCTCAAGTTTCTAAAGCAAGTTGTACACAATGTGCTTATGTTCTGGCCCTAGCCGCTTTATTTGGGGAACAAATCAATATGATGGAATTTACCAGAAGATATTAGGTTGTTTTCAATCGTCGTGTCAAGCAGAGAACAGTAAGTCTCATCTATTTGGAAGAGTGGCATTATCAACAAACTTATGAACTTAGTAAAAGTTAAGAATATGAGACGTGTGGTTGGTAAATTTCTGGAGTTAAAAGCAAAATAAAGTTGTTGTTTTTTTCCCCCAGATTTAACTGTTTCCTGACGGTGCTAATGCTAAGCTAACACTTGCTAACAGGCTGAACTCGTTAAACCTTAAGGCAGCTGTTACTGATTAACAGCACATCTTAGCTGATGTTGGCATTAAAACAAGGTTTACACTAAACCTTTTTAATATAGATTTTAAAACGTTATTCCAATTTCAGTAACATATTAGGTTTGTGCTTGTATAGCCACAACTCTACCGACTAAATTCAACTTGCTTGCTAGCCATGTTTCTTAACTGTGGCGTTATTAATTGCATCGATCATCGATCTAAGATATAAGGCTGTAAATGCATATTGAGGAAAATAATTCTGAATTTATACATATTAGATATATGTTCTTATTCTGTTTATAAAGTGTTGCTTGCTTGTGGTGTTCAATAGGCTACATTAATCTGTTTTATTACTAAAAAAAACCCTTAAACTGACAAATACTGCAGGTCTGTCAGTGTAAAAACAGAATAACTAGAGCGTAACTAATTCTTTGAATACTTAATTAAAATGAGGTTACAAATTATAGTAAAAGTATTGTTAACATAAAAAATTGAAAATTTGTTCAGATTTATTTTATTTGTATTTTACAATTTGATTATTATTATTTGAAATGTCGAGTTTTAAAAAAATCAGTCCAAATAACATATGTATATCTTGTTATATAGTATATATATTTTTTCTTTTAAAAGGCTTAATTAAAGAGTTTGTCTTGTCTTGCCTGACAGTTAAGTATTCTTAAGGGCCTCCCTTTAAAATGCAGAAGTTATAAACTATTTCATGCAGCTCCTGAAACATTTGATTTTATCTATCCATCTATATATATATCTATATAGGCTACCGTATATAAAAAATAAGGTTGTGATTTGAGATCTTTCTGGAGACGTCTGTTCTGAGGCGAAGCTTCCCGACGATCTAAATGCAGAGAAAACAGTGTTCCCATTCCCCGGCTTTAATTAATATGCAGGCTGTGCTCATGGGAACAATGAGGACCAGTTCGGTGTGGGCTGCGGAGTGTCACTCAGTGGCCAGGAGAGGGCATCTCAAGTCCTGAAAACGGAGCACCAGCCAACCGGCAGCCTCCGTCCTCCTCTTCCACACGCAGGAGCATCGTTCCTGTTGCTACATAACTGATTTATTCTCGGTGTCACGGCCAACGCGTCTAATCCACAAAGCCGCCTGCACCTTCCTCTCTCTCCTTTCCTCCGCCCCCCACCCCCTCTCCCTTCCTCGCCGCCTCCCCCACGCCTGGAGCAGGATACCGCAACTTGTCGTCTTCGGACCGCGCAGTTCAGTTCCTCTCCAAACTGCTCCGCTCTCTTCCGACTGTCTTTTCCGCAACTTAGAATCAACAATTGGTGACTCTGTGATTGGAGAGCGTCCTCCAGCCTCCCACAGCGTGCGCTGGAGAGTGCCATCATCATCACCATCATCATCATGGCTCTACGAGCTTGAGCGCTTTCCTTCCCACCCTTGGTTGAGGCGGCAGGCGGAAGGGGGGAAAAAAATGCGGGACCGAGCTGATGTGGTGCGGTAAACTACAGGGACAGAGAGGTTGATGTGCACCTTGAGGGAGCTGCGGACCTCTCCGACAGGTGCGCGGCTGTGAGCGCAGCGGGAGGAAGGGGGGTGGTTTGACTTCGGCACAAAGTGCGTGCATTTCCCCTGCTTGCATGTGCAAACTATTTGGGCAAAACCCCGAGTGCGTCTAACATGTGGAGCCGGAACGCATCCGGAAGACATCCCTGAACATGAGGAAAGGCAGACGTCGTACAAGTATGGGTATGTTCACTCTTCCCGAGCCTTGCTCTGTGCGTCTGAGTACAGTTTTAATTAAAGGTGTTGTTGGTGGTGCCCTAAACATCACGCGGTGTCTGAATGATGACTGCAGGCTGGGGAAATTTCAAGGCGGCTTTTCTCTTTGGGGGGTGGAAAAATCAAACTGTTTGTCAGATTATACCTGATGAATGTGGTTATCAAATCACCTTTGAGTGTGAAGAACACTGTGATGCATATTGTGGAGCCATTAAGGATCCCAAACTGTGCATTAATGGTGCCTTAGGGAGAGATCCTCTTATGCCCCCCCCCAACACACACACACACACACTCCCCATTTTGTGCTTCACAGATAAAGTTTGATTTAAAGAACCTGTAATCAATGTAGAATCATTCAGAAAAGGGTTGATCAGTCTGTGAATCATGGTTTTCATGCTTGACTAAATCTAACAGGGGCCTAGTTATCCTACAAATGCCCTGTTTTGCTCCAACCCCTCCACCAAGTATATGATGGTTTCATAAAGTCTAAACTGTGTTTAAGCAGCCTCCTTTCAGTAGAACAATACATACGAGTTTATCTAAGCTAAGCATTTTTGAATTTTGAACTTGAGTGAATCAAATGCAGTTCAAAGTCCTTACAAATTGTGAACTACTCCTTTAAGTTGTTGCTAAATTGGGATCTTGGATCAGATACTAACTTCAGTGTTGTTAGTGGGCCTCTGCCACACTTTCCCACAGTGCTTACATTGAACACAACACAGGCATGGTTGACTTGCGAATAAACAGAAAATGTTTACGGCACAAATGACAAAAACCTTTAGCTTTTTTTTCTTATCAAGCTCTTGTGGCGCCCACCAACACAATGGCATCCTGAGTGAAGTGCCAGAATGCCCTTGTTAAAGAAAAAAATCTCCACTTGACGCAAGAACAACTGGTGGTACTTTTATTGTGTTTAGCGATACTCTAAATACATTCTGATAACTGTTTTCAGAGAAAATACAATGTGTGGTAGCGCTTTAAAAATAAACAAGAAAAAAAGTTGCTAAAGCAAAAAAAAAAAAAACCCTGATTGTTTCAAACACAAACTAAGGAAAAGAATTACTGTTGAAAATATTTATGAACTTAAAGTTGAGTTTACATTGACGCAGACAAGAGAAAACCAAGGCTGAACAAGCACTTGTGGCCACTTCTTTTACTTCTCACATCATGTGATGGATCCGGGAAAAACATTAAATCCAACTTGTTTCAGTGGCATGGCAACAAACCTGTGAGGTATGGTAATGGTGCTTTCTATTTATACCCAGAAGATTGATTCCCTGGTCAGAAACACAACAGGAAACGCCCTGAAGTCAGAAATGTAACTGAGAAAGACTGAGGTTGCATTTTGTATCCAATATGGCTGCCAGGGATTGAAAATGTACTGAAATGTCATTAGTTAGCAACTTTGACAGTTTCTATCATATTAAAGCAGTCAAACCTTATGTTAACTAATCTGTATTTGGAAAATTATCTCATTAGGGCTTTTACAAATAAATAAATAATAGTTAATAATGCACAATGGAACCACCAAAGCTTCTTTCGAACACACAGTTCCAATGAATAAGAACATCTTGTTGTTAATGAAACAATCAACTGGAAAAGTCCAAGCCCTGTGGTTTTTATTTTATTGGACCATTATCATGTCAAATCGACATTGTTGATCTTTTCACCATGTTATAATGTTATTCCCTCATCAAAAACACACCTGGAGAGTTGCCTTGATTCTCTCATGCAATGTTTGAGAAATCTTTAGTCCTCCGTGGCAACATTTCAGCTGTGCAAAACGCCAGGCTGAACCTGGCTACACCTTCTTGATGCAGCTCTTCATCTGTGAGTTTTTGTGTCACGGAGCAGCCCTCTGACATGGCTTCATCACTCAGCTCCTTCAGACTAGCAACAGCAATTAGCAAACTCCTGTTGTAGCTGTGCGTCTGCTGAGCTATTTCTGATTACAACGCTGGTAAAAAAAACACATTGTTAAAGGGTTAATAGAGGAGCCATATTATGATGGCTTCCTGAAGGTGGAGATTTTAAGGAGACAGAGGCCCAATTTAAAGATGTTTAATTCCAAAATAAAATTTCTTTTTAGTCATATTTGATATATAGACTATTACTTTTTTACAGCAACTGAACATAGTTACTTGATTGTGGTATAAAAGGGAACTGGAAAATACATAATACTGTCCCTTTAAAGTATCCTTTAGTGCAATGTCATTTGGAAAAACCTTAGTATTTACTTAGATGGTACTGATTACACAAACTTTCAGCACCACTATTCCAGAGCATTTGTTGCTTCTGAATATGTCTGCCTGAATCTGAATCCTGCTTTTGTATTATACTTGTCATTTTCTCTGTCTCTAGGTCTTTCTGTGCTTTTCAGATGGCTTATGTTCACAGTGGCAATACCCGCCTGGCTGCTTGCAGCGCCGAGCGGCACCCGGGAGCGCCGCTGCCCCTCGAGCTGCAGATGCGATGGGAAAATAGTATACTGTGAATCCAACGCCTTCCGCGACGTACCGAACAATGTGTCTGTGAGCACGCAGGGCCTCTCCCTCCGTTACAACAGCCTGGTGAACCTCAGAGCCCGGCAATTCGCAGGTCTCAGTCAACTGGTGTGGCTCTACCTCGATCACAATTACATCACTGCGGTGGATGGCCAGGCGTTCCATGGGATCCGGAGGCTCAAGGAGCTGATCCTCAGCTCCAACAAGGTCACGCAGCTGAAGAACAATACGTTCCATGACGTTCCAAATCTACGAAACCTCGACTTGTCCTACAACAAGCTGCAGGTTCTGAAACCCAATCAGTTCTTGGGTTTGCGGAAGCTGCTCAGTTTGCACTTGAGGTCGAACTCCTTAAAGACGATCCCCATGCGGGTTTTCCTCGACTGTCGCAACCTGGAGTTTCTTGACATCGGCTACAACAGGCTCAGGAGCCTGACGCGCAACGCTTTTGCGGGACTCTTAAAGCTGGTCGAGCTTCACTTGGAGCACAACCAGTTTTCAAAGATAAACTTTGCTCACTTCCCCCGCCTGACTAACCTGAGGGCCCTCTACCTGCAGTGGAACCGTATCAGGTTGCTAACCCAGGGCCTGCCGTGGATGTGGACCTCCTTGCAAAAGCTGGACCTCTCGGGAAATGAGCTGGAAGTGCTGGACGCCAGCACGTTTCAGTGCCTGCCCAACCTTCAGACTTTGAATCTGGACTCCAACAAACTCAGCAACGTCTCCCAGCGGACAGCGGAGACTTGGATTTCCCTAAACACCATCAGTCTGGCCGGGAATTTGTGGCACTGTAACCCCAACATATGCCCGCTGGTGTCCTGGCTCAAAGCCTTCAAGGGCAACAAAGAGACTACGATGATTTGTACTAGCCCTAAGGAGGCCCAAGGAGAGAAAGTGACAGATGTGGTGGAGACTTATAACATCTGTACAGCAACCCCGACCCCAATCCCCTCAACGACTTTGCCTTTCACTTCCCCTTTCCAGCCTGATTTGCCGCCTCTTCCCACGCAGCTGGTGGCGGATAAAAAGCTTACCTGGAATACGACGGCCTCGCCAACTCCTTCCGAGGCCTCCACCTCTGCGCCATTGCCCGACACCGACTATGTGTCCTTCCACAAGATCATAGCCGGCAGCGTGGCACTTTTCTTATCTGTGGCTATAATTCTGCTGGTTATCTATGTGTCATGGAAGCACTATCCCAGCAGTCTGAAACAGCTCCAGCAGCGCTCGGCGGTCAAAAAGCGCCAGAAACAGGCACGACAGACTGAGCGCTCCTTTAATTCCCCCCTGCAAGAGTACTATGTGGACTACAAGCCCTCCCATTCAGAGACTATGGATATGCTGGTTAATGGGACGGGACCTTACACGTACACCATCTCAGGCTCCAGGGAATGCGAGGTATGACCGTTGTCCTCCAAAAATCCATTTCCAGTGCGAGGCAGGCGAGGTAAATTTTCTTAACACTCTGTTGGATATATATATATAAAAAACAAGCTGTTTTCTTCTCTGCTCTTGTCTGCTTTGGGATGAGGAAACAAAGGTCAGTGCACAGTGACTTGATTTCCAATATGCTGATTGTCTCAGTTCCATATGACCAACCTGCTGTTCATGTAATGATAAATGATCAAATATGAGTCTTATTTTGGGGTGAACTGCAATGCACTATACATAAAGCAGGTCTATTTTCATTACTTACATGAAACACTCCCTGTTTGTTTAATCTGCGCATTAGCGGCCAACCTTTTGGAATAAAAACAATGTATTAGCTCGAGTCACTGTGCAGGTGTTTCTCTCCTATCCCGTGTGTTTGCTACAAGAGGTGTGGTAACAAACGCACCCGAGCTGTGTGAGTTTTCGTATTTGTTTTCTGTCGTATAAAGTCTGTAAATCTTTGCAAACCTACCTGCTGATGATCACATATCTCACCGCCTTCTCTTTGCCTCCAGCGATTGTGTGCTTAGCATTTTCCTCATTGGTTCCATTTACAAAGTTCAAACAGTCGTTGCGCGCTGGAGAACACCATAACGGCCTGTAGCCAAACAAAAGATAAATTATGCATTTGGGCTGGGTTTCTGCTGGGCTATGGCGTGCTGCTGCAGTGGGAAAACTGCATTATGCTGCTTTTGTTTAAGTTCATAAACACGAGACACACACACACGGCTGATACCTCTTCTTTTCCCTCACACTTTTCAAAATTAAATCAGACTAAACTATTTTGTTCTAAGTCAGTTAGGAGTTACAAAAGCTACTTCTGTTTTCTTAAAGCCAAAAATAGAGAAAGCTTCTTAAAATACTTCCTGTAAAGTCAGCATATTGCATATGTTAAACTTACTATGAATTTTTGACAGTCTGGGAAATCTCAGATGATGATGTCATGGCATTCTGGCAGTCTGGTTCATCTTAGAGTACAATTTCCAGATGCCTGAAGGTAATGCATTCATCTGTTCAAACAATTATTAGCAAGTGGTAGCACCAGGGATTGTCAGGTCGTCTCTTCAGGAAGGATATGGGTTCTGTCTGGCAAGAAATAAATGTATTTTAATACAAAATGTATGCATTTATGCAAGAACAAAGCAAAAGATTTTGTAAAGATGCTGGCTCAAGCTAGAGGGGTGCGAATTTGCATATTTTGGTATCAATCAGATTCCAAGTAAATACAAGGCCAGTATCGCTGATACCAATACCAATACCTTTTGTTATGTATATTTGATATATAATCAAACTTCTGACCTTTAGGGGTTTTTGTGATTTGTTCTGTGAGCTCTTTTACTACACAGATTTGTGACAAAGTGTGTAGGTGTCTACAAAATGCCTAAATAATATTTCAACATGCTAAACAGAAACAACAGAAGAAACAAAACAAATTTGTATGCTTGTTGTTTTTTTTTCTTAAAAGGTGAAAAAAAAAAATTGTATTTCAGAGCAAATCAAAACAACTTTTTTCTTCTGTGATACATACGAGAAACTAGAACAAAATAATAAAATAACATTTCAAGAGGGAATCTGAAACTTAAGTGTCGATCTTATCGAGCCTTTGAATTTGAAGAAAAGGAATAACAGCAAAAGTCCTCTCTCCTATGCTGTGAACAGATATGGTTTTGGTAATCCTGACTTGATACAGGAAAGGTTTAGTCTGATTTAATATCAGAGAGAAAAAAGGTTGTGTCTTTCTGTACATTGTGTGTATATATCTGGTTTCAAGTGGATGTGAAGCCTCTGGTCATTTTTGAACATAGAGTTCTCATTCTTTGTAAAAAAAGAAAAAAGAAAAGCATCAATTTGCTAATGCTTAATTGGACACTTTTATGGCCTTGTAACCCCAGTGTTCCGGATCTGTCTCCTGTTTCTTGCCTCCTGCTCTCTGGTTCAGTCTGATTAACAGGACATGTTGTGGAGGGGAAGCCGTAATGTCACTGGACCCTTCTGTTTTACAAAACAGACATGCTGCGGAGTATAAAAAGGCATCTCTCTTTTCAACTGTATCTGTCTGTGCAGCTCAAAAGACAAACTTTAATCTCCCTCCTTGCCACACAGCTCGTCCCCTACATTCTACATGCAGCCTATAAATAATTGTAGAATATTGAGAGGTTTCTGCTTTGGATCTTGCGTTTTCAACTGAAGTCACCAGAGAGACATCGTTACACACACACACACACAAAAAGAAAGGAAAAGAAAAAAAAGTTTGCTTGTTTCCTGTTAGGTTCTACAAGAAGCACGCTCAGGTAAATCAGCTCTCGTCAGATTGTCTGTGACAGAACGTTTCTCAAGCAAGAGGAAAGCCTGAGGTGAGATGCTCACCTTATCAATCTAGCGGCTTTCGTGTGAGAATGTGGCGTGGGAGCATTAAACGGCAGACCTAATGGGGCTTTTGCTAGCTAGAATAACTAATAGCCCATCAGAGGTAAGGAGCCGAGTCGTCCCTCAGCTTTGTTATTCCGTGCCCTCTGCAGCTCAGGGGAGCGGCTTGAGCTGTTAAAAAAATGTAATGGGATTTTTTTTTTTTCATTTCATGCCAATCTCCGAGATTCGAAAAGGAGAACTCTGAGATTTTAAACCGTTTTCCTTTTTTCTTCTTATTCATATTGAAGTGAAGTTGGAACATTCTGTGCTGCGATTGGAAATGTACATACATTCATCATGAGCGTTAATGTTTAATGGGAACTTGTTCTTTTATTTTACACAGTGGAAAGATTACGCAACTGCAAAGTTTTGAAAAGAATACGGTGCACATGTTTGAGTTTTAAGGGGGTTTTCTCTGTCCCGCTCACAATTAAAAATGTATGCATATAATCACGTATATACATGCTTCCCAACTAGCACTTGGTCATAAACTGGACAGCAGCCACATGTGTTCTGCAGTCATCAACCAGCAGAAACACAAGAGATTGGTTAAACATGTTAATTCACTGGCATATACACAGCGCTTAAGCATGGTCCATAAATTTTCCATAAAGTTGAGGCATAGCTGTCTTCTTGGTTTGGTGTATTTGTTTAAAATAGTTTGAATTGGTAATCTTGGAGGTGTTTAAAACTGTCCCCTTAAAACTTTCTCAGAGTGTAGTTATACCTTTGTCCATTCTAGAAATGTAGACCTCACTATTCTGTGGACAGTGACAGTGTTGTGCCAGCAGATATCATCTTAAAGGGAAAGTATTTATTTGTTTTCCAGGCACGTAGAGCCAATTTATAGCCCAATCAGGTAACTATGTTATCTTTGCAATTTAACGCCTTGAAAGTGGGAATCTGCCTCTTTAAGAAACTCTTGTTCTTTCAGACACTCTGTCATCAGGAAGTCATCACAACATCACTCCTCCATTAGCCTTGAATGGTTGCCATGGGAGATTAAAGGATCAAACATTCATGTCAGAATCACAGCAACACTCTAGGTGATAAATTTTGCTGGACGATAAATTGTTCCAGAAGTTATTGCGATGGACGATAATATTGTTGTTTTGAAACCGTTTTTAAGTAATATGATGGTATAATGGCATAATGATAATAATAATAATGCAAGGGCACCTTCTAAAAGATGATTAAACTTTAATTAACACTGGAACTGGAACATTTTAAATATACAAAATAATTAAACAAGACAACAAATAAAATACATTTTTGAAGTCTTTGTAAACAATATTGTCCTTGAAAAAAGGGCTAGGTGAGACCAAAACACCACACTGAAGAATTTTATCATCCAGTTATTGGTAGTCATTTCCATTGGCATTATTTATTGTTTCTCTTTTTTGTCTCTCTTTCTGAGTTTGTTTTAATTTATCTTGCGATTCATTGATTATTGTGACAATAAAAGGTACATTTTTGATGAGGGAATAACATCATAACATGATGTCGAGCTCAAAAAAGTTGATTTTACATAATACTGCCCCTTTAAGACTGACGTGAGCCAATCTTAGCTCAGTTCCTGAACATTTAAACTAATTTCTTGTCAAATATTGTTGTCAGTTTGGACCAGATGGTCAGATTTCTAACAAGACGATGATCCCAAACACATCAAAACTGATTTTGGAATTGATAAAACTGGCTGAAATGAAGTTAATATCTTCAGCCCTACTGAAAACGTTTCAGCTAGGTCTAAGACACCAACATTACGAAATGAGAAGAAATGGATCCTGTTGGTGTGTACAAAAGGCTTTTGGGTGGAGGAGCAACTTGGTAAAGGACATTAAATGGAAAATAATGTGGATTTATTTATGTTTATTTGCTTAAATTTCACCCTGTGGGGACATTTTTGAAATGTCGTTTTTAAAAATCCATGCAATTGAATAATCAGTAAACCATGACAAAAAGAACAGGTGAAGTAATTCGTTATAAACTCCAAATTTCCATGGCACTCTTCCCCATGATGGGTGCAACGCTACGGCCATACCTCACACTGTTATGTCTGAAATCCATTTAAATAAGCATTTATTTTCATCAGTTGTATTTATTAGCTTGGTTTCATAACAGTTGGCATAATCCAACTCCGCAAAATAAGGCGGACTACACCTCCAGAGTTTACAAAAAAAAACAACATAATTTTATGTCCACCAAAAAGGGTTGGATTCATTTCTGCACCCGGCATCCCTTTAACTACTTCTTTTCCTTCAGAGTCCTGAGAGTCGCCGTATTAGCAGCGCTGCGCGCCGTCTCTTTTGACATGCGAGAAAGCCTTTTCTGATCACAATGACGGGTAAGCACAGTCTGCAGGAAGATGAAAGTGGGAGAGACGCTGCATTGAAAAGAGCGGCTCCGGGGCCAAAAGCCACACTCAGGAGGGCGTTCAGTAAACGCTGGAATCCAACTCGCCCCCTCAACACACACACACACACACACACACGCATCTTTTTAGCTTTCCAAGATAGAAAGCACTTAAGCTATTAGCTGCATTTTCAATTAGGAGAGAGAGCTTTGTAATTGAAGCCCGTTATCTTGTGCACATGCCCAGACCAACAGACGTGGAGTTAATTTGTTTCTATAGATTTCCTCCAGCACAGCTCAGCAGGTCGGTTTCGACGCCGCAGACTGAAAGTCTCGGGGTGTGAATTTTGATGAACACTTTGAACTCTTCTTTTGCGAGGTCTTCCTAGAGCGCTGTCACAAAGTGTGGTGTGAGGCGGGGGTGAGGCAGACGCCGCAGACCCAGGTTGAAATGAATGAAGATGATTTAATGGTGAAAAAAAAACACAATCCAAAATCCAAAAACATCCTGGCAGCACAGCTGAGCTGAAGACAAAGGCTCAACACTGGTAGCAACAGGTCAGCCAATGGAGAGCTAGACAGACAGATATAACACATATGACCAAGACACAGAGACACCAGTAACATTAAATACACTGGAGGTAATCAGGGAACGAGACACACCTGGGAACAATCAAGGAGAAGACAGGACAACACGGAGACTCAGAAACTTCAAATAAACACACAGAAAACTCAAATCCTGACAAGCGTCTTATTTGAAGGGGGCGACGAAAAAACATATATTCTCGCCATTTCTGTGCTCATATAGAGCAGGCACGGTGGTGTCTGTCCACCCACAAACCACTTCCTGTGAAGTGACTTCAGAAAATGTGAAAAGGTGAAAATCCCAGCATCGAAGCCGCAGGCGAAAGCTTTGTGCCCGGACAAAATGTGCAGGAATTAATAAGGTGAGGAGTTCCTGCTCACAGATAATTAAAGTGGGCCGTGTGAACGCAGATGATGTGAGGAGAAAGTCATGCCGCTGCTGCCTGCGCCTAGCCGCACAAATCCTGTCTAAAATAATTACATTTAAACTCCACCAATTTTCAGGCTGGAATTGTGCGAAAAGCGTTTGTGTGTGTGTGTGTTTTTTTTTTCTCTCTCCACGTTCAGATGAATTTAAGCCAGGATGAGGCATGTTCATAAAGTTTCCACTTTCCCTTTTGATTTGCGCGCAGAATGCTGCCGTCTGTCCCTCCGGCAGGTCTTATTAAACGGGAAAAACTTCACCGCGTCGCCTTGGACAGACCCTGAAAACACGGCGGGGGCTCTTTTTTTATTTACCAAACATTTGTCTAATTTGGAGGCACTAGGAAATGAGCCCTGATTTTAAAGTGTCAGGAATAAGAAAGATGATGGATGATCAAACCACGCTGTCTTCTCCTGCCAAGATGACAGCTTGCACTTCAGCTGTGCGTAAATTCACAGAAGGGAGGCTGCCATCAAGCGCGGGGAGTTTTGACAGGTTGCAATATTTGTTGCCAAATTAATGCTCGCCACTTAAGTGGAAGAGCTTGTTAGAAAGGGACGTTTTTAGTTATTTATTTTTTTTCTTAACTTCACTTTGGACATGTTGTATGGGACAGCGTTCATTGATGAAATGCTGACACGTTTATTAAAATGTGCCATTCAGTAACACGAAGTGAGTGATGAACATAATAAGCGCCCAGACTGACAAATGAGGCACGTTTGTTCTTGTACCTAAAAAAGCTCTGACCCCTGCCATTAATTCCCATTTTGATTGCTTGTCTTCTTGTTTAGAGGGATTGAAAATCGGCGTTAGTGTGAGACTGGCTGTCGGTGATCCATGACTGGTCACCTGATGACTCTGTGTAAAAGGAGCTCTGGTCGACTCTCTGCTAACCCAACTTACATGTTTAAAGAATAAACTTTAATGTTTTTTGCGTGAGTCGACCTTTGACCTTTAAACTTTGATCCGCTCTGTGAATTAATGCATAGTGAGGTTGTTATTGGTGTTTGAACTATTCAAATCGTCAGTGTAAAGCGATACATAATGTGTACAAAAATATTCTGGAAGCCGTTCTGTACATTTACGTTGGATTTTCACCTTTGCCACATTCAGTGTTAAAGTGTCATACAGGGCAAAACTCTGCTGGTCTGGCTAATTTCAACTCCCTTAAACTCATCGGATAAACAATACGACGCAGCTATCATGATGCTCAAAAGTCGGTTTTTGATTGGCTGAATGATCCTGGTGCAAGTGAACCCACAGAACCGGGCCAGTCTTTATCGCTGTGGTTGTGATAAGAGTTTGTCTCATCATCTGCAGTGCTGGTTTGTCTTTTGAATAAAGCTCTCTTAGACTTTTGTTTTTCTCACTTCAGATTTAAGCCTAAGCCTTCAGAAGCTTTTTTCTGTGGGCCAGTGGAACCAGCTGTGTCTCTAAGCCAGACGTAAGATCATAAGTGGTCGTATCTGTAGGAACGACTCCAACCCTTACACTCAGCTTGGTAATCCTGTTTGCTTTGTTTTGTAGTGTGTGATTAACTTTATATAAAAAAAGTCGAGTGTTTCTGAGTCTTGCTCCACGGGAACCGTAGTTTCAGATGTTTCCTTCTTTAACTGCTGATGGAGGGTCATTAACAGACTTCTGCTGAACTTGACGACCTGCTGACGACGCGATTCATCCAGTGGCAGCGGGTTTGCTGAAGCAGAAACACAACTCAAAACATGCAGGACAGCTGATCTGCAGGGGCTAGGATTCAGTGACACGCTTTTCACATCAAGCAACTGCGTCCAACCCGTAAAACGCCGCCGCCGTAAATGACATTTTAGTGCGGTTTTACAAGTTCCGACGCTTTCCTCTCGCCAGAGTACATAACGGAGCGGGTCTGAGCTGATAAAATGCTGACGCGTACGCCCAAGTCACCTTCAGTTGTTGTGCTGCGCTCAGAGCCATCAGCTTAACAAGCACATGAAGACTTTTTATGCCCTCAGTCTCTATCAGACTGCTGAGTGGCAGCCCAATTTACAACGAGATTTTGGGGATAGCGCTACGGCCGGAGCCGCGCTGCAAGCAGCTCAGCGAGGCTTTAGCGCCCCAGCGGTGCACACAACCTTTAAAAAGTGTTCAGTTAAAATTTTTCACATTTTTAATCTGCTTTATCTAGATTTTGTTTTGCAAACGGGTAAAAACAAAGTAGTGAATGAAGGAGAAAGAAAATGATGAAAGAAGAGCTATACATGTGCTGTGCATTGAGATGTAGACCTGAACTTTGATTGCTCTGGTCCAAACCCTTCTAGTAGCTCTTGGGTGTATATTTAGGACCTTAGTGCTATTCTCAAGTGTACTTTTCAAAGATTGCCTTGTGTTTAGCTCCATTTACTTTTCCATCAACTTACAACTTCCCTGTTTTTGTTGCAGGAATTCTGCATATTGCCTCCTTGTTTCACCAATGGAATATGAATTAGAATATGAGTGTTCAAAGGTCAACGCTTCTTCCAAAAAGCTTTTTATGCAGAATAAACGTACAAAAAAAAAAAAATAGACAAAACAACCCATACATTTTCATTTAGTTAGATTAGGGCAGCAGTCCAAAGGTCCAGACCACAAGTCCATCACAGAGGCATCAAAAATAGTTTACTCTCTTGTGGCTTACGATCAACATTACCCATTTATTTTTTTTTGCACGAGTCATGATTTAAATCTATGTAGGTTGTTTTGTATTTCTCATAACATACCACAAACATTTCCGATTTAATATGACATATCAGTACAGTTATGTTCAATGATTATCACCCGTTGTCTTTCAATTTCTAAAACAACCCAATATGTCTATTAGAAATCAGAGTATTTAAACGTAGTCGTACTGGAAAGTTTCTCCAAAAACAATGAGTGGAGCTATGTAAGCCGCCAGGTTTCTAAACAGGAGCAGGTTTTCTCCACTTCAGCAATTTGACTGTGTTGTATGTTTGTCTGTAGAAATCAGTAGACGGTGGTTTTCTGACTAACTTTTGCTTCATCTTATGATTGGCTGTGGTTGTTTACACAAATTTATATTCAATTCAATCCAAACATTCTTTTATTACTTCCAGAGTAATTAAATCTCGCAATAAATGTTACCATTCACCTTCTTCTGCGAAGACTGACTCCAGAGGCTGATTTTAGATTAGAAACTGTAACGGTATGACAACAGATCCTGAGAAGCTTCTGACATGAAGAAGATAAAAATGTTTTGTTCTTTTCCCCCAAGTATGCAGTTGAAAGAGGGGAATTAGTACACGATTTACAGAACAACAAATCTCAACTGGATGTACAAGACCTGGAAGTTTCTAGTTCTGAATCTTTTTGTTTTTGTAGAGGTGCCTTAAGAAGACAAAATTAATGGAGAGAATGTAGCATTTTTACTATTTTCATTTAATTTTTCTTTTGTTTTGTTTAGTTTGTAAACCTTTTTAGTACATATTTAGCCTCCTGTTTCACACTCCAATCAGGTATGTGGCGGTAAAGCTACAAAATATAGCTTGCTAACCGCCATTAAAAGAAGAAGAAAATACTCAGACTTAGAGTCTCTAGGAAGGTTATCATTGGTTTTGTCCACTTTCCATTTTAGGTGACGGTTTTAACCGTGCTCCACCTATCATTCCCCTCTCCTGTCCCTATCCGGTTTTTACTACTTTACATACAACTAAAGGAGTCTAGAAAGTATTTGAACCCTTAGAAAACTCCTAAGTCTTTGGAATACTGAAGATGATAATCGATGGCTCTGCATCGGTATTGGTTGTGGCACATAAATGTAGAAATAGTTTCCGTCATGCGTGGTATAGAGCAGCTGAAACCAGAACAGATAGCTCGGCTTGGCCTGATTGTTCAACATGAATCCAATTTAACAGCCCCTCAAACAAAGCCTGGTGTCTGCTGCTAGTCTCCTGGGTGCCTCGGAGAATCCTCATTAGAGCCTGTTACATAAAACCCCAACAGAAAGATTCAACGTCGTGGTTTGTGGCATTACAAGATGTGAAAGTGATAAGTCACTTATACGGACAATTCTTGGACATCTTCTAATGGTTTAAATCTAGTTTGTTGTCACTCACAGCAAATTGCGTCCACTGCTGAATGCATAAGCAAAACGGCACCGACTTACGTGCGGGTATTCTGCAAATCGAATACTTTAAGACCACACCATATTAGTTTCCAAACGCTTGCTGGGTACAGGAAGCATGCGTCGCCCCTGATCCGTACTGTATATGTTTCAGCACTCTTCTGAAAATGCAGCGATTTCACACTGCGTTAAAAGGCTCCAGTGGGATTCATTTGCACAAATGCACATAATCAGACTGCAGACCTATCTTTAGTTAAGCACCTCTCTGGCTGCTGTGTGCGTGGGGTGAGATCTCCTCCAAAAACATATTCGGCAGTGTGTATGATTCAGACTTTTGACAGATGTTTCTCTCAGGGAATGTGATGTCGGTTCTAGTGAGGAGGTGGGAACCATAAAAAAAATAAAAATAAATAAAAATAAACACAAAACTTAACAGCAAAGGAGGCCACGGGGTATCTTTTTAATAATGGCTTGTAGTCTTGCGTTGCCGGTTAAAAGGAATGTGACAATTCCTTTGTTTTCGCAGTGAGCATTCTTGGCATCTCGTCGTCAGCCCGGCTGATGTTTTCGTGATTTCATTGTGCTCATTATGATGTGCTAATGGCACATGTTGCGGCCAGCTAATAGCTTAATCTGGCACAGGCGGAAAATCTGATGTTGTTCCTCCGAGCTCCAGCAAAGACAATATTGAATTTCACTCGAGGTTACAAGTGCTTATTTACAGAGCACATGTGATGAAGTGCTGTTTGGGTCTCTGATCACTGATCATTAGCTTGCAGATTGTTGAAGAGCCAGCCGAGGAGGGGGATCGCTGCAGGAGAGTCGCGCCGCTGAGGGGAAAATCAGTAAAAGTCGAGGCTTCGTTGACCTCCAGACATCAGCCTTAATTTGACGTCGGCATTGATTTACAGCATAATTAGCTTTGATACAGACGTGATGTTATGCAGTAATGTTGGAAAATGTTCTGGAACAAAGATGAAGTTATAAAATGCTTTTTATTTTGTCTTACTTATTGTGCCTTGTATGCTTAGTATATTACGGGTGGTGGGGAAAGACCCCAAAGACAAGTAAGGCTAATGGATCTTTATTATCACCACAGAATCTCCTGCATCCTGTATATCAGCATGTTTAATGGCGTTTGAAAACTCTCCTCCGCTTTTACCTCAAGGCTGTTTCATCAGCTGAGCTTCGGATTGACTGAAAGCAGTTTATTTGAAGTACGTGTCGATAGCAATGAGCGGAAAGTTTACTTTTCAGCGTGGCAGACGTATCCGCTTGCAGTGCGACCGGAAAAGTTGGGAGTGAAAAGAAACGGAAGGTGGTGGAGGAGTTCTGTTTGTGCAAAGTTAAAACGAAGGGAGAGCACGGCTGGTGTTAAAATCACAGAGTTGACACAACGATTCAAAACTGAAATAAATGACATGATCTAAGGTAATGAGAAAGACATAGTAGCCTTCCTTCAGCCAGCTGACTGGCAGTGTGCAGCTGGGATTACTAAATGCTTCGTACAGCTGAGAAAGAACTGCAGTGACTTTGGCACTTTGCTCTGATTCGCATTGAAGCGGCTTTAAAGAGCATTAACTTTAACTTTTTAAAAGCTTTTGTGTACTTTGTGTACCCTTTGAGCCTAATTAAATCAATTACCACTCCAGTCGCTGACTGGAACCAATTTTTGATCACAGGAAACAGCCTGAAGTTTATCAAATATATTCAGTAGCTGGGCTACATTTGGCTTAAATGATTTGGTCTCATTTATTATTAATTTTGACAGACACATACATACATAGATGGATGGATAGATAGTCCCAGACTATTCATTTCATCAATTCCCTGCTGCCTGATTGATCTGAATAATTTTCCCTATGGTGCAATTCTTGTAGAGTAAAACTGCACGAATCGTAACCCTGTGTTTGAATTTATTTTGGGTCTTTTTCCAAATTCAGTTTTACACACATAAGCCCAAACGGATTTATTCATTTGCCTAAATCTTTTAAAACTCGGGGCTGATGCTTCTAGAAGATCTCTGGTCTCTCTCTCTCTCTCTTTTTTTTTTTTTTGACATTTGACAAACACAGAGAACACCGAGGAAATTAAAGGACGTCAAAAGGAAAATTGTAGATTTACACAAGTTGGGAAAGTCTTTCAGAGCCACTTCTAAACAACCACACAGCTCACGACCAACAGTTCAAACAACGGCGCACAAGTAAACGTTGTTTAGATGATGGGTCAGAGTGAAGCAAGTTTTACATCACTACGAACAGAGAGGGAGAGAGTTTCAGAGAGTTTCAGCCCCTGCTTCAAATGTGATGCATTCAAGCTCCGCTGGAACTTTTTGCTGCCCACATGGTGAAGCCAAACGCTTTCTGGAGAAAAAGGAAAATGGTCCCACAAGACAAACAGAAAGAGAGAGTTTCAAACAGATGAGATGTTAGACAACAATGACAAGGAGTCTGGGAGATTCCTTAGAACCTAAGGACATTGCATGGCACTGTTTAGTTTCTATTTGTACTGCTGTGTCACATAAAGTGGGTGGAAGAAAAATGACCACTTCCACATTCTTTAACTTACTGCAACTCAACAGCTACATGACGGAAACTTGGTTGTTCCAACAGGACAATAGTTCCAAGCAGACTGCTTTTGCAGTCGGATGAACAAAAGTAACATTAAGCTAGTAGAACAGCATTCTCAGTCTCAACCTTAAACATGTTAAAAATAAGTCGCACTACCTTTAAAAGCTGGTGAAAATCCAAGACAAGTTCAAAATTGTGCATCTGTCCTAGGACTCACTGCAGTTTCTGACAATAACTGTATACATGCCTGAACAGCAGACTGCCATACAACACTAACAACCAGAGCTCTTTAATATGCTAAATCCTAACGTTTAGGTGATTAAATATAACTGGCCAATTCACTCAGTTGTTTCTTAATGTACAGAAATGAGATGGCCTTCATTATTCTTTCATGTGTGCATTTGTTTCAAGTGAAAATGGTTGTCCTCAGGCAGGGGAAACAAATATTGCAAAGAGGAATCTGAAGAGCTAATGGATAATGAGGCAAAGAACATTCTTAAAGGGGCAGGCAGTGTCAAGCTCACAAACAAATTGAGGTTAGTGAGCTTTACGTCATGTTGCAATGTCATTTCCTCATCAAAACACACCTGGAGTGTTGCTTTGATTCTTTCAGGCATGTTTGAGAAATCCTTCAATCTCCATGGCAACCATTTAGCTGTAGAAAACGTCTTGTTGGAGCTAGCGCCACCTTCAAGGACGACGCTTCTCCCTAGAGCTGGATTTTCCAGGCTTCCGCTTCATAGAGCAGCCCTCCAACACGCCACTCCTTCAGACTAGCCAGGAGCAATTAGCAAACACCTGGTGGAGCTGTGATTTGCTGAGCTCATTATACGAGCTACTTCTGAATGCAACGCTGGTAGAAACGTTGAAGGGTTAATAGAGGAGGCATGTTGTGATGGCTTCCTGAGGGCGGAGTTTCAGAAAGAGCAGGTGTTTTCAAAGACACAAAGACCCAATTTTAAAGCATTATAACGCTGTGTTAAAGTTTCTTTTAAGTCATATTTTATACATGCGGCACTTTTATAACAATTGATGGCAACATAGTTACTTGAATGTGCTGTAATAGGACACTATATGCCTGGAAAACACATGTTACTGCCTCTTTAAGCATAGCAAGGCTCAATCTGACTGATGACATGGACACAGGTGGTCTCCAAAGAGTTCTGGAAACTCGGCGATTATTGATTGTGACGGAAGACAAAATAAAAAAACCTTACGTGTATGGGGATGTTCTGTCCGCTAGAATTCATCCAAGTGTACCAAAGCTAATTGATTGCTGAAATCAAAGTAGATCTTTATAAAGGATTATGAACGTTTCAGTCGCCAGGTTAATTTGATCAGTAACATTTCAGGCTCCAAATAATAAAGATCTGATATTCGCTCGCTCGTTTCAGCATGAGAGTTAATCGACGTTAACACTGTAAATTTCGCTCGTGTACAAGCGGAACCCGAACACGCGCCGGTCCGTCTGACATCCAGCTGTTCGGGTAACGGGTCCAGAGGAATTATTCATCAGGCCTTCCTTCCTCTCTGCTCTCAGAGAATCCCATGGCTAGAAAGGATACATTGTTTGTCTCACTTGCCAGGACTTGCCAGGGAAATTTCAAAAGATTGAGCCACACATGGAAGGAAGCTCTTTTTAATGGCTTCTGTCCAGAATCTTGTCCTTTGGGTCATGGTCTGTATCTCTTAACCTAAGGTGACGGTCGGGACGTTGACTCTTCGGGGCAGCTCTGTCTTCACCTCAGCTCCCACTTCACTGCAAACGAGGCTCCAGTCCCTCCATCCTTAACCTGCAAATACTTTGGAAAGCAGTTAGATAAATTGAGAGTCTTTACACTTTAGATACTTTTCTACATTCACAACTTTTTGGTTGCCACGGTGTATCGTTTACTCTGGTTTCTGCTGATGGACTGGAAAAAAACAAGCAAACATGATCTTTCATTAAATTTCAGTCCAGTTTTAACATTCCTGGGAACGTCTTCGAGCTGTTTTATCTGGCGACGATTGACTGATGTTCTTTGAATAATTTTTTTTTTGGGTGGTGGATTGATTTTATTGTTTGAAGAAGTAATTTGTCATGTGCTGCAACATGTCCTCTCCACTGTAACTCCGGGGTGGGGTGGGGGAAATCAAGCCTCGCTGTCAGACGTCCTGACAAATTGGCCCACAATTTCACACAGGCATTCAACAATCCATCATAGAGGAGAAATGCATTTTAGAAGAGGCGCAGAAACCAATTTCTGCGCTGACAGCAGCCTCAATAGACCACAGTCCAATGCAGCCTCTTGATATGTGGTGGTTTGAGTGAGGGATACGACTTTTTTTGACTTTCACACTCACTGTTGCGCCAGCGGTGCAGGTGGATTGGTGACTCAGGCAGATGAAAGCGCAGCGTGCCGACCTAAACGTTCTGGCTGGGTGTTGAAAGGCATTTGGGGAATCCTTAAGTGAACCCAAAGCAAATGTGGCAAGTAAAGGAAAAGTTATATCTCTAAAAAAAAACAAAAAAAAAAAAACCCCGATGTCACATCACAGCTAAACCAGACCTGGCATACACCACGCACCCCAGATTAATAATAAATTACAGTGTAAGCTTATCTTTCGGTGGATTTTTTTCCCATTAAATCTTCAGCCTGACTTAAACTTGAAGATTAAAAAAAAAAGGGAAAACCATTTAAATTTGTCCAGAGTCCAGATCAGCTTCTCCTTTAAAAACTATTGCAGATATTAATGAATTTGTAAGAACTTGAGAAAAATCTGAAATCCCGTCTTGAGTGTCCCATTACTATGGCATATCAATCAGTAATCACATGCCCCGGATTTCCTCCTTTTAAGCTTCTGTTCTCTCCGTCAGCGACACTTCTGCTTTAATGGGATTTGACAGCTTATCTAGCACTTTATGATAAAAAAAAAATAGAAAAAAATTCAGGCACTGCAGACAGAATGAATGATGGCACATGAAAATATTAGACACAACAATTTATTCTGTTTTCTGGTTGCAGCAGTCTGACTAAGCTTGAAGCAGTTACTGTCTATTTAGCCTTTCATTATATCGTAATTCAGTTAATTAGACTATGTCGGCTGAATTTGAACGAGGGCTCGAGAGCGATGCTTAAATTAGAACGAAACGTCGACCAGGCCTGTTTCTATGTCTCAGAACGTTAGCATGTTTAGCGAGACAGTGATATTTCTTTTCTGCTTTCCTAGAGTCTCACCAGCAGTGGAAAAAAAAAAAAAAGAGTCCTTTATCATTTAGCAAAACACCTTGGTCACTCTGAGGAGATGAAATGGTCGGGTCAGTCAGCAGAAACAAGAATGATGTCGCTTCTCTGCCACCGTCACTGTGAGTTAATGTAAAATATGAGCGTCAAAACACAGAGTTGCTCCTGGGGAAAATGCTAATCTGTCACAAGGGCTCCCCATGCCCACCATTTTTGCATGACATTTTCAGGTAATATGTCACAAATGTAGTTTATTTTTTGACTGGCCTGTAGAGTTCCTAACCCGGGTCCAGGCAGGGAAACATCTAGAACATGCAAGGCCTGAAGGACCGGGATTTTGCACATCTAACTTTGGATGTACATGTACCGTTTGTCCTTAAATTACCAGATTAACATTTTTAATAAATATTTCTAGGCCTGTCACGATAACAAATGTTGCTGGACGATAAAGTATTAAAGAACTTATTGCGATGAAGGATAATATGGTTGTTTTGTGATCATTTTCAAGTAACAAGGGGATAATAATGCAAGAACACGTTCTTAAAGAGCAACAAACTTCAAATTCTAATGAACATTTTAAACACTGAAACCCAAAGACATTTAAAATAACTAAAGAAAACAACAGAAACAACAAATAAAATTAATTATGAAGTTGCCGTGAACAAAATTGTCACTCAAAAAATGGGATAGTTGAGAGCAAATCTCCAGACTGAAGACTTTTATCATTCAGTATTTGGTAAAATGATAAATCAAGCAAATGAAAATGATGGAGTTTCTTTTAATTTATCATGCGATTAATTGATTTATTGTTTATTGTGACGGGCCTAATTATTTCCCAGTCTCATAATATTTATTAACAGTTATATTTTTATCATATAAAATTTAATTTACCATTTAAACATCTGCTAAACGCCATTTTATATTATTTAGAAAATTGATCAAATGTAATATTTTACCCATTCGAAATGTAAATAGGCGTTTAAGCTCTAGTACAAATATGATAGAAAGAGATTCATACCTCTTAAAATTTAATTTCTGAATAAATCAAAGTGCTTTTGTGCCTTTATAGTGACTAAGTTAACAACTCTTTATCACTGTCTTTATATTGTCTACTTCATTATATATTGCACCGAATGTGACTTGGAGGGTTTTCTTCTCTTCACTTTGAGTTGGAAATCATTTAAAGCCTTTGTCGTCAATTCTAAATAGTTAAAATGGATCAACTTCAAGGTCTAAATAACACAATGAACAACACACTGTGTAGTAAGTGCTTGTATTTTGGTATTGTTAACCGGAAGTATCCTTGTAATAACACAGTTAGCTTAAGGGCGAGAGGTAAATTACATTTAATTTGTTCTGAAATGATCCAAAGTCATGAAATACCGCGTTAATTTGAAGAGATCCCCATGTGATAATAATGAAGCAACGGCTAACGCAAACAGATTGTTATGAGACATTAACTTCCCACAATTCACCAACAACACTGGCTCGTAATCATCCTTTCACTGTAAAACATGAGCAACAGCTGCCTGCCTAACCATAGCTAACACTCGGCCTCCATTCTCTCTACATTACAAGAGATTAGAACCACTGATGAGACTCAAGTCTCAAATCAGGAGTCCAAATCAAGTCCCAATCAGGCTCAAACTTGCCAATTAGCAGCTTAATGAATCCTGGGTAAATATTACCAAGTGCCAGTCGCAAAATCCCCAGCGACCACCACTACTTACCATCCTAATAAACACTTAACATTTTGGGGCTTGAAGCTTAATTTAATTGTAAGATAAACAGACAACTGTCTAAGGTTGGATCCTAATTCATTGTCCAATATTAGTGGCTTCACGTGAATTTTTTAAATCTGTACCAGACTGCAAGTTTTTGCCATGCTGCTCCATGGTCAACTGTATAGTCAATATGGATGAGCAACAATGCAACAGGTGGATACAAGTTTAGTATCAGAAGATTTAATTATCTGGTTTTCGACTGGGGCTTCACAGAGAAAACACTTGGACAACAAATTTTTTATTCAAGTTATGCACAGACAGTGGGGATGTAGTGACGCCACCAGCTCTCATATCTGATGCGTCTAATTCTTAGGCGGTCGTAACGCCGTGATGATCGCTCTAAAGGAGTCTGTGGGGTTAAAGAAAATAGAATTAACATTCGACAAATCTAAAGATTGTTTTACAGCGTTTAGTATTTACTTAGTATCCAGTTCAGACTTGATCTCTGTTTTAGATTTTGAAATCCTAATTTTCCAACTAGCGACAGACATTTTGTGTGGATGGCACCCGACCAACTCGCTGTTTGGAAAGTTAAGGTGGAAAAAATGTGATCACTGGTGAATAATGGTTTCTAATGAGGCGTAAAAACAACTTTATAAACAAATATGTGAACGAATGCATGCCTTTAGAGAGCAGCCAACGACAGACAGCTGTGATCGAGAGCTTGAAAACAAACCCCTGACTTCCTAGTAAAACGCAGACGGTTTCCATTCACTTCTTATATTTTTATATGCGACGCAGCAATGGTGGTATTTCAAAGAAGAGGTAAAGTGACAGCAGAGCAGCAACTCAAATTGAAGCTATGGATCTTGTTACACTTGTATCATTTTATTTCAACATTTTCTAAAGTAGGTAGGGCTCCTTTCCTCCCCAATATACCACCGATTTAAAAGGGTGAGTGGAAGAAAAAAAGACCACCAAGTCAAGGGAGGCAAACGGCAAGGATGCTTGTTTTAGAGAAAGACGGTGAGACGGGATTGCTGTTATTCCACATTTGGTCAATTTGTCATTCAGAGACAACAAGGATGGAAATATTACACCGAGTAGGTGGCAAAAAGATTATTTCAGCTAACAATCTCTCTCTCTTTTGAATGAACAGTTGACAGACCAGGACATTAATGCTACCTCTGGGGACGGAGTGCAAAAGTCTGTATCTATTAAAATGGATAGATTCAGATGGAGCCCAGTCAGAGTTACTGCAATGTTGACGTCTTGAGACTTGATGCAAGCAGGGCAAGGTTCTCACAGAGACCAGTTGTATCTGCTAACCCACCGGGGTGCCAATGTCTTTTTTTGTGAGAAATAACAGAGATTAACTTGATTTAAACAGTTTTACCTTTTAAATTTATTGTTGTAAACCAGAGAAAAGTGTCGTTTTTTCTGGTTGGACTGGGACCTTTGGAAATTTTGATAATAACTTCCATTCATATGTATAGCCAGTGTTGCGTCGTTCTCTACTGACCCCGTTTTGGGGTTTGTTTGGGTGTCACAGTTCTTATCAATCAAATATTTGATCTGAATTCTATCACCAGAGATTGACTAATACCTAATTGACTTTGCAGTAGCAACGTTTCCATTACAAATGTGTCGTCATGCCACTAACGTTGGAAAAAAAAAAACAACCCGCGATTTCACAAATGCTCTGTTTCCATTAAATAAGAAAATAAATAAAAATCACACATAAATAAATTTGTTCACGCGATAAGTCACTAAAGAACAAGCTGTGCCATCGTCCTCCTACCACTTCCTGTTATCGTCGTCTTCCTCCTTTCCATCAGTAGTAACATCCGGGTGTGCATCATGTGACTCATGTGATGCCGAAAAAGTGTTTCTATTGCAGCTTTGTGAAGCACTAACTTTGTTACGGCCCAAAAACCACCTCATCCTAGCGCAATTTTTTTATATTTTAAAAAGCGAGTTTTTCTAAGTAGGTGCGTTGCCATTAAGCAAGTTTATTTTCATAATTCCAAATTACGCAATTATATGGTCAATGGAAACGCAGCTACTCTCGACAAATTGACACGAGGGATGGGATTTGACCACATCCTCGTTTCTGAGTGAAATGTTTAAACATTCGCTGCTGTATAATTTCCAGCAGTGCATCAGGCACAGATGGGAGGAAGAGGAAGGAAACATCTCTTTGTTTTCACTCTCGATGCCATTTCATATTTTCAAATCAAACAAGTGGGTCAGCTCTTTGTTGTGGCAGGTTTTTTATTTATTTTTTTTTAAACCTGCCCTGCCTAAGTGGCATATAATACACTGTGATCAGCACGGGGTTGTTTTAGCAACCACATTTAAAATGCTTTCTGGATTCCCCGTGACTATACAGCAAGCAATTATCCACCGGAAAACAAATCACCTCGCGTTGGGGAAAAATTACACCTAATTTGGCCAGTCACGAGAAAGAAAAACAACACTATCTGCACAGAACAGTATGTGGGGCGCATCATCCTCTTAGGATTATCCTTTGCTCTGTCTCAGCAGACCTTGGCTGATTTTGGACTTTCTTTCTATTCGTTCCTCCCGTTTCATCCAGGTGTGCAGCGCCGTGTTTTCAGTGCAGCGTCTTCTCAGCAGCGTCTTTCCCCGGCTGTATTTCCTCAGACAGCGAGAAAACAAACGGGGCCAACGTGCAGCGGGTTGACACGCTGGCAGAGGTGTGCTTCCAGCAGAATTTTATATTTGGGAACGCTGTTGATTGGGCTGATTGTACATTTGATCTTGTGTCTGTCAGAAGGAAAGAGTTGAACAGTACCAGGCGATTTGCGTGAAATCTTAATGAGGGACCAAAACGGAGTCAGAGGGACAGAATTGCCCGTTTTTATCTTTTTTGTTGTTGTTTTCTTTTACATAAAATTTGATTTTGGATGTGATGTTGGCGAGTTCAGAAGAATATGTTAATCTGAAGCTTTTTTTTCATCTTTCATACGAGGCAGTCAACACAATGATGAAATAGGGGGAGTAAATTCACTTTAGTCAAATGAGGCATGTTGAACGGCACAGCCTGTTACATGCAGAAATTTCACCATTCCTAGAGCCGTAAACCCCCGCTATGTGAGGAAAGCACATTAGTTAGTGAGCTTCCCATTGGCTTCTGTTGGAAGTCAGCGCCTTTAAATCAGACAGCGTAGGGTTTTGGGAGTGAATGCAAACGCTACATTAGCGTCCTCATTATGAAGCGTTCACAGGAGCCCTCTCCTCGGATTCTCGCCGCGAGATGCGTTTTCACACGTGCTCTGCGATCCCGAAACTTTTTTCAAATCTCTTGTGTTTGGACTCTGAGTACAGAAGTCTGACTCAGTCGAACGTGAACGCGATGAACACTGTGAGCCAGACTGTGAACGGGGCTGGTAATAGTGAAGGATTCATGTACATGCCAGAAACACTTGGTGGTTTGTGCTTTGCTCTGCCTCGCAGTGTGAAAACCATCTTTACGGATTTCTATTAGTCTTACAGAGAACATAAGTTCCACCTTGGACGCAACTCCTGCGAAACCTCATGTCAGTTCGGCAAAGTGTGAAACCTGCCAGACGGACTTTTTCTGCAAAAGTCGTCAAACTCACTTTGGTTAATAGTTTGTCACCTGTAAAACGGCACATGATGGGCTGTTTATCCATTCATTTTGCTATTTAGTTGTGAACTTATTTCGTCAAGACGAAATAAGTGAAAAACAAGTTTCCTTGCACAGACAGAAAATGTTACTTATTTCTTTTAGTCAAATTAGCACGCTCAGGGGATTTGCATGTATTTTTTATGGCTGTGGCGAGAGAAAGTAGCCATATCACTGCCTGGATTAAAGGAAACTTTGGCAACAACAAAGAAAGAGTTGGTAAAAATATCCAATCACTGTAAAAGTAATGTCAGCCATATCAAAATAACAAAAGCATAACTTGAATTCAATATTCGGTGGAGTTCAATATGTTCTGTGGACCATAGCTCCATGTCATTTGCCTATTTTTTAGGTGCATATCTAAAATGCCTGAGAGAAAATGCAGCTTTGGAAGTTGAAACCTAGGAGAAATGCTCTTTGACATGCTATTCCCGGGTGTTTGCAAAACAGCCAAACCAATTGCAGCTTTTATATTCCCGTGGATGTTCACATCTGCAGTAGTGCCAAGACAGTTTTCACTGTGTGCATTAATGCACAGCAGAGTATATTTAGAGTTTGAACTATTAAAATAGGCAGTATTTGTGGATATTAGTTATTGGCTGACAATAACTCTGTGATGTTCCCTGAGTGGTGGAAATGTTTTGATGATGGAAAAGAAATGAGAAGAAAATAGATTTTCTTAAAATTCTAATATTGTCACTGTGACATTGAACAATAATATTGAGTAACACTTTATTTGACGGGTTGTGAATAAGACTGTCATGACACCGTCATAACCATGACATAACAACATGTCATGAACATGAGTGAGTCTTCATGAATATTTGTGACTGTTGTCATAAAGTGTTATTGGGTAAATCATGACACTTTTAATACAAAGTTGACATTATTCAAAATGTCTGATCTGACATAAATTTGTTCTAAAAGTGTTACTGATTAAACTTTAGCTTTAATAACATAAAGCTACATAATTTTCAAAGTTTAAAAATGACGGTGTCATGACAGTCGTATTCACAAACTGTCAAATAAACTGTTACCCAATATTGCAATTAAATGTTTTCCCAATATTGTGCAATGCTAAATAGAACCAACCAAATCAGTTTTTAATAGACTAGATACACATAATTCATTATCGAAGATCTTCAGTAATAACTTACATCCAAATTGCTGTGACAACTATATGACTGAGTTGATGTGTTTCTTTAAGATATTTTTGAAACCCCAGTTCTACTTCTGCATAATTGATGCACCAAATTCTTCATCTAATATAATGAGTCCAGTTCTCCCAGTAAGCTACCACATGCCTCTGCAGTAAATCAGTTCAGGCAACTCTCACTAATCTGCTGTCAAAAAGAAAAATAAGAAAAAATAAGAGAGAAGCTGTTTAGGTAAGCTGCGGTTCTGTAATTACAGAGTGCAAAAAAAAAAAAAAAAATCCAACAGAAGAATGGAAAGAGATTTGTGCTAATTAAAGTTCTGAGTCTGAGCATTCTCATCAACTCTGTTTGCTTTGCAGAGTTGGGGGTTATTGGAGTCAAACTGAGTCAAAAGTGTAAATTTGAACCTTTTCTAACTCGGATGCTTCAGAACCGACGTCCAGATCTGTCAAAAGTTTCTCGCCCATCATTGTGTTTACTAATGCCAGATGATTGGCTCTGTTCTTGCACCTCTTGTGATGTCATCAACCCAAATACCCATATTGGATAATTGGTATTATTTTTATTCATTGCACGGTTGCACTCTATTCACTGAAAAAAAAAAAAAGATTTCAGAAGGGCAATTAGTTGTTTAGAGTAAAACAGGCAGATTCTACAGCGCCCCCTAGAGTCTGTCTGTGCACATTCCTGATTCTTTGAGCTTTATGAAAGGAAACCAATGCTTCATTTCCAGTTTTTTTTTTTTACTGTGGTAATGAGAAAACACACAACTGAATGATATCTTTAAAATGTTGTCTGTGTTATAATTGCGTCTGAGAGCAACATGAGCAATGATGGTTGTTGGGTGCAGCTGCCATATTACCAGAGCTGGATGTCTCTCTTCTTATGGGATGGCTGTTCATTGTGACGTTTTTTTGAGGTTATTCAAAAACCGGAGCTGTCCAGTCTGAGAGGGAGAGTGTGTGTTAAAAGAAGCACTCAGTGCTCTAGTGAAAAACTACTTTCGTGGTTAATTAAGGAAGGGCTGTGTTTGCTCTTATGAAACAAGAGAGGCAGGTCACAAGTCTGTTTGTAGCAACCGATGTGATTGTTATTTCCGCGAAGGGGAGCCTTCCGGATTTCTGTTTTTTTCCTCCCCTAATTTGATTTTATTCCAACAAATGGATTTGAAACACCTCGGTAAAGGAAAGGACGTCGAACGAAGTACGTACGTGTACCCGCCAGAGCGTTCTTTCCCGAGATAAATCGGCGAGCGAGATTTTCCGTGCCGCCACGCGGAAAAGGCTTTTCATCAATTTGAGAGCGAGAATTTGCATAGATTTCGGGGCCCATGCGTGCCCGGCGTTACTGTTTTATACCACTTTGAGTCAATCCCTGCTTCTAAAAGGTACAGAGTGTTCGGCTTGCCATCAGGGACAGAACTGAGGAGGTTTAGGGAGGGTTGTGGAGGGTCACTCGCTAATGCTTTTAAACTCCTGCAGCTTCTGTTACCCTTCCCCACCCACCAAACACATGACATGAAGTGACATGAAGAGTACTTTGGATTTTGACGAGCCTATGCTTTCTCCTTTTCAAACTAAATTGAATAAGCTGTCAATCCTAATATGAGAAACACTTTTAAACGGGATATGTTCCCCTCCATATTAAGTCAGCTTCATTCAAACCGTAATGTCTTCTCGGGATATCCTGGAGCGATGGAAACTATTATCCCGCAGAAGCATTTTTATTGCCTGCAATATGTCGCTGCCGTAATGTTTTCTGGCCACGTCTAATCTGTTAGACGCACGCAGCACTGCGTTCCATAAAACATCCATGAGCCTTTGCTTTGACATTTCGATGCCACGACTCGCTTCGAACTGTTCAGCCTGGGATCCAAACGCGTTTGGCGATATAAATTTGTCATAAGCTGCAGCTTTCACTCCAACCTGCTGCTTCTCTACAACCTACAAGGCACGGAGCTGCAACACTACAGATATTGCTGGAGTCATGCGTGCCTTTGCTTCCCTCAGGAGCGTAGGCACACACACACACACACGCACACACACACACAGGCGTACAACACACCTACATCGTTCAGGGTGACATCATTTCACCAGTAATCTGGTGGCAGTGGCATCCAACCGTAGAGGGAGGAAATGATGTGTTTTATGACTCAAAACCTTCATCAGTTGCTACTTCCGAGTCCCTCAATATATTTTTGGTACATTCATTGTAGGCTGGGGCTGTAAAAAGTCATGCTTTCAAATGTTATTCTTTGAAGTTAAAGCCTTTTTTTGTGTAATGTGTCAGAGGAACTCAAGTTTTCGGTATGAGAATTAAAACTGCAGTATCCAACTTTTACTGACAAAATGTTTTGTTTTTTTGGTTTACACATTTGGTAAAACTGTCACCAGTTAGGAGACAGATACTCTGTGAAAAGATCAATTGCCTCCACCTCCTCACTGAGGTACTACTGCCGTCTGGAGAAACGCAAAAACAACCAATAACTGTCAGGAGGAGGGGCTTAGCGCTGTCAATCAATCCCATGTACTCGCTGCTAAATATGCTGATGGCGGAGAAACAACTCACCTTTAGCATTCACGACAGGCTGTGCTAAGTGCACTTCAGCAGAGAGAAAAGATGAATAAAAGTAGAATGTGATTAACAGCGATAAGACCTGCCTCTGATTGGTTGTTTCTAGTTAGCAATGGGAGCACTGGTAGAAGGAGGAGGAGCTAATTTTTTCAGATTACTTGTCTCATATCATACTTTCACAACATGGTGACAGTTTCAACAAATATGTGATTTTTAAAAAAATATATCTTTTTTATAAAAGTTACTCACTGCAGCTTAAAAGGAATTAAATATTGTCCATTCCAAAACATATAAAGAACAATATTCTGAATATGACGAGGCACTTTTAAACTAACATATTTTACTCACAAAGATCAATCGTGATTGAAACTGTAATTATATCCACTTAGCCACGTCTTCTCTCTTCTGCCGCTTGCAGGAGGTAATGAAGCGTCTGGGGACATTTTATGCTTTTTTTTATATATATATATATATATATATATATATATATATATATATATATACAATTTATTTCCCCCGCCGACTCTCTTTCACTCATTTTCAGCTTACAGCATCCTGCATTTTTCAGAAATGGGAAATCTAACTATGCCAGTATGACTGAGGGGGGAAGAAAATCCTAAAGTTGAACTTTCTGACACCTCTAAATTACTTCCATTTATCATAAGCCAACAACCATGTGCTCTATTTACAAGACTCAATGGTGCAGTTTATCACATTCCTTTATATTTATAGAAAAAAAAAAAAAAGAAGAACCTCAACTGGTTCTCTTAGCAGAGCAGCAGCAGGACACTGAGCTGTGCTCACATCATTGAACTCCTCACCCTATTATGCAAAGCGAGCCAGTTGCTCTGCAGTGAAATTCCATTTGGCTGCTTGTGTCAGTAAAGACGAGCTTTAAGTCCTTCATAGCTAAGAGCCAGAGTAAAGAGCAAACACTGAAGTCTGAGCTCTGTTTGTGGGTCGTATTGTGACTGTGACTCAACGCTTTTCGACTTCATTTTTATTTAAATTACCGTTATGATAATGTCCGTCCATCCGTTTTCTGTGCCTTGCAGGGTCACTTGGTTTGTCGGTGCCTGTCTCCAGCAGTCAGTGAGCGACAGATATGTTCATATTTACATACATTTGCCTTTCTTGCGCTGTTAGTCATGAAATGAAACGGTAACACGGACTGGTTTTTGACAAGTTTGATCTTTCTCACGTTTTGCTGAAAAAAAAAGAAAAGCCCAATATTTTTATTTTTTGTGATGTTTTAAAATTTGAAATATTCTTCAAAGCTGCAGCAAAACCATTAAAAAACAAAGCAAAAAAAACAAAAAAAAGCATCATCCCCCATCTTTAAATCATTCTCTTGTTTTCTCATAGATGATTAATTTTACATAACACAACACATTGGTGGCACCGTGGGGATCGGTCTCAGGCAGAGGTCGGCTAGCTTGGGCTTGCCAGTGATAAAATCATTCATGAGTAATCTGCTTTGGGGCATCAAGTCAGACCCTGGAGAGGGTGCTGGGATGTTAGAGATACGTATGGCCCCTTTCCAAGCCTGAGTAGGCTCCAAACCCTGAGCCCACTCAGTGGAAGCTGACTCTTCGCTGCTTCTGCTTGCATTGTTTTGTAATATTTTACACTGTTGCTGTGGTTTAGTCACGTCTAAAGGCAAAAAATGAGACCATGTGAGCCTCCGGGAAGAGGGATGTTTAATAATAACGAGTAAGTTCAACCAATGAGTCAAAAATAGCTTAACATAATATCAGTAGCTAATTGGTAATGCTTGTTAGAGGCAACAAGCATATTTGTTGAAACAAAGATTCAGATCGCCTAATTTAATCTTTTCTCTTTTTTTTTCTCCAAAGAGTCTTATTATGTGTCTTAATTTATCTCTCTCTCTTTCTCACACACACGCACACACACACACACGCAGTCACCATGGTTGTGGGCCTGTAAAGCTCTGGCCTGCCATCAGGAGTAATTTGGGTTTCAGTAGTGATCAGTGGACAGCTCACTCCACCAGCTGAGCCACAGCTCAACTTATTAACCCTTGTGTGATTTTTAGGTCATTCTGACCCTCTTTTCTTTTTTCTTTCTTCTCAAAAATACACACACGAAAAAAAAAAAAACGTGCACAAAGAGACCGACTACAGCAAGGCTGCAGCACAATGCCAAAAATCTTTTTTTTTTCTGCTCCCAAAACACAGAACTTTGTTCATCTACTTGACCTGAAATAAAAAAATAAATAAAAAAATAAATAAAATCGGAAAGTGGTTAACTCGAAGCAAGCTCGTCTGAATGGTTAAAAAAAGGACTGACTCATGCAGCGCTGCAACAAATAACATCCTGTTGTGGATCCTAAGATTTAATTAGAGTTTAAATGTCCACATTGTATTGGCACAGCAAGAGCACCGGGGTATTTTAGGCCTCCTATCTGTGCGACCCAGTGAATCTGCAGCTGTCTTATATGTTGGATGTTTAGAGTAAATGTGACAACAAAGATTTTAAATTCACATCCATGTGAAGTGCTTTGTTTCAGTTTTTATTCAGGCTTTAACATTCAGCTGTGCGACAGCATAAATAGCTGTCACGCAGCTTTTCTCTTTTCAAAATGAACATCTCCACACATAAATCGTAATATCCGATCAGCATATATCACAGCATATGACACAGTTGTTCATAAAAGTTTACATATTAAATAGACCCATCATGGACATGGATGCTATCAAGGTCTCTGAGGTTTAAACTGTTATTCTGAACATTGAGGGGTGGATGGAAAATACAACTACAACAATCTAAGGTTGAATTTGTTTTGTATTTTCCTCTATTGAGGAAGATACAAAAGTTGAAAAAGGATTAAATAAGTCTTCTTTTTAGATAAAGAAACTGTAATTCCCAAGATAATCAGTTCCGTCTCTGTACCTTTGCTGTTCAGATATTTATCCACATTGGGCTGGACAAGGCCCAGGCCCTTAAGAAATTATGGATGATGTTCAGGAACTACCCTCTGGCACAAACCAGGAAATGCTGAAATCCAGTGTTTCTGTCTGCAGTCAAGCAAGAAAAAAGCCCCGCCTCCAAAGTTAATATTTTTCAGCCTGACAGAAATTTCTAGCTGCAAATACGCACAAGCCAAGTGGGTTCTGGACAAAAGGTTTATAGCGTTGGGTATCAATATTTACATCCTTGTTTGGCTTATGTAATCATTCGTAATTATACTTAATGAAAATATTAAGACGGTTGAGGTTTTCAAGTTTTACTTCTGATTCCAGCGTCTTTGAAGTCATAAGTCAAACTCGTCAAACTCTCGTTAAGTAAGGAATTCAAAACTACCAACAATAACAAAGCTTCACACAACAAGGTACCATCCCTGACAGGCTTATCTTGTATGAAAGTATGAGAATTTATAAACAATATAGTCCAAATTTACAGCTGAATTATCCTCTTTGTCTAACAACCCACATGCAATCTAAACTACTGATAGAAAAGATAAAAGAAATACATACATATTTAATGATAACATGGGGATCAAATGGGATTAATGAATGAAATATGACAAATTGAAAGGGAATGCTTAAAAGCAACTTCAGAACTAATTGAAACAAGAAAACAGGGGAAGAGAAAGAACAGCAGAACCACACTGCAGCTACGATCACAAACACTGTTTGGAAAGTGGCAGAAGCCGATGAGGGCTGGAGACGGCTGACTGTCAGGGGACGCCGTCCAGATTCAGTCCTCCCTGCCACTTCAGAACAAAGAGTCATAAAACTCGACCGTGTGGTCAGGGCTAACCTAAAGCTAGACAAAGAGTTGTGGCTTTGGGCTCTGTATGACCATTAAGTGAATTTGTACAGAGGAAACAACAAGAACGACAGTGTACAGCAGAGAAAGAAAGAGAGAAAGCCAATGAGCGGTCAGTGTTATTTTTGTATCGGCTAAGATCGCTGATTTTACGGCACCTTTTTCAAAACGTTGTGGTCAAAGTTGCAGTTTTTTAAGCTTTATTTTTAGTCATGACATGGCCTTGAAAAAAAGTTGAAATTGCTTCACATAACCTTTCCTTCCTTTGTATTTTTCTCGTCAAGTTTTAATCTCTCCTTACCTGAGAAAACCCTGCATCATCGTCCTGCTGCCGGCCTCTGCTCTAATGTCTCCTCTCTGGCTGTTTGCTCTTTCTATTTTGACAATAAATAATTCTTTTGACTATACGGAAGACAACAATGAGCACAACTTGTGAACGGAAATTAAAGAGGCTTGAGTTTATTCCTGGCATTAACTAACTAGCAAGGATGTAAAACAGGAAACAGCGACATCAGTATTCTTGTTAACAAGCTTCATGTGATAAACTAGCATGAATTACCACCATCTAGCTAACATCATCTGCATGCAGCACCATTACTCAACTTACTTGGTTTTCTTGAAGGAAAATTAGAAAGTGTTTTTGCGTTTGGGCTCTGGCTAGTTGCTGGAGATGACACGGACCATGTAGCTGTGATGAGATCCACGGGTGTAACCGGCGTTAGCATTCGCCTGCTACACCCCAACAAAACTGTTGGATTCAGTTAATGAAATACTTATTAGTGAAACGTTGTCTCACATGTACATTGTGCATCATCAAGTCTTACTAATCTACCTATCCCTCATACGAAGAAGACTCGCCTTTGTAGATCCCTGACCTTCATCCTGTTAAAATCATACCAAAAAACTGAATTCATATCAGAAAACAAACCAGTTTATATTTATAAAAATGTACCAATTCTGCTAAGAAGAGTGGTCAAATATCTGGACAAAATTATGCCACTAACTTGTTGATGGCAACAAAACAGTGTGTGGTTGAGGTGCAGCTCGGGAAAGCCAATTAGACCAAATTTTTCTGGGGGCGTATGAACAGACGTGAGTAAACTTGTTGGCAGTTGAGTAGAAATCACAACTTTGAAGATAAACTAAGATTTTAGTGCACTAAAATTATATGCCAGCAAGTAGTATTGGAAAAACCTTTTATTCAGACTGGGGGGGGAATAACTCTAGTGTTAAGAAACAGACGTTTAACGACATCAACAGTGGGACAATTGCTGGCAACCATCCACAGTAATTACCTGAAGATAAATGTAACGGAGAAATTTGATTTGTAATTAGTAATCAGATAAACCTTGGGTTTATCCTAGATATGCACACGATGTGACACAGATAGTATGTTATTGGTTGCTATGCTGGTCAAGGGCCTGTTATCTTACCACTGTGCAAAGTGATCAGGACAGTTTAAATAAAATCAAAAAATCAAAATCTCACTGAACAGAGATGTGTTTGGGTCAACTAAGTATCCATAATGTCCATCAGTCACTATCTACACATCCATCCATTTTCAGGATGGGTGCTGGTCACTATCTACACACAACTATATAAATACAAGCAAGTCATTTGGGAGCCATACCCAAATAAAATCCTTCTCTGCCAAATATAAACCTGCATAATGAAGTTCACTAAATTCTGCTGAGCTTTAACTAAAACTAACATTTAACTTTTTGAAAACAGACACTGAAGATGGAAGCTTTTTCGCTGTTAAACAGAGGATGAATTAGTGGGAAAGCAACTCCCGTCCACTGTTAGCACACGTTTGAGCATGCAATTTTCAGCACGACGCTCAGGAGGAGTGCGGCAAATGTCACGGCCGGACGGCAGGGATCCTGGGGCGTTTCGCGCCAGATTGTTGGTTCCCAAAACCACACACGGAGAAAAATCCTTGTAAAAGCGCATCATCAGTGTGACCCCACAGAGTAAAAATCTCATGGGGTCCAAGCGACCCCCCCCCATCTCTTAAGACCATGGGAGGGTTAATTACGGTGGAGAATCTGTCATGCTGTGGGCCTGTTTTTCTTCAGCAGCTCACTTGAATCACTTTAGAGACGTGAATTTCACACGTCTTTATGAAGAATGGCAACGAGTCACACTTTATGTAGACAAAAGAAAATTGACAATAAATCAAAAAATTTGTTCACCAAATTGCTGCTTATATAATTGGGTAAATTAAAATTTCTATACCCTGGACCCAACTAACTGGTGGTTCAGTATTTGTGGATTCACCTAATTGCAGATTTCTCTGTGAAACAAAACTCCAAACAATTTGAGGACAATTCAACAATTTCTTTCGTATAGAATATATCAAATTTGCCCTCAACCAGGTCTTTACACTTTGTTTCTCAGACATGTTCCTTTTAAGACCAGTTTCATCGCCTATGTGCCAGAAGAAGGTCATGACAATCCAGCAGAAAGTAGCACATCAATCCTCACGCACCCTGGAAAAATTATGGTTCAATTAAGTCGTATATATGCAGCTAATATGATATCCACGCTCGCCACGGATATGTAATGCTTTTGACTTTAGCTGTAACACCTAGATAAAAAGCCGTCGCAAGTACTAACTGGATTCATTCAGACATTAAACCAGAGTCAAACGCACTCCGGAATAATGAAGCACATGCTTCAAATGTGAGGTGAAATGTAATTTTCTGTGTGTAAGTGTGTTTGCGGTAGACTGCAGGACTTCCCATTATAACAGTCTGCCTGGGACTGAGTCCAGACTTCGGTCGGAGATGAGAATTACATTTCAGGACAGTGAAACAGATAATTACTGTCCCTTTTAGAGAGGGAGCCGAGTCCAAATGCAGATAAATGTCGGGGAAATAAAGCACAGGCAGGTTAGGAGGCATAGAAATTAATCTTTATAAATTGGCTACCACAGAACTAAAACAAAACACATCATAATGTGTTGCTGAGACCTTTTGTTTTGTTCGTGGATTTCTCTTTCTTCCAGTGACGATGTCTGGGCTGTCTAAGTAATATCTGGATTAGACGTTGGCAGCAGTGTGCCGTGTCCGTCACCTCCTGTTGAGCCCACACTTCGTCTCAAAGCGCAGTCGTGAAAGTGACTCACACACACACAGGCCAGTAATCTTTAAAAAGAACACACACACACACACACACACACACGCACACACACACAGCGTCTCTTCATTAACTGAGGCTCTCCTTCGAGCACAGAAGGTGGATTTGTTGGAATCAAGTGTGTGACTAGGTCCCGGGTAATCTTCACCACCATGAGTTGCCGTGTGTGTAAATTAGGAGAGTCAAACGATGTAGCCTGACTTTCTGCTTCCTCATTAGCACTAAGCAAAGTACATCCAAGACATATCGCATTGTCGATAGTAATCTGGGTACCGCTGTCTCCACTTCTGCAGGAATTACTTACAAACTCCCCCTCATGCACACACACACACACACACACACGCACACAGGTAATTAATTTGACAAAAGCTGCACCAGCTCCGGTCACTTTGATTTCTTCGCAGCTAATGACAGCGGCGACTCGGAGCTTGATTTCCCCGCGCCGCGACTTGAGGAAAGACAAAATGAGTTGGCATCCTTTGTGCCTTTCACCTTTGCTGATTTCGCCATAGTCTGTTGAGAGCAAGAGCCAAGACCACAGAGATAATTTGCGGTTGTGAAATGACTTGATATCAGGGATGTGGGCACTTGCCAAATGAGTAAAGCCTCGTGATGACTCATGTGTTAGTGCCGAGCTTCGACGTCTCAGTATTGTTTGTGCGGAACAAAGATGTCAGATTTTTTTTATTTATTTTTTTTTAAGAAAGAAAACTGTGTGATTAAGTTCTAGGAGGGGCTGGCCCGATTTTAATGAAACAAGGTGAGAAACCTGATGAAATTCATTGGAGCAAACTCAGTTTTAGTTGTCAGGAGAAAAGTAGCCTCTGATTTTTCAGGCTGAGTTTGTGACCAAGTGCGGTTTTCTTGTCTTTACCTGAAACTCACCTGTAGAGTAAATGAAGCCCTGACTTAGTAACAGGAGAGAGAACATTAGCCTCCAAAATGTAACCCAAAATATCAATACCTAGTTGACATCACCTCTTTTTATGCAAACACATGAACCAGTGTTTCATTTTGCAGTAGCATTATGGTACGGCGCAAGTGGTTATCTCCAGTAATTCAACATTTGTGCCAACAGCTCAGAGTTGAAAAGTTGAATCTCCAAACCTCATAACATATAATCTGCCACTAAATATATTTAGTATTTAATTTAGGGCTGTTGTAAACTAATATTTTAGTAATCGAGTGATCTATTAGTTATTCTTACCATTAATTGGATAAAAAAAAAAAGCTAAAGTAAAACATTGGTAAATCGAACATAACAAGTGTGTTATTATCACATATCAACATCAGTCCAATTTTTCACAGTTGAGCTTCCCTAACAATGACCTTTCTGTAGTTTAGAAAATTAACCTGTAACAATAACAGCTCACTTTCTAAGTTAACCTGAAGAAAAGTTATACAAAAATCTGAAATTATATTCCGTGTAATAATAAAGACGCAGGCTCACAAATACTAAAAAATGTCTATGCGCCAGCTTTTGGTTTCCATATTCATCTTCAGTCAATTTAGTAGATGAACTCTCACCTTTCCCAGACATTTAGAGGTTTTGTTTTGGTCACACAGAAACTCATCTACCAGCTGCGTCCCGCCACGATGAGCTCCACCACCCATTTGTTGAGACCAGGATGATATGAAATAAATGTTCCGATTCGTCCATAAAGCGACACTTAGGTTAATTATCTAATGCGCAGCCGCCCGCAGAGTCCAGTCTATCCGCTCACCTGTATAAATACACCTGCAGCTCTCTTCCCCGCCGTTCACTCTGAACACTGTACTCCAGGCATCGCTCCCGTCATTTTAAGGATGCTTATTGGTTCCCCGAAAACGACAAAGACCCGGACATTATCGTCGATCGATAAAATCCTCCCAGGCCGAACTTGAAAACCGGACGTTATGCTGCTAACAGTTAGCTTCCGTCAACAACTCAGGTGGTAGTGAGAGCGCCTGAGTTAAATATAATTTAACGAAGCTTCGACTTCACTCGAGGAATCATTTCAGCCCTAATTTAATTATTATTATTATTATTATTATTATTCTTATTATTATTATTATTATTATTATTATTATTATTATTATTATTATTATTATTATTGACTTTACATTGTGCTTTTCAGTGACAAAAGCACATTTTGTTTGGTGCTGTGGTTTCTCTATCTCTGTCTGTCTGTATACATATATATATATATAGTTAATTTATAATTAATGTTAGCTAACTTTAAATGTTGTCTATTTGATGTTTGTAGAATGTAAAGGGTTTTAACTACATTTAACCTTATTTTTGCCTGGATGTCTTTAAGTAAATAATTTCCTGTGTAGATATGTTGGATGTTTAGCTAATTCTGTTCAGTGGGTTATAATGGACTGCTGTAGTTAGCCATACTAGGAGACATTTATTGAGTGCGCAAATATTCAATAGAAACCTTTGTAAAACGTTTGTACTTCTAAGAAAAGTTCTTATTGTACCTAACAGCTTCAGCGAGTTTCCTTCTGTATTGGTCACTAAAAGAATCAAGAAGCCTCTCAGCCTTTGTCATAAATGTGCAAAAGTGGGGTGTAGATAAGTGGTAGTGGCAAGAGTTGAAAAGGGACTGGGTCTCGAAAAAGAAAGAAGAAAACAGAATAACATCTCAGAATAACATCTATGTTTTTGCTAACATTGCAAATAGCTGTCCTTGAGACACAAAGGTGTAAACAAAATATTTCTTTTTTTTTCTCTCACTTTGGAAAATGAAAGCAAGGGCTTCTTTTGTCACCCTATTGTTACCTGCGCTATATTCTGCTTGAGCGTGTGCAGAGCGTTTGTTGCTTTTATTGTGAAAGAAAACATCAAAGGTTTTGTTTCAGTCGCGTATTTTAGCTTCAGCTTATATTCCTTTGGACATGCACAATCTCTCTTTGCACAGAGTTTTTTTTTTCCACAAAGCTGCTGTTATGACAAAGCTCCCCCAAAAGATGAAAGGCCTTTTAACTGAGCGCATGATTTGTGTGTTTCGGACAGAAACTCGCTAATACTAAGTGGGAGCTATTCTACTCCAAATGTCTGAGTTTGATCTGTTTATTTTGACTGATTTAAAATAAAAAATAAAAAATGTGTCAGGTGGTTTGATGAGTTTCTTTAAACTTGCACGCTGGCAGCAGTTTGCTCAAGGGTAGGTTTCTGATGTGAGCTGTTTGCATCGTCTTTATCAATCCTCATTTGCAGCCTGTAATTCCTGAAATATTAATCATCGTCTCCAGTTGTAAAAATACTCCATGGGATTGTGTGGGAGGAAATCCTGGGATAATTCAAGTTCCTGCTGTTGCTTTCTGTAGTGTTTTTTGTTCTTCTCTCTCTTAAATGTGCTAGGAGCTCCTTTCACTGCAAAAAAAAACAAACAAAAAAACACACAAAATCTCACCTGGTAATTTTGATATGGTTTCTGTTAAAAAATATCTTAGTTGAAATAATATAAAATTAACTTAGACATAACTTTTCAGCAATACATGGGAGTTTGTTTTAAGCCAATAAGTCATTATTATTCATAAAAGTACTAGTTCCACTGGCAGATTATTTCACTCTCGGGAAAAAATCTTGTTATAAGTGAAATAATCCGTCAGTAGATTTAGTACCTTGTTTTAATCAATATTAAGGAATTATTAACTTAAAACAAGCTTCTGTTCCTTGCTGAAGACTTACTAGTAACTCAGTTTTGTCTCATTTCAAGTGTACTAAGACATTTGCACTAGAACTACACCAAAAATACTCGGTAAGATTTTGTGCAGATCCCCTAGAATTAGATTAGAAAACTGCACCGAATGCAGTTTTCTGGCCGATCGGCGATTACCAATCTTTAATAAAACCGGACCTGCCAGTTCCGATTTTGGCCGATACTTTTTTTTTTTTTTTGTCTGAAATGTTGCTAAATATAACAAGGAAGTGGCTGAGCTGGCAACAGTGGGGTGACTATTGTTAACTGCAAACATGACCTGATGTTTCAGTCCCACATAGGAGAGCAGAAGAGAACAGTGGCTGATTTCTAGACCTTTGCTGAGGTGGACAAGATGAGGGGTTAAGATCAGCTTCACATATAAGTATCGGCTGATCACAGATTTCTCAAAATTAAGGAAACCGGCGCTGATAAATTGGCCGACCGATAAATTGGTGCACCCCTATTTGAAATGGATGCATCTACGCCTTGCAGGAACTGCTGCTAATCGTGTGCTTTTATGAACTTACTTTTGATAATTCCACAATATCACAGTATGAACACAAAAAAACTGCAACACAGCCTGATAAATCGTGAAACTGAAGACCAGCAATAATTCGTGCTTCTGGTAAAATAACAGTTATTTAGTTACGATCATCTTGTCTAAAACACTTCTTTACCGTCACGTTGATTTTTGATGAATAGGTAAAATAGAGACTAATCACGCATGAAGTTTCATATTGTTATTCAAGAGTTTATTGAGAAAAATCCTTTCTGTTGCTTTGCTCTCTACAGTGTAGCTGACACGCTGTAGCTTTAGCACAGCGTTACTTAAGTTTCAACTTTATGCACGCGACCAGACACATTTCCAGATTGCAGGTTGTTTGTCTTATTGGTCATGGAAAAGCGAGATCGCTGATTGGAGCGGCAACAAGTTGCTGGGTTGGCGCTGTGATTTTGGTCCCTTCTGGCAATGTTTCTCTGGCATTTCATTGAAACCCATTTGGTTTAAACCTTGGTAACCAGTCTCAGGTCTTCTGGTGCAGCATCTCGTCACACTAAAAGCTCATCAGAGTGAAAGACGAATTGCACCATCCACTTCCTGCTAGCTTGTAGCTTCTGCCTGTGGAATATGTGAAGCTGCTGGATATTACCATGTCAGCTTTAAGCTCGACACCAGGCAGCCGTATTTCAGACTTATTTTCAAGTTAAAGAAGAAAAGTGGCTCTTGACTTGAGTCCACAGAGGAGACTAATAGAGACTGTCCATTTAAAAGCTCCGAACGAGGATCTGTGACTTCGGCAGCGTTTGTCTGGCAGCATTCTGGATGAAAAACAGAAATAAAGATCGAAGAACACTGAGAGAATACCAGCACTGGGTGATTATTAGCCCAAAGCAGAGCCGAACCCGTCGCCGTTTCCTCCTTGGAGATTTTTTTTATTTTAATTTTTTTTATGACCTTGTTCTGCAATGAAGATGCGTAAAAACAGTTTGAAATTTATAAACGTTTTTGTGAAAACAAAATGTAAAAAAAGGGATTGTCTCAGCTCTTTTTTTTAAGTATTAATGACCACTTTAGATTTCGAGAAGCGTCTTTATTAAGGCTATTCAACACTGAGCCATTTCTAGGTTTATGACACGTTTTCTCCGATTTGCCTATCGTATCGCTAAAATGTTGCCTCGTGAAACAAATATACTATATTATGTGACTAAACACCAGAGACAAAGCGATTACATCAACATTTAAATCAATTAGCATTAAAACTGTACAAAATGTAACTGTTATAAAGACAAACCCCAACTTTTGATGTCAGTATCTGAAATGTCCTGGAAAGCAGGTAATATTCTAACTATAATAGAGCAACAAGTTGGAGTTATAGTTCATATAGTTGCTAGCTGTCGAACTCTGTCTTCACATATGCGCAGCCAATAGATTTCCCTGGGGAAATTCCCTTTCTTCACATTTTAAAGTAAACTAAACAAGCCGGAGCAACACAAAGTCCTAATTAAATAACTTTTTCCAACCTTAAAAAAAAAAAGAAAGAAAGAAATCTCAGCGACTAATTTAGTCACACTCCTTTTGTAATGGATCTTTTATACCTGAATTGTGTCAAATTATTCATGCGTTTATCATCCGCGTTCACCGAAGCAGAAAGTGCAATCTCCAAAGGCTCGTTTGAAGAGTCGCCTCTCCTCCCTGTAAATCTTGCGTTTAAGAGGTGTTGACAAGTTCCCAGCTCTTTCATTGCTGTTGTCGCCATTTGAATCTCAGACATCAAACAGAGTTGATAGAAATCGCGGGATGAAAGATAGTGCCAAAAGATTGCTCCGTCTTGCCTCTAATTCAGAGTTTGTGCCCATTGCGTCAAACTGAAACAGGAAAACTGATTGTTTTATATTTAAAATAATTTTAAAAAAAAGAACACAAGACTTTTTAACGGTCACCTTTGCGCTCAATAGTATTTAATAACGTATTTTTCGCTGTCAGAAACTACGAAATGTTTCACTATTTATCTTTGCTCGATAAGCAATGAGGACGTTTAGTAACTGTAAACGTCAGTATCAGTTGTCCACCTTCACACTGAACCACTGCTGTATGCATGAGACCATATGTCTATTTTTGATTTTTGAAAACAGGATTTTTTGGTTTTTTTTAGAAATTATAGATTAATTTTTAATAAAGAGCTAAAAAACATAAAAGCTGTGTGACAATCTTCTCATTGTCTAAAAACTAAAAAAGCAGTAGACAACCGAGCAGTCACAAAAGAATTTTGAAATTCGCAAAGTAAAGCAGACGGGATAGGAGTGTTACAATGTCTGGACCTTGGTCTCGGCTGGAAAAGTAATTGCAAAGCGATTCTGTTCTGGTCAATGTAAATGTATTCAGCAGCAGCAGCCCTGTTCAATCTCGCATTTCTGTGGTGATCAAGTGGAGTTAGCAGCGTGGGCCGCCGCAGGCAGCGGACCGGGATCTGGTTGATCTGCCAGCTTTAATGTGGGTCTGCAAAAACAGGGCACCGAATTGTTTCCAGACAAAATTCTTGAATATTATCCTCCGAGTTGACGGTGAAATGTGTGGGATGTAATGTTTTTTCCTGCGCTGCTCATTTTATTATTATCCGTACCGATTCGGATCCTTTTACGAGCGAACTGAGACAAAAAGGAGAAGAGGGGAGATTCTGGTCATTTCACCGTCTCTGTCCTTATCATAGTTTTGGTCCTTTTTTTAGACGGAGCCGTTTGCTGGTGGAATCTATCGCGGAAACTGCTTCGATTATAGCTAGACGCAAGTTACTGATATTTTAACATTAGGTTATGTCATATGGATTTCCAATATGTCGCTGCTGTAAATATAGAACTTTACTGTAAAATGTGTTTTATCTTTTAAATCACAGTTTCAGTTTCAGGTGTTAATAAATAATTTATTAACGGTAATCTGATAAATTTCTTCTAATGAATTGCCACTAGCTCACACGCTGACCTTAAAGAGGCAGTATTTTGCAAAACAGATGTTTTTTGAGCTTTACGTCATGTTATAATGTTATCCCCTCATCATAAACATACCTGGAGAGTTGCTTTGATTGTTTCTTGATTCCTTCAGTCTCCCGTGGCAACCATTCAGCTGTGCAAAACGCCTGGGTGGACCTAGCACCTGCAGCTTCAAAGCTTTTGCCTCAGAGCAACCCTCACCCACTCAGCTCCTTCAGACTAGCAAGTTGCAATTAGCAAACGCTGGGCGAAGCTGCGCCTCAGCTGAGCTGATTATAAGAGCTGCTTCTCAATGCATCGCTGGTAAAAATGTTGTTAAAGGGTTAATAGAGGAGCCATGTTGTGATGACTTCCTGAAGGCAGAGCTTCAGAAAGAACAGGACTTCTTAAAGGGATGGAAACCCAATTTTAAAGCGTTAAATTACAAAGTCTAATTTCTTTTAAGACATATTTGATGTATATGGTATTGTCATAGCAACTGAAGCAACATAGTTACTTGATTGTGGTATAAAATGGCACTATGTGCCTGGAAAGTAATGAAAGAAATCCAAACTATGGTGCTTTCATCCACCTGCTTCACCTCTGCTAAAGATGTTCACTTTAAAGTGAGTCTTATTGCTTGCAAGACAATTTGCTGGCTTCTCTAACAATCTGATGATTTAGATGGGTCTGGACTTTATGTGCATGCCTCAATATGAGTTGTTGCTCGATAAAATGTCAGGCAGTTTCTAACGCCATTTGATGGATAAGCAAACCGATCATTTCAGATCCACTCCCAAACCACTCTCCTTCTCGTGAAATAATGTTTTACCAAAATAGTTATGAAGCACTAATAAACAACGGAGATGTTGTACTCATCAGGGTTGCTCGTCTTTTCTGATTTCCGTGAAAACAACGTTGAGGTAATGTTTTTCTGTTTTCTGGCTACGTTACGTCATAAAATCTTTATTGTAAAATAAACAAGGCGGGATTTCTCAGGTTTCTGTTCAGGTCACTGAGCTTCCTCTGCATCAGTGGAAATCGATTGGTGCAGTAAAACCCTTCTGGTTATGGGATAGCGGTGTCTGTACCAATATAACCCGACTAAAAAGAATCACAGCGTATCTCATTTACTCTTTTACAATGCAGGTTATAGTCCTTGTAATGACTTCTTTTGAGCACACCTTAAAATGAAAGGTGTGCCCTTCTACAAGATCCGTTCGGAACAAAATTATTTAAGAGGAAAAACATTTGTCTTAACTGTCAGACATGTTAAGTTTTTAGAGCACTTGTTGTAACAATGGAGGAACCTCGGGGACTCTTCCTGTGATTTAGTGATTATTAAAGATCGGTAGCACATTGTGGAGAGCAAGGGATGTAAAGCAGGTACGTGTGTTCACGGCTCTGCAGTTAAACAGGGTTTACTGTTTGTTGAAAACAGCTATGATTGTAGGTATTACATTTTATTCTAGCTCTTAATATGCTAACAGCGTTGGTGTTAGTATTAGTTCTTGTGTCTGTTTTAAGAGTTGCTTAAAACAGAGCAACTTGGCTGTGACGCGCTCAGTTGTCTGCTGGCGTCAAACTTCCTGTTTAGCTGAAGTGGCAAACTAAAGAAACATGTTAAAATGTCTCCAAAACGTCTCGCGGTTCCTTTGAACTTCATGACATTCTGCATGCTTAGGTGTTGAATAACACTGTGTTTACTGGACACATCTGTGACAGAGCTGTGCGGGATATTTTTGGTACACACGTTTACTCTGCTAGGTATGGCCCTTCCTTCTTTTACGTTACCTTTATTTGACACCCATGCAGCCTTTTAATTGTAACTTTTTTTAAAATGTGTGATTCTCTCTCATACTACCGTCACACTGCAGCATATAAGCATTTGTCCCAATGGCGTTAGGAAAAAAAAAACCCAGAACTTTCTTTGCATTTAACACTGTATTATTCACATTTTCATCACCACATTAATCGACTTGAGGTCACATGCAGAGCCTCAGACGTCATTCTCAGATGAGTTCATGGTTTAATATGAAAAAGACATTTATAAAAACAACACAGTGACATCTGTGAAGTCCACACATCTGATCTCAGTGTACATGCTCTATTCGAACGGGGCGCACATCAAAATTAACACACAGACTTTAAAGACATCCTCACGCTTAGATCCACGTAACAAACATTAGAATAGAAGACGAGACACAAAACAGTGTGACTGAAATTTTAATACAAATAATTATCATAGATGTCTTGTAATTAGATATATATTTGCTAAAAGCGTGTATTGATTTCCATTTGTACCCGTACGTCGGTGTTCCTTCACTGGTTGAGCATGGTTCCTCATATTTTTACTCTGATTTTCTTTTTCTTTTTTCAACCTCCAGTCCATTTCTGAGTCGCGCAGCAAACATTTCAGAAGCCCTTGTGGAAAAGGTTTTCACCGACCATCTCATTGCTCCATAAAATGAGATCCGTGTCCCAGTTTGCACCCCGGTTCCTATAGCTCCTTCCCCGCTACAATGAGAGAAAATGGTCGAAAGGCTGGCGGATCACATCCATGGGCTAGGGGTTCAATTACTTCAGTTGTCATGGAGCAATAAATGACAAATTAAGTGGCTGCCACCGAACACTGCTTGAAGGAGGCTGTATCAGAATACTAATGTCAGCTGTGTCTGACAGAGGACAAAGACACAGGCGAAGCCAGGAGTTGTGGAAATGGAAAAACAGATGACAGTTTCTTTTCCAGGGCGATATATATTCTCCTCTCCTCGCTTTGGAGTGAGAACGATTCAGGCCTTCTCCGCTCGTCCGTTTCGGCACAGCGACGCCGGAGTAGCTACTTAAGATGAATCGCTCGTTATTTTAGGACGTAACACACATCGAGCCGCATGTTCGGCTACATCCGTTTGGACAACCTCTGTCATGTTACATCCTTCTCAGATCTTCGCGCACAGTGACAGGCGTTGTGTGTCTGTGATTGGTGGCGTATTCACAGAGAGTTTAGACGCTGGCTAAACGGCGGTCGCTCTCATGTGCCTGTTTTCATCGGGCTGAAAATCTCTGCGCGGAACCCGATGGCCGTGTCGTCGGGCTGAGACGCTTCTAACATTTTCCTGCTGTCATTTTCCTCACGCCGGTGGACCCGGGCTAACGCCGCGTGAAATGCCACATCATTTCTAAATCTGTCATTTGAACCGGGCGCCGTCGCTAGTCTAGTCCAGCTCGTCTTCCCGTTGTTAGACTTGAAATCCGGAGTGAAGCAGAGGTTGCGTCTTCTCCCCCGGTCACTGCGGACATTTCTCTCTGGGCAGGATGAGAGAAACCGCAGAGATGTGCTGAGGCGTTATGAGAGCAGAGGATTGATGGTCTCCACTCAAACCTCTCCATCTTTATTAGTACAAGGAGATGGGAATAAATGAGGCCTTAACTGCGCTTTATTTTGGCAACTGAATTCCAAACATCCCACCATCCTATGCCTCCACAAACTAATGCCGACCAAATTGATAACGGGTGTGTATTATTTTTATGTTGATGACGTTCGATAGCTTTACAGCCTGCAGGGATCAAGTTTATCAGAAAGGCTGGGACACACAAAAAAAAAAGTTTAAGTGAGATTTGATGGGTTTCTGTTTAAAGCGTCTTAAATTGATCCAACTCAGCTGCATTTGGAGCAGCATCTTAAAGGAACAGGTTGTGTTTTCCCTAAGATGTTTTGAGCAGCCAACTCCTTGCCCGCACTAGATAACTCTTATTGTCACTTTAATAAAATAGATTATTGGTAATAATAACAGCTGGTCAGAACAGGGCCAAACTCAAAGTGTGTGTCTGCCACGGTAAATCTACTCCAACCTTTAAAACGTCTCTGTGGCTCATGCAGACAGTAACGTATAAACCTCTAAGCCATGTTTGCATCAGTTTGTGACAGTGACTGTTCCTTTTGAAACATGTAGTCCAAAAAGTCAAATGTTAGTGGTGGATTTGGAAGTAGAGGATGTGGCTCACCAACCAGGGCACCGTAACATCAGAGGGCAGCTTAAAAAAAAACAAACAAAAAATGTCTTTTTTTTTAATGTAGCCACTCCCTGCTTTTTGCAGTGTAGTGGGTTCTCCTCTGTGTTGTAAACAGTGCAGCAGTGTTTCTAAGTTATTTGGACTCTGAAGCTCAAGAGGTGCACGTTCTAAACGTTTTCCTGATCCAACACACGTGAAATGGAGGAATGGTTCGTTAGCAGGCCTCTGCAGGGCTTGTTGCCATGGCGAGGAGGTTTTTCAGCCTTGTGAGTAGCTTCTGTTGGGGCAAAGACAAATCTAAGACATGCGGACACTGGCTGTTGAGAAGTGGACAATGCCTTGTTTTATACTACAGAGATATTCTTCAAAGCAAAGTTTAAATAGTATAAATCCTCTGTTATATTTGTGAAAACACCAAAATGGGAATTTACCACTTTGGAGTGAGACAAATGTGAATTACGTGTTGAACGTGGGCTGAGCTGTTCTACTGTGATTCTTTTAAAAATATCTTTAATTTGTTATAGATCTATTCTATTCTGTTTATTACAATCCAATCCAGTGACCCTTTTGGTGACTATGTTACGGCTAAAAAAAAAAAATCCCTAGTCAGATACACTCACTCGTTTGTGAAACAAGCACACAACAGTGTAAGACTGTCATGATACTCACTGTAAATAATCATATGCAGTCAAGTTTCAATAAGCTTGCATTACTGTTTTATAAATTATAATTTTTTTATTAGCCTGATGTTATGTTCTAATCTTAAATGTATGTGTTCATTAACTGAAAGTAGAAAGTCATCATTAAATCATAGGGGCTTAAAAACAACTGTGCATAGTTAATCTTTAAAATGATTCACTCAATGAACTTAGTTACTGAAATAACCAAGTTCTGATTGATTGAATGTCTGCCTGTCTATGTTGAAACCCATCTAAGTGAAATTGGCCGATAGCCCTAAAATAAACTAATAAATTCATTAAGCTGAACCTTCTGGGAGACTCAAGATATCAGCTGTTCATTCAGAGAACCCCTATGACTTAAAGTACTTCTTCACGTAGTTTGAATCATTTTTATTCGCGTCGTTATTCACACTATTGTTCTACAGTTGCATTAAAATGAACAATTGATATATATATTCCCATCAGAAACTCCAGTTGTGATTTAAAGGCTTAGTGAATTAACAGCAGTCCCTTAACTTGCTTGTTGTTTACTTCCCAGTGTTAGCGCAACCGAGACCTTACTGAACTACTTGATCATGTAATTAATTACATTTTACTGCCTCCGATCCTCTGGGGCAGAAAGAACAGATGCAGGGCTGCGCTTTTGTGCAACATAGTTTTATGCAGTGTTTCAGTGGAAGGACAAAATATTAGCCAAACTGCGCTAAGATTCTCAACAAACCCCACTCCCTCAGCTTATCAGTGCGTTTAAATGCATGCAGCTCAGAAAACATGGCGGCTGGTGACCTCTGCTCCCCGGCTCCGGTGCTCGCTTTCCTTGTGGGATTTATTTATTTTTTTCTGCAGCCCGTTCCAAAGAGCCCACAATCTAACTGAGTCATGCTGCAGCAGTTTTTTTTTTCTTTTTCTTTTTGTCAGAGAAAGTAAATGTTTGCAGTGGGGCTGTGAACTCGCAGTCGCCAAGGTGACTTTCAGGAGGGGAACCTGTCAGGCTCGCCAAGGTGACAGCTGAGCACCTGAGGCGCGCCACGCACACGGAAAAGGAACGAAATCAAGGAGGGCATCGCGCGGATGAGATTCATTCATCTTAATAAAGTGGACTATCAAAGTGATGTGGCTGCAGAGCTGCTAGTTAGGCAGGGAAAGAGATCCTGGAAGACACAGAGACAGAGAGAGACAGAAACAAACATGTGGGAAAGGCTTTCCAGCTGAAAACCAAGTCTCTTTTTTCCCAGCATTACTCATTCCTTTGAACAGAACACTACCCGTCTGTCTGTCTGTCTGTCTGTCTGCGTGCAACAATTCATACGAGTGCTGCAAAACATATTTTAATTAAAAACAGTAAGGGAAAAAAGAAATTCCCCACCTGGCAGAACAGTAAATCTTTCAAGTGAAAAAATAAAATAAAAAAATTCTGCCTCGGTTTCACATAGATGAATGTTTTTGTGACTCAACTTCATCGTGAGTTGACACACTTTAACACAACGATTCAAAGAGCAGTCGCATCAGAGCCACATCTTCCAAACCTGGTCGTTCTCGCAGGGAGCAAGTGTTTGTCAGATGTTCTGTTTTCAGTAAATACAGGGAAGATAGTCTGAGTAAAAACACAGAAAGACACCAGAGACTTTTCGACACCTTCTGTTAGAAACGACAGCGAAGTACCGCAAATGTTTTTGCTTAGGAGATCCGGAGGGTGAGAGCCGCTTTGTGGACCCTTGGGCCGCACACACAGCTGTTGAGAGAATACATACATGATGTACACACACTCACACACACACACCCACACAACTGTTTTCCAAATCATTGTGCAAATTGGATTTAAGTGTCATAAAGATTAAATTTGTTGTTGTGCTATCAAATGTATAGATGGTATTGTGTGTCAGGGCTCTTTGAATCACTATAATTAATTTCAGAGAGCTGGTTGATTAGTTTGTCTGGTGAGCTCAATTAAAGGAAATCTATTGTAGAAGGATGTTCCACATTATTAAGCAGGCCACAGGTTTCAAGCAATATGGGAAAGAGAAAGAATCTCTGCTGACGAAAATCATCAGATGGTGTAGTGCCGTATGACAAGGTATGAAAACATTAGAAGTTTAACAAAAACTGAAGCGTTTTCATACTGTGAAGAGATTTGTGGCTGATTCACAACAAAGATGGGTTTGTACAGATAAAGGCAAAATGACGAAGGTTTCTGTTAGACAAATTCATCGGATTTAGAGAGCAGCTGTTAAAATGCCCTTAAAGCAGCAAACAGTGATTTGAAGCCTCTGGAACCTCAAGGTGGAGGATCCTCCAGAGGCTTGTTGTGCATCAACCTACTATTGGGCCCCTAACCGGAGCTCACAAGCAGAAACGGTCTCAGTGGGTCCAGCCGTACATGAAGATTAACTCGTTCACTGATGACTGCTGTGATACCCTGGATGGTCCAGATGGACGCAGTAGTAGATTGGTGGTTTATGGCCACCACGTCCCAACATGGCTGTGACGTCAGCAAGGAGGTGGTGGAGTCATGCTGTGGGCTTAAATCATGAGGAGAGAATCATTGGTCGGCCCCTTCAGAGTCCATGAAGGTGTGAAAATGACCTCAGCAAATTATATGGACTTTCTGACTGATCACTTTCTGTCATGGTTCAAAAAGACGAGCTGAACCTTCAGTACCAAAATCATCTTCATGCATCACAATGAATGCTGCAAGGAATACCACTGTGTCATTGGCTGCTATGGGCATAAAAGTGGAGAAACTCATGGTGTGGTCACCATCCTCCTCTGACCTCTGACCTCAACACAATTGAGAACCTTTGGAGTTTGGAGATCTGAATGCAGTTCATATCAAAACAGCAGCTTTGGGAAGATATTCTGACATCCTGCAAAGAAATTCAAGCAGAAACTTTCCACAAACTCACAAGTTCAATGGATCAGAAATTTTGCTGTGATATTAAAGAAGTGGTTCTATGTTAACATGTAACTCGTCTGTTTAGATGTTTTTGATTGAAATAGCTTTTGATTTTAGTACATGTGATCACTTGATGCTGCACATTCAAAGAAGGACTGTTTGCAGTTCTTTATAATCCATAAAATGTTTAGAAAATCTGCTGTGCATAATAATTTGGAACACAGTGGGTATATATATATATATATATATATAATCGTTATCATAGAAATAAATGCTTGAAAACGTCAGCCTCTGAGTAATTTCCAACTGAGGGTTCCACTCAGCAAACTGAGTTACTGAATTCAATAAACTTTCCAATAATATTCAGATTTTTTTTTCAGTATGACTGGATGTGAAGTGCATAATAAGAGACGCCCACAAGATCCAGGCTTGTTTGTGCTCCCATTGGTGAGATAACCACCATGTGCAGCAGCGGTGGCTTACACGGCTAGAAAACATCCATCCATCCATTTTCTGTTCACCCTTGTCCCTCATGGGGTCAGGAGGGTTGTTGGTGCCTATCTCCAGCTACGTTCTGGGTGAGAGGCGGGTTCACCTTGGACAGGTCGCCAGTCTGTCGCAGGACACACAACCATTCACACACACAACCATTCACCCACACTCTAACACCTAGAGAGAATTTAGAGAGACCAATTAACCTGACAGTCATGTTTTTGGACTGTGGGAGGAAGCCGGAGAACCCAGAGAGAACCCACCATGCACAGGGAGAACATGCAAACTCCATGCAGAAAGACCCCGGGCCGGGAATTGATCCCAGGACCTCCTTGCTGCAAGGCAACAGCTCTACCAACTGCGCCACTGTGCAGCCCCGGCTAAAAAACAAGAAACAGAATAAACAGAAAACTCTTCAGCTTCAGATTTTAGCTGAAGAAATAATTGTTAACAGATGTTTAGATAATTAATCTTCATTAACAGTATATGATATTTAATAGTAATAACTATGAAAGTAAATGATGTACAGGTTTTGACTAAAGGGGAAATGCAGAAAAAATGCAAAAAGTTCACTATTATACAATTTCAAGCAAAATAAAAATCTATTTAAAATTAAAAATGGTCGCTACCTTTTCATGTTGCTGAGCACAGACTTGGCAACAAAGGACAAATATTGTAAACTGCGTGTCTTTCTTTTAAGCCAGCAGCAGGCAAAGTGCTGCACAACCACTGGGGAAAAAAAATAAATGTTTTCGCTTTTTAATGCATAAAATGAAGAGAACTAAAGTGTCATCAACTTGTATAGCTAATAGCAGTTCCCTCTGGTTTTCCAGCTTGGAAAATGCAATGAAGTCAACTCAGGTGTGACATCATTTCCAGATCTGAGCTCCAGCTTCTGAGACAAATCAAATGGAGCATTGGAAGCCATAATGTTCCCGAACTGCAGACTTTAATCATTCTGCTACACGGGCTCTCGGTGCTGTTTTGTTTCAGCGTTTCATCATGCGCAACCTCCTAAAAACTCCACAGAGGAATCTGGAGACGTGCACTTTGGTTCTGCACGTAAACACTCTGTATCAGTGCGGGTTGAAAACAATGCTGCATTCGTTCAATACCCATGCTGGTGAAACCAATGCTCTCTACTGAAAATATTCAGTATGAACTCTTGCACCATTAAACCCCCGAATAAGATTGTGGCATCAATATAACGTCCAGAATTTCCATTGGTTTTATTAGAAAATATATTATAAAGTTGTTTTTATTATTATTATTTTTTGTGAATGTATCTTCACACTTCTTTTCTTTTTAATTTCCAAACTTGAAACCCCAACCGGACAGTAATGCAGGTCACATCACTTGGGATTTATTCGCTGTTGGTCAAATGCCTCCGGAGCCACAAAAGGCTTTCTAAACTTTCTCCTTTTCTTTCCGCCTGACATGTGACTTAGTCCACCCACAGACCAGGATACTCACTTTGATGTGTAAAATGTGTCGGCGGATGTCTTCCTTCAGCTAAAAGCAAGACCGGGAGTACATGAGCTGAATACGATGGACGCCGCTTGCGAACATCCAAGGCCGTGCGGTATCTCTCTAAAATGTTTTTCAGTACTTCAGTGCACAGTCACACACGCTGAGCAGGTGAAGACAGTTTAATGACAGTGCAATTATCCACTGTTATGGGGGTGAAGCTTCATGTAAGGACAGCATGATTAAAGCTGCTGCTTGTATACTCGGCCTTGAAGGGAAGCGACATGCTCGGGACCAGTGACTGTGAAATGAAACCAAAACAATTGATCTTGAAGATGCCAGCTTGGGACTGGTGAGAGTGGAGCAACACAGTCCCTCTGTTTGACAGGGAGAAGAATGACAAGATAATGCGATTCCGCGCCGCAGCTACTGTGTCAGAGCACCGGCTTCACGCCATTTCGCTTGAGTTGCATTAATATCCTTTTGCAATTCTCACATCTCATCACCGTCGATGAGTCTTTGCCGCCGCGCATCGTCCGGAAACCTCAACCCCCGTATTTAGTGTTCCCCCCTCATCCTCCCACAGTGAAGATTGTTCCCTCTGTGGAAATATCACACCAGGCCAACAGCTGGCCGCGGTTAATCTCTTGTCGCCTCCCGGTTTCGCTCACATCACTACTGGACAAGTCTGTTCAGGATCTCAGACAGATGGCTGTCCTCTGGGCCTCTTTGAAGAAAGGAACAAACAAAACTGAACTGAAATTGTTTTTCTGTTTGTTTTTTTTGTTTTGTTTTCTTTCTTGTTGTGTTGAAGAATTTGCACACACAGAGAGAAGCAGAGAAGTCAGAGCCAGGCTGTAAATTCTGCTCCGGATTTTGCGCGTGTGCTCCTGTTTCAGTGTCTGTAAAGATTTAATGTCAGTGGGTGTTCACGAAATGACGCAGTACATAAACTATCGGCTGCTGTTCACAGACGCACACACGCTTGTATAATGGCGCGCACACAAACACACACACACAGTGTTCCACTGTATTAAGAGTTAGACGTACAGCCCATTTTGTAGAGTTATCACCATGGAAACTGGACAGGAGTGAAAAGCCTGTACGACGGTGGATGGAACAATGGCAACACAACATCTCAGGTCCTACAGCAGATCGTGACATTTCTTGAAAATGTGCTGCCACGCTGCATAAACACTGTGTAAACTTGTCTGCAATGCATAAACGTGCAACAGTTGCCCGTCTTCATTCATGTGAAGCACTTTCATCAAGGCTGAGTCAGTGCAGCTCAACTGGAGTTGGGAGACGGAGTAAGAACAGCAGTACAGTAAAGGCAAACCTGACAGGGATTTTCAAAGAAAATGCGTCAGCTCTCAACCGGCTCTCTGTTTGCCTTGAGTCAGGTAGTTGCATAATCAATGTTTCATGGTCAGCTTTCTAAGTGTTTGGCATTCTCAAATTATGGGAACCTTGTGTTAGCCAATGGAAAACGGCTGTTAAAAACATGTTGCCTACTCAAACCACTTTGCTTTTGAGCCGTGCAGGCTACGAAGCCTTTCAGTCAACATCAACGGCCATCTTGTTTTCAGCTATTTCAGCTGGGAAAAAGCGGCCTCTTGCCCTCTGCTTTGCTTCAACCAGAGAGTCTGGATCCGTGTCTATTAAGAAACAACAGCTTGCTAGAGGTGTGGACTCTGTTGAAGATTTAAACAATTGGATTTTGTTTTACCTAATTGTCAATGTTTGGCTGTGATGTAAATGATGCGTCAACTTGATTATGAAGGAAGCTAGGCTATGAAGCTCATCAAAAATCGTGTTTCCTGTAAACAACCATCTCCCACTATGAAGACAGAAGTGTATTTTTGTCAGCAGTAAAAATGTCTTGCACATTCCTCTTGCTCCAACTTCTACTGCTCAATATTTGGAAGGACTGGATGGTTTTGTTCACACCCTCGCCTGCCATTGCCAAGCAGGAGCCATGAGCAGACTGCAATTCTAAAATGACGCAGAAACAACTCAATGTTATTGTTCACTACTCCTCTTCCTGTTCACTGCTTTCGTTTCTACCAACCACGGTCAGACATCAGCGTCTTTATGCTCGATGACTTTTTGACATTTACTTCTGAAACACATTTTCACTTTGTAGGCCATGGCGACATCCCAACTGAGTACAGAGAACTCTGCGACCTTCCTGGAGAGACCAGCTGGAGGCAATTCTGACCTCATGACATGGCACATTACCCTATAATCAATTTCAGCTCTAAAAACAGATTTTAAAAAAAATAATTACTTTGCTGGTGCTGTTTTGCAGTCTTGTTTTGAAAACTCTTTGTGGGATGACAGAGAGAGGAGAGGGGAGTAGCAGTAGTATGACAGGTGAGCATCAACAGACTCATGGTCAGTGCAAAATGTCCTGTGATGACTTTTACCAAACACGCAAAGATATGAAAGGGCAACGGAGCAAAAAGAAGAACCTCTTACAGCGGTAGCAAAAGAAAAAATGGTTGAGTCATTTCATTTGTTTGGCAACTCTTCAGACTCTTAAGACGAAGAAGTTGATCAAACACAGGCTTTGGAAGATAATGGCGTCTCCATTACTTGTCGCACAAGTAGCTGCTCAGGTCACCTGGAATTGAAACATGGATTGATCTTTGAGTTGCTGATTAGAAAGTGACTGAAACTTATGGAATGTGTTTCAGCAGCGGCACTAAACTGAACAAACTGGTTCAGTTGAAATAACTTATTTATGGTCAGTTGCGAAAATTCTTCATGTTCTTATAGGATTTATCATTTGCTAATGCTTTTAATGTAATTACTGAAGTTCACTTAAATAAAGGAGCATGCCATGGTTCCCCCCCCAGAATGTTAAAGGGGACTTAATCGCAGATTTTTTTTTGCCTTTATTTTGTATCTGGTAGCCGACATTTGGATAAATACTTCTTTTACTTTTTGCAAATATTCAACTGGAACATGTTTGAAGGCAATTCGTGGCTCTTCTGCTGCAATAGTTATTTTTGCTTTTCCAAACTTAATGAGTCATTATTTTAAATTATAGTCATTTCAGTGCTGACCAAAACAATTACTATGGTTTATTCCATTATCGAGCAGCTTTATCATCCTGCTAGAAAAATATGGAAATACTACGGTCGTAAAGGGATGGACATAATCAGGCATAATAATCAAGCTGTGGCGTCTCTATTGGCGCTAAGGGCTCCAAATTGTGCCGAGAAAATCTTCCGTACACTATTGTTGCCCCACCAATCTGAACTACTGAACGACGGATCCATGCTTTCATCGTGTTTGCACCAAGTTTCTGTCCCGGCCACAGAAACAGCTCAAACGAAGAGTCAGGGAACCAGGCAACATGTTTGCAATCTGTTGTTGTTTAATTTGGCAAAGCCTCAGTTTCCAGTTCTCAGGTGACGGGACTGGTACCCAGTGTGATCTTCCCCTGCTGTGGTCCGTCCGCTTCAAGTTGAGGAGTCAGAGATTATTGCATTGTGAATACTTAGTGGTTATTTCAGCCGCTGTTACCGTTTCATCTCCTCCATCCAGTTTGCCCGTTCTCCTCTGACTTGTTGAATCCACAAGGCATTTCTTTCCTGGCAGATATTATTCGCTGGATATTTTTGTCGTTTCTGGACCTTTCTCTGTAAACCCAAGAAATTATTGCGTGTGAAAATCCAGCAGATCAGTAGTTTCTGTGGATCTAAGCATACCCCATCCAAGCACGATGCTTTCAAAATCATTTTTTATTTACTTCATTTTAAATTCTTGATTTGAACTTCAGCAAGCCATCTACGCCAGATCCAAATGTCTAAAAGGATTTGGATTTTTGATCAAATCAAATCAAATCAAATTTTATTTGTATAGCACATTTCAGCAGCAAGGCATTTCAAAGTGCTTTACATCAAATCAGACACAAAAACACAATGAATCAACAATCAAAACAATCAAAACACAACATTTAGTCAAGTACCATCAATAAATTTGTAATTGATTACGTTTCAAATACAACTCATTGATTCCTAAATCATTAAAGAGGTGGATCTAATATTTGATCTAATGTTGTATTGACCTGACAAACATAGAATTTTTTTGTCAGAATAACATGAAATTGAAATCTGCAATACTGTTGCTATTTTTACGTTTTTTATCACCCCGTCTTCTACGTTCGGATCAGTTTTATTTTCTGCCTATCGCCGGATCACAGAAGCCACATACGGTTCTGTTTTCTGTCATAGAGGTTTATACTTTGTCCTTTGGTTGAACAAACTAAATAAACTAAATGTAATATATCTTTTTTTTTTTTTCAAGGGTGACATGCAATTGTTGTTACATGGTCACGCATTTACACTCTGTATCAGCCACATCCGAGTTCCTCTGTGCTGCACCGGCGAGCGCTGGGCTCGTGTCGGGTTACTGTAGCACGATTTTAAAAAGGTACAGTTTTAAACCACTCGCGTTTTCTGTCAGACATCATTTACGGTTTAAAGTCAATGTAGTAAGATGCCAGAGAAAGCTTTGGAGGGACCATAGTTTGCTCTGGCTTTATGGAACAGAATTGGACTGCTGCCCCTCCTGTTCTTGTTTTCATGCCCTCCCACTGACTCCTACACATTTCTTTTGCTTGCAAGCAAAAGACAATAATTTAATGTTCAGAATTATTCTAACCACAATAAGGCCATATTTATCAAATGTCCAAAGCATATTCATAGATAAAAGAAAAGCAATTTGGAAGTAACGTATTTGCTTGAGAAAAAGATGAATCTCCTTTGCCTTCTCCCAGTTCTCCCAGTACTAGCTGCAGAAACAGGCCACTGAGTCAGAAACAACCAATCAGATCCAGAAGGAGAGTCTTGGGTTGTCAGTCACTCTCCTGCCAAAAAGTGCTCAGCCTAGCATAAACGGCGGTACTCCTGCAACAATAAGTCGTTTCTGTGTCGTTAGCACATTCAGCAGTGCATAAACGACAGTGATTGACAGCGCTAAGACCCTCCCCCGGGCTCTGATTGGTTGTTTTAGATTGGAGCGGTGCAGGTCTGAAGACAAGAGGAGCACTGGGAGGAAGTGGAGGAGATTTTCAGGGATTATCTGTCTCGTGCCACACTGTCACAACATATTTGTGTTAAAGTTAGATGTTACAGTTTTAACTGACACTAAATTTAAGTTTATTGTTACCCATCACTGTAATACGTAACATCTTCAAATGAAAAAATAAAAAGATTTTGAAATCGTCTTGAGTACATAAATCAAAATCACTGTAAACACTCATGTTCTCCATCTAGTGCCTATGTATCAAAATAACATAAACTATTACTATTAGCAGCAATTAGATTATTTTCTTTTACATTTTTAGATTTAAAGTTTAATACCACAAAACGATGGTTGTTCTTTTTTTTCTAATTCTTTTTATTTTGAGAACTAAATCACAAAGCTGCGAACGAACATTTAAACAAACACTTAAATGCCTGGTGAAAAATTTCCCTCGGAGAGTCAAATGCACGTCCTCACCTGACTCCTTTCTGGATGTGAAGCGCTCACTCTCCGCCTGTTCGCTTCCTCCGCCGTCTCTGCAGCCTGGGAAAGGCAGGTTTCAGTTCAAAATCTCAGACGCCGTTGGGAAAAACCTAGAAACCCTGCAGGGGGTTTTAAACATCGGCGGCAAAAGAACAGCAGAGGAGGAAGAGAATTCATGCAGAAGTAAAATTATAAAAGTAAATTATACATTTCAAATCAATTTAAATATACGACCTTGCAATTCCCGCTTACAAAATCCAGGGGCGACGAAGGTAATAAGGCAGAAAGCTGTCTTTTTGGATTATTGCATTATGGTGAAGCATGCCACCATAATTCAACCTGCCCTATTCAAATGAGTAGGTTGAGTAGTAAAATCTGCCCATTTTACAAAATAAACCAAAGTGGAAGATTGGGAGTCAAAAATCAAGCAAGCAGTTTGGCATGTTAGTTTTTTTTGTGTTTTTTTTGCTGCAGTTGTGAGGGGGCAACAAATATTTGTTAATTAGGTTTTGATGCAAGCGTGCTGTTTGACACACGTCTCAGCGTCAAGCCGCTCCTATACTCTAACCAAAACCAACTAGTTAAATACAGGCTGTCACGCCGGGAGACGACTCTCAGAAGATCGGAATGCACCGACGCAGAACTTCCTGTGCAGCACTTCTTTTCTAAATATAGCACCGGAGGATAAAAGTAACAGAAACAGTTTGCGGAGGACTAATTACCTGCCTGATGCGCAGGTTTGGTGTTTCTCAGGGTTTTCCATGATAAGTAGTTTGCTTATTTTGCTCAGATTCTTCAAGCTGCTTCTCACTAACAATGGCAAGAGGGACCAGAGCAGAGCAGAGGAGAGGAAGCAATGTTTTCGAGAAATAAATGAAACCAGTTGGCAACGTTAGTTGGATCGCTTGAGTCGGATAGACGCAGCGGCCTCCACAAATCAGTTTTTGTTCATCTCACTCAACACTTTTTTTTTTTTTTATAAACTAAAGCTCAACTTTTATCTCCCTTGTGTTTGTACAGGCAGCAGCAGTAATCCCCAAATCAACCTCTAGCCAGAGCTTTTTGTCTTATCCTTCTGTGTTACGTTTAGCATCGGCCGAGAGCGTCCATAATGGCAAACTGTCAAACAACTCTCTCTTCCCTGAGAGCATCCAGCTGCACTTTAGCAAGTTTCCTGCAGAGTTCAGGTGTTTCCAGTGTGAGTGGGCCAGCAGAGTCAGATATCTTGAGTGGTGGTAAAATGTTCTGTTTCGTCCATGACCCGTGGAGCAGCCGCCTGCGATTCCCCTTAACAAAAGGTGATTATACATTTTGGCCTCATCCTACTGAACACACACACACACACACCTCTCTGTCTGTGTTGACTTTCTGTGTTTTCTGAACTGAAGGATTTACCTGCGATTTGGAACATTAGCTCGGCGTCTCATCTGGACCAAACAAGGCTGACAAACTGCAGCGTTCCCCTAAAACAATGAAATAGCTCAGACATGGTGTACTGATTCCTTTTAAATCTTTTTTTTTTTTTTCAGTCGAACTGACAGCACACCACATGACTGTGCTAAATAAATAAATAAATCTTTCCCTACTCCATCGTGATATTTTGCTTGTCAAGGCAAAACCTTTTCATAACCATTAACAAGGTTTTGACCCTGAATTTCTGAGTCTTTCTGAAGATTTTAAGTTTTTCCAGTCCCCATGTTCATTTCAGTCATCTTAATTATCTCCATTTTCTCGAGAATTGTTTTAAGTTGTTTGCTTGTTGGTCAAGATCCTGCCTCAAGTGGTGAACCGGTGTTGTGTCCGCACATCAGGCCCTTAATAAACACAAAGTTGGTTCCACTTTTGAGTAGGTCTGCAGATGAAGGTCAAAGGAAACCTTTCAATACTCACACATTTATTCCAGGACAGGCTTAGACTGAAAAAGTAGTGAACGAACGAATAAAGAACAACCAGGAAAGCTGTTCACAAAGCTTTTATTTAGCATCTGTTCACACCAAATTAAGAGGTTTTCTTATTTTTGAAGCAAAGCACACAAAAGAGACCTCCAGCTGTTATTACAACTTGATGTTTGTGGTCACAAATAGAAACTTATATATATTACAGTTGTTGCACTCAAACATAATTGATTTCCAACTAACCTTCAAGGAAATGGGGTAGATGGCAAAAACACAAAATCTTACCAAGTGTTTTTGGTATGTTGTAGTAAACTTGAAAAAAAGACAAAACTGACTTACAAGTAAGTTTTCAGCAAGATATAGAAGCTTGTTTTAATATTTTCTTTACATTAATTCACTTATGTGACTTAATTTGTCAGTAGAACTAGCATTTTTATTTTAGCAATATTAAGGAATTATTCACTTAAACGAGCTCCCATATCTAACTATGAAGTTACTTGTAAATTTGTTTTGTTTTATTTAAAGTGTGCTAAGAAACAGGACAATGTAACACTGACTGATGTTAATGATTAAAGAAAGCGTTGCACAGACTTTGTCAGGGTGACTTATTTTAACCTTAAGATCTGTTATCAAGCTGTTATAGTTGTTTGAATTTGTGTCCAAAAACACTAGTGGTGAAAAACTTTGCTCGAAGAATTCAGTACCTCGTAAAGTCTGTGACGCTGAATCAATTACCGTTATTATTACAAGATTGAATGAGCTGCAGATCAGCTCATTCAATCTTGTAATGAGCTTGAGCTGTATTTCTGTGATATTACACAGAAATAACGGAAACATCAGGTCAGAAAGCAAAGCTACCACCAAGTCTACTATTTTTATCCAGTAGATACCGTGGAAATGGAGACGGGTAAATAGTGACAGCAAATTTAAAAAAATAGAAAGAAAGATTGCATGATGGCAAAATGAAAATAAAAAATAAACCAAAGTGGCTTAGCTCTTTTGCACAGCACTGTACATAACTTGAGAAATATTCTTTCCTTTTTGTTCTTGCAGAATGCAAAATGTTCGTCAGTCGCCTGAAGGCTTCTCTCGGTTACTTTCATCTGTTGAGTACTTGGGTGACAGCGGCTATGAATTTAACACAGGCGTCGTTTGTGAAGGATAGGGGTAAACTGTTTACAAACAGTAGTCAACTTTTCACATTAAAGTTGCGTAGATTAATGCTCTAATTCACTTGATTTCCTACAGTACATGCTCTTTTTTTTGTTTTTGTTTTTTAATAGACAGTGTACCGTTTTAACGTGTCCGACAGCCGACCTTTTCCCCCTCTCTTAGAACTGAAAGTGTTTTCTGAGAACCGTTTACGTAAACGGCACCAGTCGACATAAAGACAAGACGTGATGGGAGGAGAATGGGATGACATCATTTTAGACAGGAAACAAAAATAAAAATGGCCACCAAAAAAAACCAAAAAAACCCCGCAAGTTTCAGAAAATGGCAGATGCTTATGCAATTGTGCTTGGTTTTATGATTCTCTTTTACATTATCACCGATCCACTTCAGTCAAACAGAGACAACCACATATCACCAAAGGTGGAAATTAGCACCCATCACTGGTTAAATGGGGTAAATTTAGCGAACGTACATGCCAAAGGGTTAGGTTTGGAATTTGAACAGAAGAAGAATGTTTAGTGAACTATGGGGGTCAGTAATGGACATGAACTGCTGGTCAATTTGATGTTGAAGACACAGAGATCTTCTGTGTCTCCATCATGCTGGAGAAAAACTGCAGCTGCATGTGAGGAGCTGAACTAACAACTCAACTATCACAGCAGAGGAGAAGCGAACTCAAACCGTTTGTCATTCCTGCATCTCCGCCGTATTGAAATGTTTAGACTGGAAGATCTCCAGCAACAAAATGTTGTTATATCAAATTACGTTTCTTGTACATTCCAGCGTAGGAAAGAGCAGGAGCTTCTTAAAGAGACAGCAGCCCAATTTCAAGGCATCAGGTTGCAAAGCTAAATTAATTTGTAAGTTATGTTTGATGCAGCTGGAGGTAACATACCTAGTTGATTGTGTTATGAAGTGGCTTGTTTTTGATAAAAACAAAAACAAGCCTTTTTTTTAAAAAACGTGAGAAAAACACTCATGTTTTTCTGACTGTTGAACATCATAAAAACATCCTTATTTCAAGAAACCATTGTATTATTTGAGAGCTCCGCTAAACTAAAGGTTCATTTTGGCTACATTATAAATTCAAGCTGAAGCGGGGAAGACAGTAAACGCTCTCTGGAGACAACAAGTTAGTATTACGAATTGTGCGTCGCTATAGTAACCGTACCATTTTTTTTTTTAGCTCTGGAACAATAATCTGGAATACAAACCCACCAAATGACTCTTGGCTGTAATCTGCATAAAAATAATATTAATGATAGTAGTGAAAAAGAAAATTACAATGAAACCAGAGGATTAAATGCTGACCCTTCCTTGAACCACATGCTGTTTTAAGAAAGACTCAAGGATCATCCTCCTGGGTCAAGGCAGATGGTGTCCAAAGAGCATTAAGAATTAAGAATTATTAAAGCCATAACAGTAACATTGATGATAATAATAACAAAGAGCTTATGGAAACAACAACAACAACAAAAAAGCACCTCAATAATGACAAGGAGCGGGCGAACACATCCATGCGTCTAATCAGTTATGTTATGTTATGAATTGAAATGTATTATTTTGGGCCTGAACGGCAGCAGTAATTAGACCCCAGTAGAACGCATGTTGCAGAATGAAAGCAGCTTCGTGTTCGTGGGTGTCTGTCTGCTGTGCATTAATTAACAATGAACCTGTGCATAAGTTTTAAAGGCCGTCCCACTGTGTCTAACATGCAGTTTCCAAGTAAACGCCCCTGACCTTGTGGGCAACATATTCTATTTCATTTTTTATGTTTTTTTTCATTTTCCTGGAACAGAGCTTTTTAATGGCTGCGTTTGACAGGCAGCGTGTGAGGACAGATGCGTGCGGGGAAAAGGTGTGTGGGAGTGTAAAGGGAGAGGAAAGCAGTCGGCGAGAGAGAATGAGCCAAACAATAAACCGCGCGCCAACGCCGAGTGCAACATCTATATTTCCTGGCCTCCATATTCGGGTTACCTGCATCTGCACAGATCAGAAAAGAGCACGCAGTGACTCACACACTGTCCATCTAGTAAATAACAGCAAATCCTAGCCTGCATCGCCAACATTGATGAGCAGAAAATGGGATGAGCAGCATTAGGAGGAGATAAATCCCCCACATCTGAAGGATTATGGTTATTTTGACAAATCTGGAATGCTTTTCACATAGAAATGTAATTACATGGCGAATATTAAAGTCAGCAAAAGATGATCTTTTGGAAATTTTACCGCACACTGTATTAATGTTTTCTCACTGGACTGAAAACCTCTAAGAAGAGGGAAAACATCCTGCCGTCTCGTGTGACTCATGCTGTGTGAGTTATTGAATATTATCTTGAGAAAGGATTGCCTCTTTGCCCCGTTCACTTCGCTAGATTGCTTGATATTGACGGTGATGCATTTGATTATTGATCAAATTGTCCGTTTGGTTGTTTATTTTGCTGCTTTGGAAATAGTAAAGGATGAAAACAGGGTCCATGACCTGTTTGACTGCCTGGCTGCTGAAAATGAAGGCGGCGGTACGAGCAGGTGATGGAGAACGGATCACTGGACATTTCTGTGGAATCTCACAGTCATGCTCCTAAATTAAGTACTCAATTTTTTATTTTTTTTTACATTTTGTTTCCGGAGCGTCAGACTTTCTTCTAATTCTTGTGATCTTGATCAATTACTCTTCAAGCATTGTGATTTGTTTCTTTGAGTTTGGTTGAGATTGATTGAGAAATCGGCCGTTGACCTCAGTCAGATGATCCTTTATTTTAGCTTGTCTTGTCCTGGCTGGGCCACTGAGAAACTAAAATATCTGATATTCTTCTGTCTGGCGAATGCACCGCAAGCATCAACAAGCCCACTTAGCGTTAGCTATTTAAAGTCTTATTGAGTCATTGTTCATTCGGTCTTTTACTTTTGAACAGGAAGTGAGATGTTGGCAGACAACAGGAAGACTGAACATGTTATGGAAAGTTGTTTTGTTGTTTCAATGTCTCTCGTGGAATATTCTTGGTATGTAAATTTTGTCTGGCTTTTGAAAAGCCCTTCATAAAATGAACAACCCGCATTGTTCAGGACAGGAGTTTTCATGTCTAAGTGTCCGACACACACAGTAATAACACTGGACGATACAAGCAGTAAAGGATACCAGCATTTGTATACATTTTTCAATAGCCTGTGTATTTATTTTATCTATTTGTAGCTACTGTTTTTGGTTTTTTGTTTTTTTTTACATTTATAGCGTGAATATGCCTTACCCTACCGGTATTTATTTTTTCTCTTAAAGAATCTCAAGAAGCCAAACTTGTTGATTGGATTCTGCTTCTAAAATAAATAATTAATGATCCGTCACAGCAGGGAGGCGAAAAGAAAAGTCTAAACATTTCAAAGCTATTCTTAATGTTTTATGCATTGTGACATATTTAGAAAGATTTTGTTTTTAATAGTTGTGCTCAAAATTGGTTTAAAAATGTTGAAATTGTTTTCATTCAATCAAGAAGTTTGTTTCAGAGAGCAAATGAATGAGACGTTTTTCGAAATGAGTATAGATTAACAAATTTTTTTTTTTTTTTTACAAGGAGTCAAGAAAAATAACACACGTACAATTAATCTTACCCTACCTGTAACTCCTGACCACCGATTGGCATGTTTCTCTATTCTAATGATTTATCTTTGCTGATGATCTCCCAAAACTTTAAAACTTTACTTTAAACCTGAATCTATTAATCGTTAAGAGTAAACCAGAATTGCCAGAAGTTTTAAAAATAGCAGAGATTAAAAATCAGCCACAAAACAATGTTTTTTTTTTTTAGCTTCTTCCAGTGATTTCTTTCTGTATTATGATCAACATTTTTCTGTTAGTCCACTGGTGTAACTCACGTCGACTATTATTTAAGTCAACACAGAACGGTTCCCAAACTCAACGGACAAACCAGTTTTGTGTCCTGAAGGCCATGGGACAGGAATCAACTTTAAATTGGATCTTCCGGCACTTTCTTGCAATCTCCCATGGACACAGTTTGATGCCAAAGATGGCAAGAGGGAAAACCTTAAGCCTTTTTCACAGTCCCAGACAAGCACACACTACCTGTGGGATCACAAGCCAGGGCCATTTACCTTCAATTGAAGTCGTGTTACGGGGTAAGCTGAGGTGTTAAAAGTGTCTAACGTGCATTCAGCTGACAGACCCAGTTCAGCTCCACCAGGAAATACGCTTCTCTCTCTGCTTTATCTGGGAAATGTGATCACAGCTCCAACCAGCGCAGATTGGTAAAGTCTAGGAAATAAAATCCTTGGCTAGGATTAGGATGCAAAATGTGTGTGTCGGGGGATGAAAATATATGGCACGTGTGCATATGAATAAGACGTCTAAGTAAAAAAGGAGGTAAAGTTAGTTTTGTATAGTTGCTTCCACAAGTAGAAACCTGGAGAGGTTTGTGTTGCTATGAATTCACATTATGATTCAGATGTTGGAAAAAAAGGTTCAAATATCTACCAAATGTAGGCTAGACATTTATGCACCGTTCAGGCAAAAAAAGCTCTCCGTAAAAAGAGACTATACACTTCATTCCCGCATAATTAAGTGACGGTACGTCTTTAAAACGACTACAGCTACATGTCACAGAAAATTAAAAAAAGACATAAATAAATCCAAGACTGCGAAGTTGACTCTTAGTTTTCTTGGTGTTTGTTTGCTGTGCTAAGACTAATATCCTGATCTGCATTTCTTCCAGTCTGCGTCTCCCACAGGCTAAGAGGAAGGCCAGAGAGAGGAACAGTGACTCATAGATGTCTGTCATATATCGTTTAATCAATATTCAGCTGCACCTGGCATTATCGCTTCTACCGCCGAGGCAGTTTGTGTTTTCTATACGAGCTGCATTTGAAACCTAGAAGAGGTTTCTGTTGTGTTCAGACGTGGAACGGATATTTTTGACAATCGGTTTTTTGAGAGGAATTGAGGAGGAACTGCTCCTCAGAAATGATGTCCGCTCTGACTAAGAGATTTCATGTGATTTAAAGTGCGCTTTCACTTGAGCGAAAACTTTCTCAGGTGGAAGAGGTGGTTGGTAGCCCTTATTTTTTATTATTTCTCTATCTTGATGAATTACTTATAACTTCCCAAAATTCTGCTCCAAACTGATATCAAGAGGAATCTTACTTACTTTGCTTAATTAAGCTTTACTGCCCACTTGTTATCAGCTTCATTCTTACGTCTCCCTCCCAGAAACCATTCTTCAATCTCTCTGTGCCAGGCAGCAATCTCGAAGAGGAGGGTCACGTGGCCATTCTGCATCCACGGGTGTGTTGCCTAGCACACAGCCATCATAATAGAGGCCTGTCTGTGCTGCAACCGTTGACCACTGAGTGAATTATCCAGCTGACAGGGAGCAGCAGCGGAGCTCAGGCGGAGGGTGTTGTTAATATGCCAATGAGAGCTCACATCTTCTGAGCGAGTCTGAGGCACGCCGGCTCGACGCGGCCGCCTGTCACCTAATTGGGAATCGTTTAGCGGCGGCTTGACCGACATTCTCAACATTGCTGCGGTGGGGGACCACCCACGTGCACGCTTTCATTAGCAATCGGAAGCTAACCGCTAGGAAATGAAAATTAATTGCAGTGCGCCGCGTGTCACGGGAGCGCACGCCGTTTTCAGCTGCAGCTGAAAAAGAAAGTGCTCTAGATGTCTCGCCGTTCCTCCTACAAAAAAAACCAAATCGGACAATTAAGCAATGCTCGTTCTCCCTAAAAGAAAAAATGCTAAATGAACCACGTACCAGTTGATGCTTGCCACCCTGCTCATTACTCAGCTACTTTAGTCAGTGGACAACAGCTGAATTTAGTCTTTTTTGTTGTTGTTGTTGTTCATCTAAATGGCACCAAATATCTCAAGACTACAAACACACCTGGGATATATGACGCAGCTCAAATAAGCATAAACCATTCAATAATCAGCTAGATTAAAGTAACAGGGTAGAGTTATGAGGAAGTATTGTAATTTGTGGACTCTCATTGCCATAATTGATACAAGAGATCAATAAGTGTATGTTGGCAAGAGTGAGTGGTTCTGTAAACATTTAGCATTTATGATGTAACTTTATCAGTATAAAAGACTAAATCAGAAAAGAAATCACAATTGATCAAAAAAGTAATTCAGAGTAAGGTCCTGATTTACCCTACAAAACAACAACTCTTAGCTTTAAATCAAATAAAACAGGATTAAATTAGACTTGTTGTTTAAACTCCCAACCAGTTTCAAAACCTGTTGAACAGAAAGTTTTCTCGCACTTCCTGGAGTAATGTAGACTGTTACAGCGATAATGAGTTATTAAGTCCAAGAGAGATGAGTGAGAAAGAGAATAAAAACATAGTTTGGGTTTATTATTTCAGGAACATCAATGGGTAGCACGTTTTATTGAGGGCCTGTTGTGGTTTTTTTTGTTTTGTTTTCCCTCTCTTAATATTCAGTTCAGGGTAAATAGGTCAAGCTAACAGTTAACAGAGTGAAGACGAGATCAGGTTGATGCCAGATGCCTCCTCTTTAACTCTGGACGGCGTCCAGCGACTCACTGAACAGGAACTGACGCCTATCAGGAGCAAAGCGAGACTTATTCTCAAGCAACTTCTGCGATCGACAGATTTGTTTTGTATTTATCCAATCTTGAGTTTCAAGACCAGATTGGTAGGAGATTTCCTGAGCCGCCAGAGCCGAGGAAGAGCGACGGTTGCTGCTACCTGCAGAATCCGACTCGGTGGAGCATCCGGTTCGGAGTAAATCTGCTGGCAGTCGGCCAATCCGGGTGAGCCAGTGAGTCACCTCTTTAAGAGCTCCAAGCATAACAGCCAGCTTCTCCCCAATATTCCTGATTAAACTTGAGCGCTCGCTCAGTTTTGTATGCCAAAAAGGCTTTTATTCCTCCTCTCCTCTAAGCTGAGACATGAAACCGATCCTGTTTCAAGTTTACTGCACTGCAGACGCGAGGCGGCGGGCAACGGCTTAGTAATCCAGTTCAATTTTCTTTTCTTTTTTTTTTTTTACAATAATATGAAGGACGCATTATAAATGTTGCAGGTTTTAACTCAATGGTTTGTCTGCGTTAAGAGTTTTGTCACACTTATAGGGGAAGATGATATAAAGTAATTGCTTTGACATTTTGTTATTTAGTCATCGGTGGATGCTGATGCCCACTGATGAATAAGACGGGCCAGAACTTTTTGACACCTTTCTAAACTAAATTCAGTGTGACACACAGCAAGGTGGAACCATTCTGCCAGACTGACTTCAATTAGTTATGTTGTTAAATCAGAAAAACAGCCTGGTATAGTTAGAATATACACAAGTATTTACATCTTTTTGAATTTTTTTCTTGTGTCAACTACAAACTTGAGTGTGTTTTATGAAGATATTATTTAATAAGGCAATAGATGGGCTGAATCCAACAGCTGATTTTCTTTGTAAAAAATTTTGAAAACCAAGTATCTTTTTATTTCCATTTACCAATTATGAAATACTTTTTTGTTGACCTATACCACTAATAAGCTACACTTTCTTAAAAATATATATTTGTCTAATTTGTGGTAAAATGCCAACAGCTGTGGTTGCTGGATTTTGCCTGGCAACCACAGCTGCTGTTTTTTTTTGTTTTGGTTTTTGTTTTTTTACAGGGTTAGGGTTACCCTTTTTTACAGGGTATACAATGTGTAAAACAGCCCAAAGGATTTCAAGGCGCAGTATGTGCCGGTACTTTTGGTTCAGTAATAATGTGACAGAGTATAGCAGAAAGTCTTATTGCTTCACCTAATTTGCTTTTCCTCTGCCAGGCTCCGGTGTGTATCAGAATCGTCATGGAGACGAGCAGAAGGCTGTTGGTCGTGGCAGACGTAACAACCGGCCCGCTGTGCTCTCATAGCTATTATTTCTGCAGCCGTGTGGCGTGTCCTGGCAGTTTGTCGCTGTGTCGAACAAAGATCAGTGACAGCTTAGTAACCTCGCAGTTACCCGAAGCTTGAACTAGTTGAACTTTGACCTCACAGAGTTTGTAACAAACCGAGGCTTTCAGTCGAACATGAAGTCGAACATCAACTTCAGACTACCTTTTTGCGTAAGCCAGTCAAAGGTAGTAAACATGTCTGTTTTCTGACTCCATTGCAGCTCATCTGGCTAAACGCTAAATTGGCCGATCAATCGGTCACGATTGATTAAATAAACATAAACAGGCGCTCGGCTATTTTGTGTCTGACATTCCTTCAGGAATTCAAGTTTTTTCAAAAGTAGGACTCCCAGATTTACTGGTTTTATTCTGTTTGTGCTTGAAGAGGCGGATACACTGCTCACGTCTTTGCTCGTATTCGTTTTGAGTTTCTTGTTGCATTAAGTTTTATTTTCAGTATGGACTAATTACGTTAGCCTCAATGAGCCTCAAAAACGAGATCCAGGTGTGCAAGTTTTGAAAGTTATACCACATCCACAGGGGTCAAAGCTAAACATCCATCCATCCATCCATCCATTATCTGAACACCCTTCTTCCCTAATGGGGTCAGGAGGGTTGCTGGTTCCTCTCCAGCTGCGTTCCGGGCGAGAGGCGGGGTTCACCCTGGACAGGTCGCCAGTCTGTCGCAGGGCAACACAGAGACATACAAGACAAACAACCATGCACACACACACTCACACCTAGGGAGAATTTAGAGAAACCAATTAACCTGACAGTCATGTTTTTGGACTGTGGGAGGAAGCCGGAGAACCCGGAGAGAACCCACCATGCACAGGGAGAACATGCAAACTCCATGCAGAAAGATCCCCGGCCGGGAATCGAACCCAGGACCTTCTTGCTATAAGGCAACAGCTCTACCAACTGCGCCACTGTGCAGCCCCAAACCTAAACAGACTTTCATATATTATATACACACACGTGAAATAATGTTTGATACTTTTTGTCTGTCATAATTTCGGCTGGATATTTGACTAGTTTTTGGTGGGGGAATCAGTAGAGTTCTTTTAAATGAGTTGGTTTTCTGTCACTGACTGCTTTAACACAGGCTAAACATTTTCAGTTGGATTAACAGTTTAACAGATTACAGTTTTATTCAATAAATTAGGATATGTGTCCTGATCAGGCTTGTCAGATTAATAGTACCTTTCAAAAATAATCTTTTAGGAGGTATTAAACAAACTACAGAATATAAGCATGTTAAAATATACATAATCTAATTAATCTATATAATGTGGAACTGCTGACAAAGGAACTTTTCAGTCATATCAGCCTGTATTTGCTGAATGCTTACCTACACTCGAAGACAGTTTTACAATTCAGTAATATTTTTTGTGAAGACTTATCACATAGTTGCCTTTTATTGTCTGATTTTATCAAGTGCTAAAACCATCAACAACATGAGATTTTGTAACAATCAAAATCGTATTAAACTTATCAACAGCAGAATAAGTAACTTCTGTATAAACCAAATGAATCCTTGTCAGTACAAACTTTGCATTTTTCAATTATGTGATTCTGACTACACAGCTGTCCCTCAGTTGGTTGGCAAAACCTTTTTGTCCTGGTGATTTACACGTAGCAGATGAGATATGATGTGTCTTTAATATAGCAAATATTAAAGATGCACAACCTTTTTTGGGTTTGGTTGGAGCGGTTAGTGAGTAAACTGACCATCGATATCACTGGATCCTATTAAATGTGACTTAAAGCTGAGATGCTGATGTTTGGATATGTAAAATATATATTCTCTCTGCTAATAAATCTACAGTTTGGTTTCTGTCAGTTATAGAAACAAGAGAGAACAAGGCGAATTTCTCTTTATAATAACCCATAATTTAATCTTACTTAATAGGAGTCATGATTTACAATTTAACAAACTTTGGCTCCTATATACTTTATGAAATATTTCATCCTATTTGATGATTGCTCTGAATATCGCCACGTTCTACAAGCAACTGATGCCATTTGTCCTGTAGAAAAATGTAGAAAAACAAGTGGTTATATTATTTTTTTTCACAGTCTGTCAGTTTAACCTCATATGGAGGCTAGTTGCCTTGGCAACCAATAAACAACAGCCCCGAGAGCAAAGATCACGTTCAGCGTCAGGAATTAACAATAAAAAAAAAAAAACACCCAAAAAAAACATTTCCCACACAAAAGGGACGTACAAACACCAAACAGAACATTCTGTCTTTTGCAGATTTATGTTTCTGAATTTCCATCCATTTTGCGATCAGCAGTAAGTGATCGCCTGAACACTCGCAGTGGTTGATTAGCTAATTTAAACACCTGAACTCCTGATTATCTGTCAGAAAATTTATGTGGGTCGCCTTCTTTTTATGTTAATTGAACCGAAATACTCTTAACTGCGCAGCAAGAGTACATGTAGAGGGGATAAAAGTTAAGCTAGCATAACTAACATACTCTCCACTTTCTTTAGATATTTTTTAATTAAAGTTTTTTTGTTTTTTTTACCAACCTGTGAAATGTGATCCTTTTGGACTTTGTTATCTTGCTACGGTAGTGTTGACAATCAATATCCAAACTTTGCGTCACCTTCTCAGATTCTTGGTTTGATTGTGTCAATTCCCGACCACCGATATTCCTGACTCAATGCAAAACAACAGCGCATGTGGCTCACAGTGAGTCACGTGATGTCCAATCCGCTAGATCAGTGGTCCCCAAGTACCGGGCCGCGGACCAATTGGTACCGGGCCGCAAGAAATAATTAAATATGTCCAGTTCTATGTATTGAGTCTGGAGGAGCTTTTATTTTGAAAATCCTAAACCGGATGCTGTCGGTTACGTCTTGCACACCAACATGCAGCATAATGAGTAAGAAACAACTGCATGGTCTGGATCCTCACAACATATCAACAAAGATTTTACATTATTCTCTTTATAAAGAATATAAGTAATCGTTATTATCTTTAGACAGTCAGGAACAAACTTCTTGGTTGAAAAGAATCTGTCAGGGTTGTGAATAACTTCGATGAAAGGTATACTTACAAACCACTGGACGAACTTCATGTGTATCATAATGTGCTCATTTGATCAAATAATCAATAAGGCTAACCATGTAATTCCAGTTTTTAATAACAGAAGTTTGCTAAAACATCAATCCGGCCCAAAATCACGCATTTTAAACGTAGCATTAAATAAACTGGCGCTATGTGAACAAAATCTCTAAAAGAAATGGCTTCTATGAAGTCAGTGTGCTTTTTACTTCCCTTCGTCCTCCTGCTTACAGTTTATGATGACAGGTTAAATTTTAGTCGTCATGTGATCTTAGGAAACAGCAAGTTGTGGATTCATTAACCCTGCAATCAATTTAAAAACATGAGGTATGCGTTCAAATCAGATAAAGTTACATTTAATTGCTATGAATTTTTAATCTAGTGAAAAAAAATTGTCGCAGATCTGATGCTTTTTCTAGAGTTTGAGGGTGTGGTTATGGCACAAAGTCACTGTAGAGGTTCTCACAGATCTACAGGTAAATAAAGTTGCATTGGGTGCTGGGTGCATTAATATTCCCCGCTGCCTTGTTTGGCTCTTTAGTGGTGCCTAAACATTCAGCAGAGTGCAAATTATTAAGCAGAGGTTCATTAGAATAACTCCTACCCTAAGCGTGAAATCCAACTTTCCACCCCATGTTGTGTCACACCTCACTTCCCTCAGCAACACTTTTAAATTAACAAATAGTTCTGTCTTTCTCTCCCTCAAAATTGCACAATGAATTATGAGGAGAGACTCTCCAGAGCCGGTCTGAAAGCTCGGAAGAAGAGCTTCAATGTTTCCGTTTTAGCTCCACTTAACAGCAGCTATGAGAGAAGCTCTGCACGTAATCCACCTGCAGCTGTCAAAGGGAAAAAAATACCGCGCAGCAACTTGCAAAAAATTAAAGACCCCCGCGAAAGGGAAATTACATTTTATTTCATGGTAAGCAGCAGCTCCGCATGAGGGTTGGAGGGGGGACGTTGGGGGAGATGTGGGCTGAGGGTGCACTTTATGGACGCTGAAGTAGGTGACAGTTCAAGCCAGGAGCAGGGGAAAAAAGCAGGGATCTGACAAAAGTGGTTGAGGACAGAGAGAGAGAGACTGAGGGAGGTGGTGATGCAGAGCGACTGCTTTTCAGCAAATCTTGGAGCTAAAAAATTCTGATTCCTACATCTACAGCTTGTTTATCTTCATATTTTTATTGTTTCTGAATTAGAAATGATAAAAGTGATAAAAGTGTCAAATAAAAGCAACACTTGCATTCATATATATATATATATATATATATATATATATATATATATATATATATATATATATATACATGCATTTGTAAGCAAAAGATAGCAGACACAATCTTAAATGCTGATGTTGCCACCCAAGACTGAAGATAGTGATAATAAATGGGAAGCAGCTCCTGTTGCGTCGCTGTAGAAGGTTTAAATGAATCCAGAGGGAATCTGAAATTCATTTGAACGTAAGCTCTGCAGAAATGAACTCGCAGGCTTTTTACGATATAACATCCGTTCAAGACTGTGGAGTTGAAAACTGTTTTGGTTTTTTTACAGTCTGGACTGAATATTGTTTAGCTTGAAAATCCATACACCAACACCTCTACACCTCTCTGAGGATGTTTTTTTTTTTTTTTTAAATCTTATTACTTTTAAAGATCTGAGTTAGATCTATAAAGCTTAGCATTGATGGGCAAACACAGCCCTTTATTGCCTGGGCAACTCGGCTTATTCTGTAGCACGATTAGAAACGTTAAGCGGAGGAAGAAAGTGTCGAGGAGGCAAAGGTCGGTGATGCCCCGCCAGCTACCGCCGGTTGTAAATTCAAGTTGACTCTTCTGTTTCCATGTTTGACTCCGTCTGTCGCAGTAATTGGAGAAACAAGTCCTCTGTGAACCCTTTTTCCCACCATCAAAAATCTGCACAAAGAACCCCTAGAAGCAGAGCGCTCCTCCTTCAGCCGGCTCATTGTGCATTCCGAGGGATTGTTGCTCATGAATTTTTATGAAGTCCTCTGAAGTAGTGTCCAGAGTTCAGCCGTTAAATTAGACAATGGTGTTTTCCACTAATCTTCTTATTAGAGGGGAGAATAAACTGAGCGGCACCGTAATCGAAAGACGAGAATGTAACCTTTAAAACGAGGTGGGCTCGAAATTCAGAGCTGAGGAAAAGTGACGGGACTGCGAGTTTTCAACAACATCGGACGAAGAGTCGACATGAAGCGCGCTTCGGATGGATTCGGTTTTGTCCAAAGCCTTTGTGACCCGTTTGACTGAACATCTGCAACATGCAGTATCTTATAATAAATGTCATGTCCGTGACTTGTTGCTTTTACTCACAATTGCTTAAGAATATATACTCAGTCTTTTTCCTGTAGGGATACGAACTGGAAAAAGATGTAGTCCTTTGTAAGTTTTTTTGACGGAATGAAAAAGATGTCCGTTGTCTCACGAAAGATTAAAGAAACTGCAAAAGTTGTGTGAGATCCTAGGTAGCCTTACCAGAAACCATAGGCTTCTTTTGGGACATGAAGGTGAAAAGAAAATGTCTGCTGAAAAAAGTAATTTTGGATCCTTTGTTAGTTCTGACATAGCCCAGTAAAAATACAGTCCCTTGTTCTACGCTTCGCCTTGTACAGACAGTCTGGGCCCTCAGTTATCAAAAAACGATTTCTTCCTGGATTTGGACTCAGTTGAAGTTTTAAATTTCACCGAAAAATGTGACTGTCAATGTTAATTCAAAACCTGGAAGCACCAACACTGCTGCCATTTTCTAAAATCACAGGCAGACTACAACTCTAAAGCAGCGGAGAACATTGACGTTATTGTTCACAACTTCTCCATCTGTTCGCTGATTGGCCTGGTAGAAAAATCTACCTGAGAGAATCTGAGTCAATGAGAGAAAGCCCTGAATGAGCAGTGAAGGGAGATGAGAATTGAGTGGAAAGGCAACGGCAAAGTAGTTCTAGTCAATATAACAAGAAATATTACCAAAACTCCCTTATACTTTATCTCATTGTACATGTGTACAGTGACAAATAATAAATGCCAATCCTAAAACTTTACAGAAAACCTCCACTGATGAAACTTAATTGTCTTTGGTTTGTTGAGGACAAGGTTACATATTTTTAGCTTTAAACTGTTATTGCAAAACCTTTCCAGTGTCTCAACAAAAGTAACCTGGGATTGTGTAAAGCTTTTGTGAATTTTCTCAAAAAGTAATTTGGATGCGACACAAAATTATTTGTAATGGGGTAACTCCTAAAAGTAACTCTGGTGGATCTCAAAAAGACTTTTGTGAGATCTGAGAAAGGATTGCTGCTGAACTTCTTCATTCCTATTTTTCCTTCACCGTCTCCCGCTGGGTTCAGTAAAAAAAATCCAATCAGAGAAGTTGAATATTTTTGCATCTTGTTACCTTTGTTCACTCCGGAATGTATAGGCGCATTCGAACACTGCGCGAACCCACTAATATGCATCAATCTATTAATATCTGTATTCCACAAGCCATGATGCAGCTTTGTTCTCCTTAATTGACATAATTCGGACCACACTAGCATATGAAATGAACATGGTGCTTTGAATCGGCAAAGAGCTTGTAATGTAATAAGCGGTCTCTTCTAAATGGAGCCTTGACTCCATTTGAAAGAGGGCAGAAAATATGTGTGCACTCTTGCTTAAGGCTTTCATCTTGCATATAAATCATTCCAGCTCAAAGTGGGTGTTTGAGCGGCACAGATTTCAGGTCTTGGGGCGCAACGCTGCATCACCGGCCAAGTCTCCATTAATGACAGAGCTGTGCCTTGACAGCATGATGTAAATTAAGCCAATTCTTAATATTCTGAGAGCTGATAAATGTTGGCATGAAGGCTTCTCTGGCTCTTTTTGGAAGCCTTATATGTGATGGCATGTTTTTTTCTTTATTTTTTATTTTATCTCTCTCCTACCCTTTCTGTTCTGTTCTGTCCAGATACCACGGCAGCTGAACCCCCTGGCTCTGTACAGGTATGAGCAGTCGGTGCTGGATCACTGCCATGCCCACCTGTCGCTGCGCCACAACGTGGGCATGGAGCCCTCGGCCCGGGCGCCGGGAGGTCCGGGGCCGGCCCCGTACCACCCGGGCCTGATGGCCGCCCTCCCTTCTGAGCTGGAGCCGCCTCGCCCCCGGACTCGCTCCCAATGCCGGTGAGCTGCGTGCACCAACAGGCCCCTGAACTCCCCGTATTTGTGCAACACAGTCAGCGAACTGCTCAGAGGAAATAAAAAAAATAAATAAAAAGGTTGCGTGGGAGGAAATTGGGACTGCTAACGGAGCAAAGGAGACAGCTAATCTATCGCGGAGCATCCAGGGTAAATGGGAATGAACGTTTTTTGTTATTTTTGTCCCCAGCAGGAATATAAAAGGGGTGCAACAGTATCGATCGGTGAGAGTTTGACGTACACGGCCCCACATGTCCTCAATTAAGCAAAGGAGGCTAACAAGTAACACGACTCCCCGCGTGTCCTTCGTCCCCGGATGGCATTTTTAATGATTTGTTAATCTTATTAAACACATTTCCTCGACTTCTCGTGATCTCGGAACCTCTCTGCTGTGCAAGTGATTAACGCTATAAGCGAAGATGAGTCGCAGAACAAATGAAAAAGTGTCCAAACAAAGTTTTTTCTGCTCTCTCTCTCTTTCGCTCCCTGACTGATAGTATTTTCTTTTTAGTTTAAGGCAAAGAAATCAACAAAAACAAGTCTGAATATAGCAGACAGTAAGTACCATATAAATTGTACAGCCTCTACTGATTTGTTGGCACTAAGTCTAATTTTTATGGTGACTTATGATGTGTGATGTTGATCCCTCTTACATTAGTTTATCACAGCGGAGAGAAACTACCCACCAGGAAGCAACACTGCGACACTTAGATATTTACTTTTCATCCCTCATTGGAATCACTCTCGTGGTTAATGGTTTCTGATTTCATAATGCGTTATTAAGCCAATTATCTGACTGTGCGCTCATAAAGCTACGTGTGCTTTCTTCTTCTTTTTTTTTTTCTTTTCTTTCCTTACAAGATGTTGCAATATAATATGTGGTAAATAAAACTGTGGTAAATGATCGGTAACAGTGTCGTTCATCAAGATCCATGGCTTCGACCCAAACAACTGTCTGCTGTATTTAGACGACTGCGGAGGCGGATGACACCAAAGGAGCGGCGCGCTGGAGGCAAGGCTGTCGAACGAGAAAATGTCTTGTTTTATGCATTAGGAACTGGCCTCCCAGTTACCCAAATGGTAACTCTTTCTTGCTTTTCTTCTCCTGTGACTGTGTGACCGTTTTCTGATGTAATAAAGTAAACTGGGACTCTCTGAGCTTCAAGGCTTTTGTGTCGAAGTATGACGTATTTGAACGATTTTGTCACCTTACGACCACTAATGTCTTGATTAGGGTTTTATAATAAACCAACAGAACATATCTGTGAAGTGGAAAGAAAACAATCAGCAGTTTTCAACTTTTTTTTATTTTTACAACTTAAACTGTGGCATGGATTTATTTTCAACGCTCATTTTTTCTTGTCTCTCACTTAGCTCCATACATCTTCCCATCAACTCCGTCCACATTCTTAAAATAGAATCCCCACAGCATGACACTGCCACCACCATGTTTCACATTGTGGATAATGTGTTCAGAGTAATGTGTGCAAAGTTTTACGTGTTAGTTTAGTCTCCAATCTGTGTTGTGGCAAACGTTAAACTGGATATTTCCTGGTCTTCTTTCACTTATGTCTTAATACTTTCATTCTTTTTTAGAGCTACTACATGTAACTTTTACAAAAAATATGAGGCATATATTTACAGGAATGCTCCTTGCCTGGTGGAAAACAACCAATCAGAGTCAGGAGGAGGCACTTAGTGCTGTCAATCACACTTGTGTAGGCGCTGTGAAAGAAACAATGGATGGATGTGTTTTAGTTAGGTTACTTCTTAAGATGGTTGACTTCTGGGTTTTTATTTAGGAATATCAGAGTAAATTTGGCTGTGTGCAAATAGACGCCACATTTTCAAATTTCTTTGGAAAAGCGTTTGGAAACAATGTATTGAATTCATTCCTCTTCACAAATATGCAAAACAAAAATTGTTTGCGGTACATCTATCACCTGAAATCCCATCAAATTTATTGTTACATAGATGTGATCTTTGTCAACCCACACAAGAATAAATATTTGAGTGTTGTGTTCAGTTACGACTTCATCTGTTGTTGCATGTGTTGCTCCAGGTAAGTTGTGGTTTTGCTGGATCTAAACAAATTAATCCAGAAGAAAGACAAGTCCCCGTTTTCATTTTTGTTTGTGGCTGTTTTTTTTTTCTTTGTTTTTTTTTGTAATCTGCCATATGTAATATTTTAATAGAATAAGTGAATGTGGAGCCTGCGAACGCCAGAACATCCGTGGTGTAGAATTGTCACATATATAAACAGGGAAGTGTGTGAATGACGCCTTGTGTAATAATCAAACAAAATGGACAAAAACAACAACACATGACTGCTTGCTGTGTGGAAGGCAACAAAAGCAGTTTGATATGCCAGGGACAGTCATGGTTTAAGTAAACTGTTAAATCCGATAGCCTCGGCTATTATCAGGGCCGCCGATAAGGCCTATTAACAAATAATTTCCTTCTTTTGCTGCAGTAACACAATCTAACACAGGTTTTTATTTTTAAATCCAATCTTTAATGTCAAAATGTTAAGAAATTTTTTTTTTTACATTTTGTGCCACAATTATTGGCATTCCTACGATTTCCTTTATAACAAATGTAACGGACACGTTTACGTTTCTGATGTTTAAGTTGCACAAAGTAGCTGAGCACTTTTAGTTAGAAATCCATTACTTCCTGTTTTACTGGCCCATTTCACTTAGTTTCTCTTCAAAATGGGAAAGGGTGGAAAAAATTGCATGAAAAAAAAGCAAGGTGACTTAGACTAAGTAATGGTGATAAGAAGATTAATGTTTACCTGAACCTTAAGATGTGACAAACAAGACTGGTCCATTATTGATGTCACAGGGATACCAATGACTACAACAACTTTGATTATGATAGAAAAAAAAACAACATTTCTTTTTGTGCAGTTTTACACCCACGGACTAAATGCGTCAGTGGTTGGATTTTTGTGTCATTTCAGTTAAGTTTTTTTTTTTTTTTACTGCAAAACAAAATAAATGTAATTTTTGGAAACTTTTGACACGTTTCCCAATGATGTCAAGAAACGCTTCGGGCAGAGTTTCAAGTAATTTGAGCAGAACACTTCCTCCATGAAACAAACACTTCTTGAGAAGGGCATGTAGGAGTAATCACGACTGCAGTGTTGGTTACCTTATTTATCCAGGGTTAATCAGTCACTTTATGAAAGAAGATGTTCCAAAGATTTAAATTATTAGCCATGTCAGAGGGTTTACACCGATACAATGAGTGGGGCAGACGAAGATGAAGCATCCAGGAATCCTCCTAAATGTCAGACACTCCATGGGGAAATTTGGGTGCATTTAACATGGGGACATCCAGGAGGATTTAACGTGGGAAATTTGGAAGGACTTATTATGGGACCTACGCAATCCACCCCGTACTCCGGGTGGATTGAGTATGGGGAAATATGGGAGCATCAAGGAATCCTCCGAGATGTCAGGAAATCTGGGTATTAGTATATAAAGACTAAGAGCCCTATTGAAACACAACCTTCAATCCTCACGGTCCTCTCCCCAGAGACCTGGGTTCGCTTCCCACTGGCTGCAGGTACTGACATGTTTAAGTGTATAGCCAGCCATCTGGGAGCATTGACAGATTCTCCGAAATGGCAAGAACTTCAGTTACCATGGCTCCAGTAGTCCAGTAGTCTGTGTCTCTGTGAACTCCAGAGACACAGAGAACCGAGCACATGATGCTAACTGAGATCATCAATGGGTAATCTGAGATATTTGGGAGGATTCACAAATCCTCATAAATGGCAGTCACTTCAGTTACCATGGCTCCAGTAGTCCAGTGGCCGAACTCCAAAGGCACAGACACAGAACCGAGCACACATGTTGCTAACTGAGATCATCAATGGGTCTCCTAATGGCAGGCACTTAGTTACGCTGGCCCCAATAGTATAGTGACTACTTAGGAAACTAAAAATGTGCCCGCTGCACCTATAGTCCCTGCGATATCAAATTATGCAGGGCAACATAATTTCACTCTTGAGTTCAACGACTTGGGAACGGAAAAACGATGGGGAGACATTGGAGAGGACTGGGAAATTTGGAGGGTCCGGATCTTAATTTTGTCATCAGGAGGCAAATAATGGCCAACTTTGAAAAATCATGGGGGCTAACCATGGGTCACAGGGTCATGGCCATCCCTCATTACCCATAGGCTCAGGGTCCCCGTTTTCTAACACCCACAGTGACCCTGTGACAGCCCCCCAAAGAGGGCAAAGTTTACCTAAAAAATGCCTAAAATGATCCTTCATGCCCCAGGTTAGGTGAAGTTCCATTTATAGCCACCAGGTGACATCAGGAGTGAAAGCAGATAGCCAAACCTTTTTTATTTTTTTACCTCTACCGTCATTTACAAAGCACATTTTCAATTGCATTTTTACAAACATACAGCTGAAGGTTGTGTCAGAGATAACCTGAGACCTCTGTGAAGATTTGTCACTTTCACCTTTCTCCACATTCATAGTCAGTCCCCAGTGTCATCCCATCTCTGAGAGAAATAGAGCAAAACATTCCACCTTATTCTGAGGAAGTGACTTCCTTTGTACTTCTGCTTTTCAAATACGTTGAAACTGTGGCTCAATATACCAGGGAACCCAGTGGTGCATTTAAAGCAAACCATATAAAATTTGTAATTCTTGATCACTTCCTGCACAACATTAGACTATACTCAATAGACTAGAATTGTTTTGTGACATAAATTTGCATTTTTTGTGTCACTAGAGGCATTGGTTTAAATATGCTATTTTAACTAAAATAAATAAATACCATCATGAAATACTGGGAACATTTTGTAGTGCCATAACCTTAATCCAAGCTTAATTCTTCTGTAATTTACTTCCACAGAGATTCAGCATCTTATAATCCTGGAGAAGGGGGTCTCAATCAGCCATTTTACAGAGACTTTGAAGGTGAGAAAACTTCTTATTCGGTTAGAAAAGACATCCTATATAAAAAAAAATTAAAAAATTGGTGCATCTGCTATTATAAATACCTTTTGCCAATTAAAGCTCTTAGTCTCTGCAAGGTTGGAGCAAAGAGAGTCCAGTTTTACAGTAATCATAAACTTCTCATGCTGACCACATTTGCGCATGTTTCTCCTGGCATTGTGACAATTGATCTTGTTGCAGTCTAAAGTCTTTGAGGCTGGAAGGCTTGTTCTCCATCCAAAGATCCTCCATCAAGTTAAAGTGAGGATTGTTCCAAAAACATTAACGCCCAGTCAGAAGAAGCATGTTGGTTAAATCACCTTGGGCTTTATGTAAGAAAGAAACAAAGAAATGAACAAGGAAAAAAAAGAACAGTTTAAAAAAAAAAGCACTCTAATTACACGATTGGCACCAATAATTAAATAATATTACTTACACAATTATGTGGGTCTTCAGCGTCCATGAATAAATGTACTTGAATTAAAGGTTGAATTTTTCTGAAAATGTTCTTTACAACTGCAACAGCAGATTATTTTAGGTGAAAGTTTTTTCCACCACTTTACTAGGAGTGTCAGTAGCTGTGGCCAGCACTGTGTTACATCACACCAAACACCACAAGCCTCGCTAGTCGCTACTCTTTATTTCTCCCTCATTCATCAGCTGCTGCTGCAGCTACCAGAGTTAGTTTTGGGCTTATACTTTTAGTGTCTCTCCTCTTTACCAGGTTCTGGCCAAAGCATTCGTCTTTTGGATGCTTCTCCTTTGTGCTTTCAGCTGACTCATCCACTTCATTGATCGGGCCTTTATGTTTCCTCTCTTAATTAGCTCATTTTCAGGGGATAAGCCCTGCAGAAAGGATAAGCTTCTTTCATGTGCTTTTGTCTTAAATCAAGAATGCAAAACAAACAAACAAAAAACCCAAAAAACGCAACAATAAGAAATGTATCTGAAATCTCCAGATGGTTGTCTTGCTCGTTTCTGAATGACTTGTCTTGGTTTGAGGATCAATATTTATGTGTTCAGAGAATTATGCTAAAACATCTGCAACTATGAATGTATTTTATTGAAACAAACAATTCGGAATTTGAGGGGGAAGTAACAACATTATCAATATTTTTAGTTTTAGTTTTTTTGCAACTATAAATCTAAAAAGTGTAAAGGGCATTTACTCTGATACCCCTATATCAAATATTCAGGCGTATGTGCAAGGTATTTGAAGGAAAAAAATATGTGGAGATGTTTCAAGCAGGATTGGGTTATAAAACAATATGCGAAGATCTCACAGAACTTTGTTGAGTTCATCCTCTAAAGATGGAAAAATGTCACCCGACCTCACGACTTATGCTAACTCAGCAGCAGAGATATTTTCAGGTTGGAAAATATGTCAACAGAACTGGAATTAGTTGCACACTCACACACGTGTAAATCTACTATTTATGGTGAGAGTGGCGAACATTGCCGTAGGAAAAGCAATGTTCGGATCGGATGCACTGATCCGATATTAATATCTGTATCGATCCTGACATTTAGAAGAAATTCTGCATCGAGTATCAGTGACAACAACAGCAGACTTTAATGCTTATTTTACATCATTTTAAGGATTCCTAATTGCACTTTCTAAACCAGAGGTTTGTTGCAGTTTATTTTTTACATGTTTGACAAAAGTAATTAATCTATTGTTTACTTTTACTTTCTTTATTGGCTGTTCTACTCCTAATTGCACTGACTGAACAAATTGAAGTTGTTTATACGTGTTTGACCAAGCTTGTGTGATAAACCATAAAGTGGCAGATTTTAATCATTGCTTGCATAGTCAAGAAAATCTGCTTAAAAGAGTACAAATTTTATTAGTACTACTTGCGAGAGGCAAACACAATTCCAATGTTTTATATATTTTTTCAGACTGAAACTGACCGAAGTACAATGTAAAATCAAAAGGTTAACAGGCGGAACCAAAATACAGACAGTGTTTCACCAGGACGCCTAAAGCGAGGAGCCCCGCCCTCTCTCTCAGACAGATTCTGGGGAAGAAGACGGCCTCTGCTCCTTCGTTCATTGAGGCAATGTATTCATCTTTCCAGGTTAGTAATGTGTGAAGCTGGTGAAAACTGCCCCCCTAAAGTGTAAAGTGACAAGTTATTTCAGTAATGATTTCGCGACAACATGTTAAAAAGAGAGCGATTTCTTTCATAATCGCTGTTAGCGAGCTTTTAGCTTGCGGCGGCCATTTTAGAAATGGCTACAAGTATCTCCAACTTTTATTAAGGTTACGGTGGTATCCTGACATGTGTTTTGTGGTTATCTATCAAAATCAAGAGTGTTTAATGTGTAGAAGTTTTAAGGTTACTCTTAGCTACATATAATCAGTTTGAATAAAAGTTTAAATAGTTATTATACATGTTACAATCTTCCTCACTGTGTAATCATTTCATTGTTTAATTCTACAGTCAGTCATACTGTTATTCAAAGCCTATGAGGTACATATTTAATTATATATGGGGTAACGTGATTAACTCTTTCAGTATTATAATTCAAGGAAATTGGTACCCTTAAATCTGTGAGATTTAAATTTAGCGTTGAAGTGTTTCGATTTAACCTTTGATGCTGTTTACTAAAGTGGATGCTTTATGGTTGTTCTTTACTAGTAAAAGGACACTGGAGATGATTACACTGAGAAATGTTTATTGTATGATTTTATGATTTTGATTACTTGTAATACGGAGACAGAGTTTGGGTAAAAAGACAGCAGCCGCTTCTTTATACGCTGAGGGAATTTATTCATATTTCCAGATGTTTCATCCAGAGGAAAGGTGAAGCGGAGACGTCACAGTCAAACATCATTTGTCGCGCTTGTTTCCATCCATTTGAAACGTGTAACGTGTGAAGCTATTGGTGTACTTAAGTGTGCTGTACTAGTGCAGAGTTATCACATACATTTGTATTTCAGTACATTTTGTGTTGGAAAAAGACAAAACTTTTTAAGTCAACTCAGCTCTGTTCTTCTATATCGAATCGGTATTGGCCGATATGGAATCTCAGATAACTGTATCGGAAATATATTTAAAAAAAGAAGTGGAAAAAGTGGATTGCTGCATCCCTGAAGAAGACAAAATAAAAAATTCCCACATACAGCCTGTTGTAAGCCATGTGGGGGAAACCGCAAGCATGCAGAAGAAGGTACTCCGACTCCAAAACTGAACCTTTTGGCCTAAACCTAGAATGCAATGAATGGAGGGGAGAAATCTATCAGCGGGGGTCAAGCTGGTCTGAGTTGATGGGAAGATGGATGGATGCATCACTGATGCAGAGCTCATACATTATTCAGAACATACCATGCCTAAAAGTCTTATATAAGTCCCACTCACATGAAGCACCGCTTAACTACACTGGCTCTCCTGTGTGCCAGAATTAAAATTTTCCTCCGTGTGAGGCGTTTCGTAAACGCTCCGCCATGTGTTCTACTTTAAAAAAGAAAAATCGGCCACACACGAGATAAATCTGCTAATGACAACATGTTCTGACACATGACAGTTTCACGCTGCAGGATTTACTGCTCTGTAGCCGAAAGCATAAAACAGTTTAACGACACTGATAGATTGTACAGTGCACTCACCTCGAGTGCTCAGAAAGGCATTCAGAGACTCAGAGCAACATGGTGACAGAAAGGGTTCAATCTAGACGTTTTTGCATTGGTTTTACTCTAAAAGGCGGATGATTCATTCCTTTTATTCTTATTTTCTTTTCAATTAATGCCTACTTCTGAAAGCGCTCCTTTTTCTTTCAAATTTACCCGCAAACTGGGAAATCGATCACCCACATTTTATTTTCAAAATCCAGCGAGTGACTCATACAAACTCAAGTACAACATGTTTTTTGTTTTTTTTTTCTCTCGCACTCTGGAGGTTGTTGATAGATGATTTCAACAGGTCATGAAAGCACTTCTGGGAACCAGGAAAACATTTGCAATGCAGCACCCAATTAACATTTATTCAACCAATTAAACGTGATAGAAAAACAAAAACTAACTGAAATGAATTTCATGCCAACGGCTTAATAAGAAAAACTCTCCTATCTGCAGCGTGCCGTACTCACGGCTTCTTCCAGGGGCTGACTGACTGTTACTCATATCCTATTCTGTCACGGGCTTAATTTGCAGGAATGAAAAGTGTCGAGGTAATGGCAACAGATGCTTCTTGGTTTGTTATTCGCTTGACATTTTATTTATTTGGACAACATATTGGGTCTGTGTGGCGAGCGTGCTGGCATTTTCTTGGAAAGCACGAGCCAAGTCATTTTCCTTCTCCGCGGAGCTGTCAACGAGGAAGCTAAACAATGCAACGGTTCGCCGTGCGTCGGCTCGAAACGCGCTCATCCCTCATCCGGCTGCATCGATCTCGAGCCGATGTCTCACTCCTGCGGGACGCCGAAGCTCCGCCGTCTCTCGCCCGTTGATAATGATTGATAATCGCGTTTAGGGAAAATGATCCAAATCCGTTTAGTCCAGATGTTTGTCTTCTTCGGGACCCACGTTTTCCCCTCCATATGCAGAAAAAGTGGATTAAAAGAAAAAAACAATTACGAGGAGGCTAAACTGGGAAACTGAGCAGATGTACAGTTCACCTCAAATTTACGAGGTGGAATCTGCCGACTGTCTGTGCGTTGGTGCGGAAAACCCACGTTTTGTCTCATTGCTGCTGCTTCCTCTTTTGAGTCTGCTGGTGTTTTTGAAGTATTTTACTTTAAGGTCAAACTGAACTTTCTGTTCCTCCTCCTGGTCGTCCGCGCGCCTGCCGGTCTGTCATTTTAAAGTTGTGCTGTGAGCTGCTGCCGGGCAGGGCAGCTGTGAAGGCTCTTGATTTCCCTGGGGACTTCCACAGCGGCTATGGCCACACTTTGAGATTACCTTCACCATCTCACAGGCCCACCACCCAGCAGTGCTGCTTGTTGATTATGTGACTGCCTCTCAAATCGCAGGGCAATAGACTGCTACCCTGATCAGTTTCAGGGTCAGAAGTATGATCACACTTAAAAAAAAAAACGTTCACTCTTAACCGTCGATTTCCCCAGATTCCACCAGCGGCAGGATTCAAACAGAACGGACTGAATATGAATTTATTTATTTTACTATGAGAGCAAGTTACTTCCTGATTGGTCACTGAAACAGCCTGAAGACAAAGCTGTTGTCCAGCAGCTGGATATTCCCATGCAGAGGAAATGGGAAACACGTTCCAGTCAGTGAAGCGATCCAGCACCGGCCTTAGACAAAACCACTGCTAAATCTGCCCTCCTAAAATCCCTTTCATTTTGTTCTCCTCTTCATTGAAATAGAAATTAAATTCAGGTTTTGCATTTGCGACTAAAACTTATCTTTCCTCAACAGGTTTCAAACAAAATGTTTTTGTTTGTTTTGTTTTTACACTAATTTCCTCAAATATTAACATCCTGTGGAACAAAATGTATCTGTCTTTTTGGATACAAGAATTTATTTGATTAAATGTTGGCTCTTTAAAAATTACAACACATTTTCCTACAGTAGATATTCATGAAAAATTAATATCTACCGTAAGAACATTATTTGCGTTGTGCGGGATTCTGACATCCGCCTCTGAGTTGTTGACAAAAGTTAAGTGTTGGCGGCATAATGTCTAATTTTCAAGTTCGGCCCGTGGGAATTTTATTGATTGATGATAATGCCTGAATTTTCATCGTTTTTGGGGGACCAATAAGCGTCCTTAAAATGACTGGCGCTATGCCTGAAGTACGGCAGCCTTTCTCCTCCGGGAGCTGCTGGTTCAGAGCGAACGGCAGGAAGAGCGCTGTGGGAGTATTTATACAGGTGAGCAGATAGACTGAACACAGTGGGCGGCTAATGATTACAGCGCAAGTGTAGCTTTACGGACGAACCGCACAATAAATTTCATATCGTCCCGGTCTGAACAAACGGGTGGCGGAAATCTTCATGGCTGGTAAATGAGTTTCTGAGTGTGACGAACGAAGGTGCCGTAAATATTGCTCTCCCCCAGTTCTTACTTTTGTCCCCTGCTCTACCGGTGCCCGGACTTAAGTACATCCGTCCCCTGGTCTATTTCCTCTTCTCCACCCCCATCTTACGTTTGTTTGCCCCCACCCCCACCTCTTCAAGCCCCCAACTCCAGGCGACATTTCCCGTATTCTCAAACCCAAAGCTTGACAGGTATGGGACAAGGTGAGAGTTCATCTATCAAGCTGACTGAAGATGAATACATAAACCAAAAGGTAGAGTATAGACATTTTTTATGAGTGTATTTGTGAGCCTGCCTCTTTATTATTAAATTGAATAGAATTTCAGATCTTTGTATGACTTTTCTTCAGGTTAACTTAGGTTAGTTTTCTAAACTATAGAAAAGTAACTGTTAGGGACGCTCAAAAATGTGTAATTGGACTGATGTTGATATCCAATAGTAACACTGGTGTTATTCCAGATTTTAATAAATATTTTATTTTGTAAAAATATTTTATCCGATTACTTGATTAATCGTAAGGATAATCAATAGATTACTCGATTACTAAAATATTAGTTTACAACAGCCCTATTTTATATTATTTATTTTTGAATTGACCTATCACTGTAGAATACATCAACCGTTGTATTTGTATGAGTACTAATGCACTGCATGTGTGAGTGCATGGTTCTACTACAGTTTCATTGTCTCTGACTGATGGATTGTTTGGCCCAATAGTAAAAAAACAGACAAAAAGAGCCTCAAAGAGCTTTGTTTGTTTTGGGATTTTTTTTTGTTTGTTTTTATATACATACATAAATCGTATTTGATTTAATCCAGATGTTCAAATTGGTTAACAGGAGGAAGAGGAAACAAGTGAAATGATGTTATCCTTCGTGAAGCTGGCGGCCTGAGTCACCAGAGAGACGTCTCTGGTGGAAAGGAAAGAGGACTGGGAGGAAATGCAGCCAGGACAGCTCAGACAATAAAAAGATTTGGTTGTGCCACTTCCCTAACAGAGGCCTCCGAGTCAGACCAAGCCGCTCTGAAAGGATTATGTAACTGCAGCGTGTGGTTTTAGAAGTTAAACAGAACCTTTTGCAGTTTTATCAACTTAGAAATTGGAGTGAACATACACAACAGGCTGGCAGACAGGCTTTTGAGATGCAACATTTGGAAAAACGTGCCATATGCAGTGTTGTAAAAAACTATTTCACCCATTGTAGATGTCCGTTATGGCATTTTAGGTCATCTGACAAATATTACTGGATAACCTGTGGAACCACTTCAAAATTTTGATCTGAAGTCAGTTAAATCAACAATCAACTGGGATTAAATCCATTTTAATGAGATCTAAGTTCAATTAAATCAGGCTTGACTGCTGCCAGACCGGTAGAAACCAGAAAATCCTTTGAGGTGGATCCCGAAAAGGGAAGAAAAACTGCATCTTGAATTTTCTCGTGTTATGTTTGACTCGTTTTAATGTCTGTTTGATTATCTGAAACCTGTAAAGTGTGGCCACGCAGAAAAAAATCTCTGAAAGTACTTTTATTTCTAAAATGGATCCCTGTTGAATAAAATCATAAAGAAATAAGATAAAAACCAACCAACTGGCAACAATCTGTGTGCATTATCTGTGGTGGAAAGAGGAGAAAAACACAGCTTTAAACCAATTCTGTGGTTTTAAACAAACTAAGATTCTTCTGCCCAGCCTAAATGATTTTTTTATCATCCAATCTATTGCCTGTTGTGAACAGATGAGAAACAAAATCCCAGGAAAAATGCTTTTTCTTTACTCAAAATAATAAAAATAATAAGCAATTCCCACGAGGATGATGTAATTTTTATTATTTTATTTTTTTACAGGATGAAGGTTTAATATCTAAATCCAATATGAAGGCACCGGCTTGATTCCACAGATTTCCTGTGCCGCACTGAACAGAGCTTCGGCAAGCCCAGCTGGGAAAACGACTGTGGCGTCCTAAAGACTGGGGTGATGAAGGCTGACGCTGGTCTGAAAGCATGCACATTTGACGGCAGCGGCGATTGAACTGTTTGGATTAAATGCAGTTAAACACCGAAGTTGGATTTAAAATCTCAAGCTGGTGCCACAGCTGTTTGAGCCACAGAAAGCCGGGATAATTGAATGTCACTTGATTTCACTGATGCACAGGATCGCTCCTGATCAGTGTGGCACTTGATATGAAAAAATAAATAAAAACATCAACTGTGCTGAAAACATACTCCAGCCTGCACTAGATGCATGGCATTAAAGGCTCATTTTACAAGATCTGTGCTTCCTTCAGGGTTACAAGTTGAATGCGTTATAAATGTAGGAAATCCACTTTCACATTTAGCCAAGAGGCAATTGGGTCTTTCTTTAAATTATTTTTCTCCTGAATGCATTTTTAAATGATGACGTTAATGCTGCCTCAAAGGTAGAAAAAGTAGGTCTTCAGTTATTGAGTAACCTTTTTGAAGTAGTGAAGTAAGAAGAGGCAGCTATAGATCTTACATCCAAAAGTTAAAGCTACCCTGGTGTTTGCGAGAGTCGGAAGTGCTTAAAGTTCCTCGCAGGGTATAGAGGGCCTCGCAAAAGTAATCCTGGGCATTAAGTGAATGCCTTTCATCCCACTACAGTTTTAAATTAAGATAAACTGTGTGATCTTTTGTGATAAATCAACACAAATTAGTGAAAGATTGTGAAGCAAAACAAAAATTGAATAGTTTTCAAACTTTCTTGACAATAAGCTAAATCTGAAAAGTGATGTGTGGCTTTAGATTTAGTTCCTCCTGAATCAATACTATCTATACTTTGGGGTATGACTCTGATACTTTTATGTCTAAAGAATGGACATTTTGCCCATTCTTCTTTGCAAAATAGCCCAAACTCATGCAGTCTGAATGTCCCTGATATCTGACTTAATTAAGACTTGCCACAGATTTTCATTTGGATGCCAGTACATGGACTGAGCCATAGTAGCACAAGAACATGCTTTGATCTAAAAAGCATCTTCTCACTGAATCAGACATAGCTACTTGAAACATAGTTACTTAGCTAACTAGGTAGCTAGTCTAGTTAGAGCTAGCTAACTAGGTAGATAACACTGCCTGGGGTTAGCTAGGTAACTAACTAGATACAAACCTATATAACTATTGTAGCATAGTAGCTAACTAGGTAGATACCTAGCTAACTAGATAGATAACCCTGCATCCAGTTAACTAGGTAGTTAACTAGATACAAACCTAGATAACTAGGGTAGCTTGGTAGCTAACTAGGGTAGCTAAGTGTCTAGTTTCTAGTCATCTTTGTTAGCTCGCTAGGTAGTACTATGGGCCACCTAAATACCCTAGACAGCTAGAGTATCTATCTATCTATCTATCTATCTATCTATCTATCTATCTATCTATCTATCTATCTATCTATCTATCTATCTATCTATCTATCTATCTATCTATCTATCTATCTATCTATCGAACTAACTAATTGACATTTGTGGTTAGAAAGGAACAAAACATGAAGCATTTCAAGAGTTTTTAGTTTTTAAGGCAAATAGAACTGGAACCTCAAACAGTTTGATTCAATTTATAGCTCTGCCCAGGGAGGAGGAACATGAAATAACAGACTTCTTCCCCGTGGAAAAATAGAAAAAGGAAGCATCAGTAACTTCTGTTTTAACCAGATGCAGTGCAGAGTCTGGCACATTTATTTATTAATTTATTTATTTTCTTGATAGTGCAGTCGCCAAGAAACACAAAAAACTTGTCACAGTGTGCAAGTCGAATGCTAACTCCTGTCAGAAGCTGCTCCTTTGTACTTTCACCCTTTACAACGCTGCCAACTGCATCGTCGTGTTTAATGTGACGCACACACTGTGCTAAGGTTTAGTCGGCGCTTCATTAGGCTGACTTTCAGACCTATATTCTTCCTAAATCCGTTCCATTTCTGGCTGCTCTCCAATACGTAGTAATTATGCCGGTCAACATCAGCAGCTCAGGGCACAGATTGGTATTTGTACGGAGGAAAAAGGTTGCTAGGCAATCCTCCGAGATCTAAGGAAAGGTCTGTATGAGATGTGGCGAAGACACAGGGGCTGGCAGTTGCCGGGTAAATTACAAGTAGACAATCAAAGTCATATCATACTGAGCTCGGGTGCAGAACAAGAGGAGCAACGATGCCGCCCCCCCTTGCCCCCGTTCCACCGTTCCCCAACGACGTGCCGCAGGCAGACGCCCAAAGCCATCAGCAACATGAACAATTAAGTGCACTACATAAATTAGTCTGTGGGTGATCATTTTGTTTAGAAACGAGGAGGAAAGGCTCAATGGTTATCATGCCCTATTCATGATATTACATGCTCATGTTCAAGAGTGACACAGTCAGAAAAGCTTTGGATGTGGCTCTGAGCAAACCGCTTTGATTCTGAGTGGGACAAGTGAAGGAGGTGGCATAAATAGGTTCACACTCTGTGGAGACGGAGTGATTCCCAACTCCTCCCGCCCTTCTTCCCCTGTCTCATAAGCATCTGAAAAGGAAAAAAAAATAGAAAAATCCTACCAAGAGTGAAATAACGGGCCATTGGTGGAAAGTCTTCCAGCTGGATAAGTTCACCCAGTGACACGGCAGCGAGGGGCATCTGGAGTTTAGATGTCTTTCATCTTAATACACAGGTGTGGCCGTACGCCCCATGGAGTGTGCGGGGATTTATGGCTGGGAAGACTGTAGCTGTCATGTCCCCGCAGCAGCACCAACCACCACTGCTCAGCATCTCTGCCAAGGCGCAGTTTACTCTGCCAGCAGCAGCCTTGCATCCCAATGAGCTGCATGCAGGAAATGGCTGTTACAGCCTCCTTCGCCATGTATCCTGGGATATGAGCTCAATTAACTTAACATAAGCACTGTCATTTGGGATGAAAACGGATACAAGCCTCATACTCAGCATACTCCATAATTACATTTTGAGTGCCAAGAAAAGCAGTATGGACTGGATGTGATTGATAACTTTGATATTGAAATTCTTTGTTTCGCACCTCCCCTGTTTTGCCTGTAATCCATCTTACAGTGCCTGGTACGTACGTACAGGGTAGGGCATTCAGAGTGATCTCGGGAGTCAGGAAGAAAACCGGAGGAGAGGATGCTCCATCAATTTTAGAGCGCCTCGCTGATTTACATCTCACCAGCAGAAGGCAATTCTTGGCTTGTGGAATTTGCCGTTTTCCTCCTATTTCTTTTCCCTTCCCCACATGACTGGGCATCTATCACAGCAGCTCCAATCAACAACCCGAAATGGATGCAAGGATTCATTATTGAACACGTTTTTAATTAGCGAGGTTGTGCCAGTTTGACTTTGTTTGGAAGTTGTAACGTCTGCCGTGGTGGGTTCGGGATCGGGAGGTCTTCACCTTAAAAGCCTTTTGGGTTATTCTGTCTGTCTGGAATGGACTCGAACGCCTCGCAGGAGGGAAATCCATTAAAGGGTCTCTGAGGACACAGTCGTTTTATCCCAGTCTGCTTAATCCTTTGAAATGACATCCATTTTTAAGCTCATTGTGTATTTACAAAGGGGCAATAGCATGTTTCCTAAGCCTTCTATAGACAAATAAACTGTCAAATATGGAAAATGTATTATATTTACGGTATCTTTCATAATCCAAGCTGTCGCACACACACTCACCCACTGACCCACTTATTAGATATACCTTACTAGTTCCAATTTGGACTCCCTTTTGCCTTCAGAAGTGCCTTAATTATTCATGGCCCAGATTTTACCAAGGTGTCGGAGACATTCGTCAGAGATTTTAGTCTGCACGGACGGGACGGCGTCACACGGTTGCTGCTGATAAGTTGGCTGCACGTCTGTGACGCAAATTTTCCTCTCCCACTAAGTATCAAAGATGCTCTGCTGGATCGAGATCTGGTGACTGTGGAGGCAAACTCCAGGCTGAGATTATTTCAGCTTTGAGAACTGGTGCGCTGTCCTCGTTGAAGAAGCCATGAGAAGTTAGATACACTGTGGTCATGTTCAACATACGTTTTGGTAATTTTTAGCTGCTTTTGCTTTTTCTCATTGTCTTAAGCCTGTCTCCCCATTTTCCTCTGACATGAACAGAGATAGCTTAGAACGTGGCAAGTTAGAATGAAGACATCGTTGCTTTATAAAAATCTTATTTAAAAAGGTTTAATTTTGATCCACGAATTGCTATTAATTACTTTACCAGATTAAATATTTCATTGATTGGGTACATTTTTCACTGTTTTCCATTTGTTATGCTGATTAAATAATCTAGAACATATCTCCCATTTCTGTTCTGTTACCTTGTTTCAGAATCGCTCACAAAGTGGATCGGGAACCAGCAGCTGTTGGTGAAATTACTCTTTAATCTCCAGGAAACGTGTCATTACATCCATTGCTTATTATATCTTCAGCAGTCTTCCAGGAACACGGCGCTCTCCTTGTTGAGAGAACAAGCACGACAGAGCCGCTTTAATAACGGCTAACTCACCGTTTCTTAAACTCTCTTGTCGTCGTTTTCACGTCTGTCTTTTCAGGGCCTTTAGATGCTGTAGCATGTTTGTTGCTCGTAAAGCCCGGGGGCATCGTGTATGCTGCAATGAACTGATTTATTAAATTGTTTGCTTCACAGCAGCCACAAATATCCCCCCTCTGTAAAACACGGGAGCAGGAGACTGTTGATGGTACATCAGTGCCACACAATGACAAATTGCTTCAAGAGTGGCCAAGAAAGAGAGAGGCTTCGCACATCTGGCACAGGAGCCGCTTTGTTCGCTACACCTGTACTTACAGTTGCGGTCAGGAGTTCACGTTCACCCATTATGGGCATGAATGTCATTACAATATGGGGGGTTCTAATGATTTATGACTGGTACATTTCACTTTGTGAAATAATAACAGCCTACAACAGCTGGGTGTGCGAGTTTCATTTACCGTGGATTTTTTTCTAATCTACATTACGTCACATACATCCCAGTTATTTGATTAAATGCCAGCTATCAAGCTGCAACTTGATCACACCTTTTTTTTTTTGTAGTAACAAAAGAAGCACAATCGTGTTTGGATATTTGATCGCTGTTCTTATCTGAGTTGGTGGGACAAGTCCTTTAACAATCTCTTCCGTAACTTTTAAATGCACTTTATGCGTTTTCAGCAGTGTTGAGATTGGAGCCATTACAGATGTCACTAGCTGAGTTTCCATTACAAATGTACGTAAAACTTTGCTAATATAAAACAAAAATCATTATTGTAGCTGCTGATTTTACAGAAGGGCTACGGATTCGACACGATGGAATGACACAACTTTTCATGAACTGTGTGAAGCTGTGAGAGCTCTGGGGGAACCGGCTGCACATTGTCTGAAAAACAACAAAAACAAAAACAAACCATCATCCTCCTACCACTTTCTGTTGTCTTTTTTGACGTTTTGGCCAGTAGTAACCTCCAGGTGTTGATCATGTGACTCATATGATGCGAAAAAGTGTTTCCATTACAGTTTAGCCAAATATATATATTTCAGTAAGGCTAAAAAAAAAAACCCTGCCAAAACTGATTAACAAAAAGCGTGAGTTTGCTTTGGAATTGACATTTTTCCACTAAGCAAATTTATTTTTGTAATTTTCAATTTGCGCAATTCTTTGCCTCTCTCTATTGCAGACCTGGACTATTAACTCAACCATTGAATTCAATATTACTGACAAACTGTTTATTAATTTTCCCATAGTGTCGTGTTCTGTGTTTTTCTGTGTGTTTATTTCTAGTTTCCTGTGTGTCTGAGTCTCTGTGTTGTCCTGTCTCCCCGTGATTAGTCCCCAGGTGTATCTCGTTCCCTGATTTCCTCTTGTGTATTTAGTGTCACCTGTGTGTGTCTGTCTTCGTCGGGTCCTACGTCTGAGTTACGTCTGCGAACGTCTTGGTACGTCTGTTTAGTTTGTCACGTCTTTCAGTCTGCCTGTTTGGTTTGCCACGCATAATTTCCTGTTGCTACCTGTTGTGAGCATTAGCCTTCCGCTCAGCAGTGCTGCCAGGGTCTGTGGTCTGTTTTCTGTTTATTTATTACTATTAAACTCCTGCATCTACACCACATCTGGGTCTGCTGCGTTTTGCCTCACCACCACCAACCCCACTTCATGACACACAGTGGAGCCACATCATTGTACTTTGTGTTTTTGTTTTTAAATCACTAAAGATATTAGATTATAACACCCTATCAATGAAACAGATCAATGAAATCTTTCAGAGTTGAAAAGTGCGGATGGTGTTCATGATGGTAAATGTTTATAGTAAATGTATTTTTTGTAAGTCCTTTGAGTGGATCTTTCTCTGTCACTTCATCTCTCACTGCTGACCAGTAAAAGTGGTCAAACAAGACTAAAGGAATGACCTCGTTTCTGACGTACTTGGCTGATTCTTTTGTTTTGCAGTGACGCCTGTATGTATAGAAATGTTCCCTCCGTACAAAGACCTGCAGAGGCACCTTGATGAAAATCTGGATATGAATCATCTGTTCACAGTTTGATGTAAAGCTGAGACGCAAACTGAAATTGTTTCCCAGCAAATTCATGTATTTAGTTAAATTGAGCAGCATTACACTTTAGATCAAATTTAAGTTTAGATGTGTAACCCGACACTTTATGTAACTACAGTCAAATAACAAATCAGGGCATCCCATTTAAGGTTCAGTTCATTAAGAAACATTGATGTCTATTTTTTTAATCTCAGGAATAAAGAAGTTTAATTGCAGGTAATCAACCAAAATTAACTTTCAATTAATTTAAAGCTTAACCCAGCCCATTTGCATTCTAAGCAACAAATTAGGATGCCCTGGGTTTTCCATTCCTTAACTCTCAACAAGGCCTTGGTGGATCTATTGGTACGTTTTTTTGTCATGTTGCAGGGATGAGTTGCTCGTTAGGTCATTGTCATGTTTCAGAACCCATGTCCGCTTAAGCTTTAATTAATTTTTTTTTCATACAGTGACATATTTTAATAAAGTGCCTCTGATATCCTGCACATTTCATGGTGGATTGTATGATGTTGAGCTGTCCAGATCCAGAGGAAGCAAAACATCCTCAAACCATACCGACTGCCCGTCAAAGGTTCATAGTTTTAATGTTCTTGTCTTTCTGTTAGAGAACAATGGCTTCCTCTTCGCACATATCCCATGAATTCAATCTCTTTCTCGTTGTACATCTATGAAAAATTAGGAATAAGAATAAATTAGGAATAAAATCACAGGTTGTTGTACACAACAAACTCTGCAGAGTTAAATCAGCACTATGCCAAGTCTATTGGGTCCTTTTCAGAACTGGCATTAATTTAACTCTTGCAGAGTTATTTCAACGGTAGTTTGAGTAGTTGTAACTATTTATAACTGTTATAATTTTCTTGTTGAAATAACTCTGACCACATGAATCTTGATAAATGTTTCTTGGATTAATGGAGTTTGGAAGCTGTTTTTTGGGGATGCTTTCAACCAGCTTCTGTTACCAAAATCCAGTTTACAACCAAGTTGACATGTTCATATTTGAAGGCTGTTTACAGAACATAAATAAAATGTGATGTGAAATAAAAACTATTGAAGGTCATCATATAAAAAATGGAAAACTGAATATTTCTTGCTCAGATTCTCTTTATCTCCTAAAGATGGTAAGAATTCACTGAATTTTCTTTTTCATGACCATCATATTTTGCAGCTAGTTTAGATGGTAAGATGTCTGAATGGACTTTGCGCCGATAGAAGTTAGAAGGTTTTACATTTTTGAAGCAAACCTCTACAAATCAACAAGATGTAAAAGCACAGAGTGGCCGACTGGAACAGCTGGATGCAGGTCTGAAAAAAAACAACAAGAAAGCAACTCTCACTTTTTGTTGCAGAAAAACAGAGTCACTTGTCACAAAGCCTTCCTTTGGGCTATTTAAAGTTCTGAAAGAAGACTGAAAGTTACCAGAGATGTTCACAGCACCTATGTGAGCACCAGGCAAAAAGGAAAGTTTGACATAGCACCACATATAGAAGTTAAAAAAACAAAATCAAAATTCTTTATAAAATAGTTTCAGAACTGCCTTCCTGCATCTTTTCTGTTTGTGAGAAACACGTGTTTTAGACTGAGCTGCAGATCTGGGAACAGCTTGCACTGGGGATTTAGTTTGGCATCTCTACTAATTGGACTGATTCACAGTGATGAAGAAACAAATCAGATGACGCAATAATATGTCAGTTATGATTAGGCATTGGTCGTGTTTTTTATTTTGTGCTTAATAATTTGAGGTTATGATGCTATGGGACATCTCAGTATCTGAATTTTCTTCTAAAGCTAATGAAAATATATCTCATCATCTAGTAGTGATAATATTACCTAGTAATTGGATTGTTTTTTTAATCAGTTGTGTGAATTAATAAGATAGATATTTGTAGATGTGGGCAACATAAGGAGTTTTTTTGTTTGTCAAAATCTTAAAGATCAGACATTTCTGTACTCCTGTTATTTCTGTGAATGAGACTCGACCATTGACCAGGTTTTTTGTTTACATCCATCTCTGTGACTATCTCTCCCAGTTTGCTCCAAACCTCTTTTGAAATGAACACATCCTTGTTGTGTTTCTGCTGAGAACATTTCAGCGCTCGTCTTTGACCTTGAGTTAACAGCTTTCAGCCAGAAAGATGTTTTATGTGATTTTGTTTTGGAACTCTCTTCCTGAAAACTTTGAGAAAAATACTTGAAAATAACGCTCTCTAAACAGAGAAGAAGCACACTTTTTTTTTTTTATTAAGCCTACGTTTCTGAAATAAAAAAAAATTTTAGGAGTGTGTTGTAATATTCCAATATTAAATTTTAGGTTTTCATTCGCTGTAAGACAAAAATATAGACATAGTTTTGAAGACATCTGACTGTGTGCAATTAATATACAGAAGTTTTACGTAGTGAATCGAGTTAGTGAGACGAATGAACTTTTAAATAACATTCTAGCTTAATGATTGTGCTACAATTACCTTATTATTACAATTACCTTATTATTACAAATGTCTAATGTTGCACAGCAAGAGAACTCAGAAACGTTACTGAGAGGAACAATGAGAAACTAACAGAAGCAAAAGTTTATTATGATCAGGGACGATGGCAATTTTCATTTACCGATGATAAAGTAAACGTATGTGTACTCAGTTTGTTAATAAATATTTTATGTCTCAACAAGTAGAAATTATCAATGATTGCATTTATGCTCAACTGATTAAACCCTAAGCCACCCATATTTCGCCAAGTTTTGCACTGAAACGCTGTAAGTGGCGCTGATGTTCCTAGCAGGAAGAGGGGCCCCTCACCTAATTCTGCTCAAGGCCCTGCCTAACCTTGGGCCGGCCCTAATGAGTAATTATTAATTATTAGAGTGGTTACTGTTTTGTTGATTATTTTAGTGACTAAATCTAATAAGATCATCTGGTTTACAGGTGAAGTGTTGCTGTTGTGATTCTGGGAATAAATCTATATTCTCAATGTCTTCCTCTCATAAATGTGCACCTTGGACATAAAGAAAATTACCTCATAGAAAGATTTGTATGTTGTTTTTTTAATGATTTTTGATAAAGACAGTTTCTTGATGTAAATCAAGAAAATTAAATCACCCATGTTTTCTTCTGGTATTGTAAATGACCACTTAAAACAGTTTATATTGTGCATGACATGACATTGTTACTGTGTATGACATGAAAACGATATTCGTTCCGTATGCAGGTTGAAGGACGTGCAGACTGCTGGAGAGTTTGGCCAAAGGGAGATTTATTATTTGGAAGAAAAAAATAATAATTCAAATTCCAGAGAGGGGCTAAATAACGTGGCAAACGCGACATTAGAATAAACGCTGGTTGAGTGACCTCAGTGAGCGACCAGACGTAACGTTTCCATGTGTTTCCTCATCCCATTTGTGGAGCCATCGCTTCTGCGTCTGAAGGCTAAAAATGATGAATTGCTCGAAGCCCGCTCTCAGTTTTTAGCATCAGCTGCTAAATTCACATTTAAACTGAAGCTGTTTGGGGTTTTTTTATATCTGCTGCAGACTGCATCTTTCAATTTATTTATCTGAAGCATAAAAAAAATACTAAATTATTTTTTAAAAGAAACAAAGCAGTTTGTAAGTGAACAAGCCAACATAATTTCTTAGGCTGAATAACAAGAAGAAAGAATAGTCCATGAAAAAAGTGACGGCTGTTTAAAATAATCTGATCTCAAGTTTTCTTGCTCTCCTCATAAGTTCTTAATATAATTTTAAATTGCTTGTTCTGCATTTCTCCTTGAATTTGACACATTTATGTTCTACAACCATTTCCAGGTCTTTGAGGCTGGAGGAGCCACTGCTTTCTTTATGTTGCTGCATTTTTGCCCCCTTAGCCTGTTGACCAGAGAAGTGTGTCATATGGCGTCTTAGGAAAAGAGGATTACATCGAGATTCTACAGAAAAACATCAGACCGTCCACAGGAGAAAAAACACCCAGCGGTTTTCATGTTGTTGACTCATCTCCATCCACAGAGCACGCAAGTTTTCATGTTTCATTTTTAATTCATTTTAGAAGTGTAATTTAAACATTTGCTAGCCTGTCTGGGTGGGTCATGTATCTCCAGATGCTTACGGCTAAACCGACACCCGGCTCTGCGTAGCTGCAGACGGAGACGGATGCAGAAGTCATCACATCAGAGTGTGTCAGATGTGTCAGGCGGCCACAGAGCGCAAAGATCCCCAACGTGTAAACATACGAGATTGGTCTGGGCTTGCAGTGCCAGTAAGTCTGAAAGCTTCAAAATGTGTCCGACGAATACGACCACAAGATCAAGTCAAATTATTCCTCTGAAGGTTGTTAATGTTCTTTGTAACACTGAAAATCAGAAATCAGATTTTAAAAAATGTTTAACATTTCAACTTAATAAACTTAACATATTTACCTGTATAAACTTAACTTGATTACTTGGAACAAATTAATTAAATTATTTTAAAAGTTGGATCACCTGTTTTCGGTGAATGTTCCAAGTTTATTTTATTTTAATAATCTGGGCATTTTAAAACTGTTGGTATCAGAGACTTTGACTATAAACTGAACTCAAAATACTTGCTAGATGTACATTGGTAGGTTGTAACAAGTAAACAATATCCAGTTAAAGGATAATTTACAAAGAAGTAGCTAAAACAAATTAAAAAACAGATTTATTTTGTTCTATAAAGAGTCGGTTATATGTCTGGTTTGCTTGTTTAAATTATCTGGTAGCCTTCAAGTTTGAATTAAGTTTTTCAGTTTACTGCTGTTATTATAGTATGGAAAAATAAAGACACCCTAAATACGCTCCACATACTAGCAGTTCAGTTACGGACGGACCGATCCACTTTTTTCCACATCCGACACCGATACAGATATCTGATGTTCAGTATCGGCCGATACCAATACAGAAGAACAGAAGTAAACTGGCCTGAAACGTTTCTTTTGTTTTTAAAAAACAAAAGAAGAAACGTCCTGAATTACAAATGTATGTGATAACGCTGCACCACTTAAATGCACCAATAGATTCACAAGCTTGGTCAAACATGTAAACACAATTTGAATTTGTTTAGTCTGTGCAACCAGCAGTATAAAAGCTCACGCAAAAATAGATAATAAAGCAACTGAAACTCAGTCTGAATAGATCTGCGCTTACAGATCAGGAACATTCTCACCTCTTGAATCTTTGTTCAACATCGAGATCAATACATATATCAATATCTTATTATCTTAAATTATCATCTCTGGTTGAAATCGTCTAATAGTGTCTATATGAATGCAATGTTAGGTGATATTGGTAGGTATGGCTCTTTTTCGTCGTGTTTTCATTTGGCGTTAACGTTGGCTGAGTCTCAATTTCAATCTGCCAGATCTGCTGGTAATTAAAAATGACCCCAACAGACCCACAGTGCTTTTACTTTTAGGTTGATAAAGCTTTTCAGTTTCAGCTTTATCCACCTGGATCTGTTTTTTTTTATAGCGTCATATGAATTTACATAATCTCAGATATTTCAGACTCAGATTGCTACATTTCTATACACGGTACTCGGTTTGACTGAACAAAAACTGGAGGACAATCATTTTTGTTTTTAGATTGTAAGGCTAGATAAGCAGGTTCATTATCTTCTAAATCTCCTTTGAGCCAATTTAGCAGCGGCTCAGGAAGTAACGGAGGAATCCTTTGTAGTGTTGATAGAGGAGAGACAAGATTCAGCCGACCACAAACTGGGCTGTAACCTGACTACAGCATCACATTTCTCTCCTCGGATTTCTAGTTGGGTTTACAAGAAGTCACATTTAACTGTAATGAAGCCGCAGTGACCAAATAGAAAAATTCACGGGATGCATTTTGTTTTGATGCTAAAGTGGATCCACGGTAGAAGTGAGTTTCTGTCCCAACGTTTCATTATCTGGAGCTTTGAATATTAAATCAAAATAAATTAAACCTAAATTAAAGCAAATTGTGTACACTCACCGATCAAATAACTTTGACAGAAATACACAAAGATTTTTTTATATTTTTTAGCAATATCAATTTCTCTCATTGTGAGCAACTTTGTTCACTCTCTCTTCTTTCGGCCGTAGATTCAGCTCTCTGACTTATCGCAGCTGCCTTGGCGTCCGTCAGACCATTTCATCACACTGACCTTTTACTTCCTGTGCTTGGGATCTTTGTCCTGCTGCATGACCCGATTTCAGCCACAGTTTCAAAGCTGGACAGATGGCCGCACATTTGGATGTTGACTACTTTGGTACGCACCGAAGTTCACGGCTTATTCGGCGACTGCAAGGCGTCCAGGTTGCCGTGGTTGCAGATAACGAGGCCCACACACCATTACACTGTGCAGGTGCATCTGGTGGCCGCATACTGTAGAATCGTTACTAAAAAGATTGTACATAATATTATGAACACATTTTCAGCAGTGTTTTGTTTTTTTAATAAGGTGTAACATAGTACCTTATGAAAGCGTTTCTTGTTTCAAATGCTAACATCTGTGTATTTTATTGGGAGTTGAAGTGATGATCCAATAACAAAGTTCATACTTGTGACATAAAAGAAAATGAATACAAGCTTTTATATATATATTTGCAAGAAACAAATAAAAACCTGTGAAGTGCATTTAGTTCTATGTACTGTGATACCTTTAAACAAAGTCCATCCTAAGAAGAGTAAACCCTCTCCTCTGACATGGTGCTGGCACTATCATGCTGTGGGTATACTTCTCAGTGTCATTTCAGTAGAAAACCTCTATAGAAAACTCAAGATTAGCAAACATACAGTTTGAGACCCAATAGAACGGTTTAGAGCTAAGCAGATTAATGTTTTAGAGTGGCCCAGTCAAAGTCCCAACCTAAATCCCGTTCGGAATCAGTGGGCAGGACGTCATATTGTTTAGGGATGCTCTTCTCTCTAACCGAACTTGAACATTTTTGGAAAGACGAGTGGATGAAAACGGCCTCCAGATGTGCAAAGCAGGAAGAAGATGTGTCTTACATTTCAAAAATGTAATCGTAAAGACAAATATTGTGTGGTTGAAAGCACATCTATCACCCAAACACCAGTAAAACACACTAACCTTAGTGGTTCAGTCAGGGACGAGCACGATTCCTGCATTCATCATCTTCTATCGGCTCTGCACAAACAGATGTTTGTAAAAAAAAAAAAAAACAACGTAGTCCAGCCACATAGTCAATATACTGTAACAAATTCAACAAAATTTATTAGCTTTTCTTATTTTATTTTTTTCAAACTAAAAATCCAATTAAAGCCTCCTGACTTCACTGCTTTCCGGGAACGACTTCTGTGTCAAATGAAATATCACAACATGCTAAATCAAAAAGCAAAGCCATGTTCGTGTGACTCGCACAGCGGGGCGGCATGCCTCGTAAAGCACAATCAAATTTCAAGCTATTAAATGTATGTCTGGTAAGATAGTCGTTTCCCCCGCAGAAAGGGGAAACGACAAGAACATGGCCGGGCCTTCGTGCGAGCCGGCGCTCTGTACGGCTGCGCACAGACACCCGCCATACCTGTCAGCTTCAGAAATCGCCCACACACACAACGCCATGTCAGTGTTTGCCTGTCTGACCCGAGAAACAGCTCATCGACTGCCGGCCTCCGTGGACAAGCCACTACACCTCAAACCGCACGAGGACTCGCCGCCCCCACTGCCGCTCAGCCGCGTGCAAATCCATCTTACTTATGTTCCTTTTTTTAAAAGCTGCACTGGCGAGTTCAGAGCCGAGGAACCGATTTTCTGCCAATTCACAAACAAAAACGGAGAAATTAAAAAATCTGCTTTGGTTCTGCTTGTTGACGAGGTCTGTCTCTTAACAATGGTATCAGATTTGTTTCTGGCTGCTGTGAGTGTTTTACAGAGAACTCCAGCGTGTCGTGAGTGGGATAAACCGTTTTGTTTCTTTCTTTCCCATGTTTTTTTTTTTTTCTTGTGACAATTTCCACTTGTATGCACAGCAGCTGTGAGCTGTGCTTCCCTGCTGGCATCACATCCCCCTCTCTCAATTACATCTGGGACCGAGATGACCTGTGGGCTGTGAACATAAATCTCTATCGGTGCCACGCAGGTTTGTGTGGGCTCACAGAGGGAGTATGTAACACGGGTTAGAGGTAAGAAACAAAGAAACAGCAGATAAAGGGAAAAAAGTCAATCGTGATCCAGCCTTCCTGTGCAGAAAATACAGCCTCGGCTCGCCCTGCAAGCCTCCTTTTCATTGGCTCATTTACTTAATTATATCCTCTTGTAATATTGTTTGAACTGAAAACAAACAAATGATTTGATTTACAAGCTTCACAGCTTCATCTTAGCCGGTTGTTTTGAGAGCCTCTCAAATTTGTGCTGCTGGTTGAGTGTGAAGGATTTTTTTTGTTGTTGTTTTTCTTTCATCTCATCCAGAGAAAAAAAAATATTCTCACCACTTGGATGTTTTATGCTTTTAGCAGAGGTGTGCCACACCACGTATTTTGGTATCGTTCCGAACCCAAGTAAATACAGGGTCAGTATCGCTGATATACTGATACCAATAACTTAATGTTGTGGCCATTTATGCTACATTTTTGTAGTTTGTAATTTCTACCAATTTAGTTTTTTGGGGGGGTTTTTGGGTAGTTGGAATATATTTAAGTTAATTTAAAATCAAAATTTGAAATTAATATTTATATTTGGAATTGTTGAAGAAGAGACGGCAGGCGAATCAGGAAGAAGCTCGAATCAAAAAGAACCAAATCTGAGCTGGTTTTAGAAACATGTACGATTTGTATTCTTGGATTTTTCTCTTTGAGTAAAGGGAAAACCCAAAGTTGGCATCTCTGAAACACATGAAATCACTTAGAAGAGCATAAGAATAAAACACAGGACAATATTACCTCTGAGTATTGTGTCTAGTTTCCATCTTCAGGGTCATAAAAACAAACACCCACAGAAGCAGCGTTGCCCACTCACCCGGATGAGAAACACAGTCTGGAGGAAAAGGTCGTGGGACTAGTAACGCAAGAATTAGTAGCAACAAAAGACACAATAACATCCTACAAAGAAGGGATTTTTCTCAGCCTAATTTCTCTAATCCATTTTTTATTTTTTATTTTTTGCACAAAAGTGTTGCATAAGAGCCAAAATCCAATAACCAAGAACGTGTCTTTTGTCCGTTTTGCTTTTGTGTCACAAAGCGGTCCGTCCGTGGAAGAAAGACGCCAACAGAGCAGAGTGGAAACAAATTCAAAATGGTAAAAGTTTCAATTTCTTGAAAGTATAAGGTTGGATGAAACTCAGAGGGGGAGATTAAGTGAGATTTAAAATGCTTAATACCTGGCAGCCTGTCGTCGGGCAGCTTTCCATGAAGCCGTGACACAAGAGGTGACCTTGACATGAGGAGCCGGGGCTTCAGATGACACGCTGTCATGTCAGCGCGAGTCTTCTTCTTTTCCGAATGCAGCACAGCGACAGGGGACTTTCTAAGCACCTGCAAACCCTGTTACTGGGCTGTTGTTTGGGGGGGCGATGAACGCAAACCGCGACGTTTGTCGTTGATTCGGTGGATTAATTACCGTTTTCAGATCCTTTAATCTAACCTTTAACTCTGAAACCGACACCAAGTGGGTGCTATTACGCAGATTATTCAAGTTCAATGTCTTAAACCTTGTTTCTTTTAACGGTGGAGGTTTGCTAAATTAACACTGGAGCCCATAATACCTGCTATACTTCAGAAGAGCCGCTGATGTCAGCGGACTGCGCCGGAGCGCCGCACACTATAAATGTGGGCTCTATGTTTTAAGATTTCACTGGCTTTGGAGCAGGCAACCCCTTGTTCAATTTCCCTTCGACAGTAATGTCCCCCTGAATTAATGTCTTTTATTTATTTGTTCCCAAAATGGAGAATATAGGAAACCGTTTTTGAAAGCTCAAATTATTTCAGAACAGTGAAAGCAAAGTGTATATCCTCCATCCAAGTGATTTCGGGGCCACAGAAATCGATAGCTCTCCGGTCGCATTTCTGCCAGGTTGATTGAGGTGGTTGAGCTCAGGAGCAGAGATGGATCAAGTCGGAGATCAATCAAATCTGAAACATTTCGTCTGAAAGGCGGGAAGTGTAGGGCGGCCAAGTGAGCAGGAGGAGATTTCAGAGGGCTGAGGGTTCTGCTCGGCTCCTGACGTCGGACCTTTCAGCTCTTCAGAGTAGAAGAAAAGCTTTTCAGAATAATCCGCAGTCACTCTCTTTACATGAAGAAATGTGGCTATAGACACATTTTGCATAAAGACGTGTTTTGGAAAGTATTTTTGTTTTTTGTCCAGTTCTTTTATCTTTAAGAATAAAGACAGATTGCTTTTCCTTTTTTTTTTTTTGTTTTTTCTTTAACAAAGAATAATACCCTACAACGACTTGCTCTGTGTGACCTTTTGGTTGTTTGGGGGAAAACACCAATGCTTACTTGTGAAAAGTCACAGAACCATCCTGGATGTGTTTATAATTACACCTGGGGAGGATAAAAACACACACAGGACAGCCGAAGGTAATAAAGCAAGGTAAACTGAAAAAAATTAATTCTCACCGGACTTGTTCAATGCCAGCTATGTTTATTGGCATCCCTGCAACAGATTTTTTTTATTATGGCAGAACAATAAGCAATGAAAGTCAATCCACTTATTCATTTGAAAGAAATCCCACGTTAAAAGCTAATTACTCTTGACCACATCACCGGTGGCTCAATCCCTGAGTCGACTCTTAGCACAAGCCTCGTTTTGCCAACATGGCTGAACTCCTCCTGTCTTTGATCCTGCACGACTGTGGAGACGGTTCTCTGTCGGAGACCTGCGAGTCGCTTTCAGAACCGCTACAAATGGGCTCAGAGTGTCCGTCCATCCTCCTAAATCCTCTGATATCAATCTAATCTGATATAATCTGAACAAATCTTTAGGAAGCGAATGTAATTCACAAGAGCCCGACCCACACAACTCACAGGGCTCAACGCCTATTTTGTTCCTGTTGTCCTAACCGGCCAACAACCCCTAACAGAAGATACTGATTGTTTCCCATATGTATGATCACTGTGTTATACATAAATAGGATGTTTCTGCTTCTTCAAGAGACACTTTGTTCAGTGATCAGTCAGTCGGGTTGTTCTTTAGCTTTTTAAGAGGATTCTCACATTTTTTATTATTATTATTATTATTATTATTATTATTATTATTATTATTATTATTATAGAACAAATAAAAGTCGTTTTCTAATATTGATTCCTTAAATACATCTTAAAATACTTTATTTAATGGTGGGACATTTCTTTTGTTCACTTGCTTACATCGAACAGGGAGGGGATCTTGTTTCATCAATAAAGTTTATTTGACGTCTCTTTACCCTTCAAATCATTTTGTGTCCAAAAAGCCGCTCTTCCCTATACAGTACAACCTGGAATACAAAGCGGATTTGTATTCTTATCTTGTCAAGATGTCAAATAAAATGAACGTTGCCACATAACAAGCACCGCTAGGCTTTAATTTATATTTAATTAAAGTGGGTTATTATTTTCGAGGTGCAGGTTTGCTTGCAGCCTGAACGAATGTAGCTGAAGTTCGTGACTCTGGGCAGCCAGTATGTGCCTCACGTCAGGCTCCAACACTTAACGCCCCGGTCCAGAGAAACTGAGCAGGTAGGAAGCTGACAAGTACAGATTGCTGTTTGCGAGAGTAGCCATAATTGCACCGATAGGAACTATTACTTGTCCTTCCCAGGTGAGATTATCAAGTCAATGATCTTGAACTAATGACCAGAACATGGAGCCTGGACCCCGGCAGGCTGCTCTGTGCTATAGCGGCACAGGAAGTGTCTGTCTGCCACAGGGAGCCCAGCGAGAACCGTCCTCCACCGTTCTGACTGGGAATAAATGAGCGCTGTTTAAAATAGCAGAAGGCAAAAGGTCACGTCCTGTTGGTAAAAATTATTCGAAGTTCCACTTTGATTCGCTCGAGAAGGATTTGCATTGTAAACAGTAGCTGTAAGAAGTGCTAAATGTCAGCTGATTTCTAGTCTTTCTGATTATTTCTTGATATTTAACGCCATTAAACGCAGAAAAAAACCTCCACATTGTTTCTCCTACTTGTTGTAAATGAATAATCACATCACTTTGGAGTTCCATCCAGCTCACACTGTAGACAGTAAAATTATGATAAGTACTTTAGTACTTTGTGTAAGAGCAACAAAAAAAAAGTAAACAAGCGGATGTGCTGGCCTCTGGGTTAATTTGCCGCTTTGCCGATCTCTACTTCCATTTCATACCCACACGTTGCAATTTCATGATAACCTACTTCCATTTCGTATAAAACTGTCAGGAAACAGTATGCAGGTAATTTAAACTGTGCTTAAAGGTTGAGTAGTTTCATTAGTATTAATACATATTACACCAGGTTCCATTTTTAATCCACTTTTATTTGGTCACTTCTTGTGGAATCTGAGCAATTGTGACTTTTGATCAAACCAAAACAATCCTTGACGACCTCCGCTTGGAAGGTGTTATTTATTTACTACTATGGTTGCAGAAGTATGAATCGACAGGACCCAAAAACACAAAGTATGAAGCAATCCTACCTGCTCTAAATGTAAAGTACACAACAAGACAAAACAAGGTATTTGGAGAAACTGATGACGAAGATCAAACCCAACATTTTCTACTCATAACATGTCACAGGTTATAAAATAGAATAATGTGCTGGAAATAACATTTTATCTGCCAAAGTTGTGGGGATTTTTTTTTTTTTACATTTAACCTCAATACTCTAAAACGTAAAACAACAAATTCCCTCCTATCAGCATTTCTATCTTTTTAAAGTCCCGCTCTTTTAGAAACTTTGCATTTTACATTTTTAAATTCATGAATCCATAATTCCTTTAAAATGGTTTTAGAAATATCAGATCAGTGTTTTTGTTTTCATAGACCAGCCTGGCTGGGATCATGCAGATGTTTAATCTGGTCCACATCTCAATTCACCGGCAGCTGCCATTACGCTCCAATGAAACATGACAAATTCCAACAGAATCGAGACACTTTTGATCTTCAGAAGAGGGGCAGATTCACACCGCTGTCAGTTTCTGGCTCAATTTAGCGTTGGCTTGGTTATCATTCGTTCGTCCGATAGTCTCTGGTTTATGACCCCTAACAGCAGAGAGCAAAGATCCTGCTTTGTCCTCTACTTAGCCTGTATCAATATCTCCTCTGGCTTGCTAGCTCTCATTTCCTTGGCTCCCCCACAGGGGCATACAAATGAGTTGTTAAGCTCCAGACTTCAAGTAAAGATCAATCAACGGTTTATGTGGAACATGCTTCTGACTTTGCCTTTCTGAAGCTGGGGGTAATTATCTGCAGATCTGCTTCTCCTGCCCGTTGAATCCTGTTCATGGTCATGGGAAGCTGAAGCCTCAACTGGTGTTGAGCGAGACTGGGACTGGGACTGGGACTGGGACTGGGACGCCAATCCATCACAATTAAAGAAGCATGCGCCACGTGCAATCGCAGCGAGGGGCTCATTAGAGTGTCCAGTGAGCTAAACATGCATGGGTTGCTCAGTAACTCATGCATGCTTAGCTAGCTAGCGCCTCGCTGTGCAGCTCCTGGTCTGCACACTCAAGGAAATCACTACGCAGTTTGGATAAGTGATTCACATAATTCACAAAAATCCACCCTCGCTTGTTACACGAATATAATTTTATTGGCCTGGTTACAATGCCGATTTTAGCAAGCGGTTACACAAAGTATTAGTACTGTTGTACTGTTGTTTTCCTTTTAAAGCTGATGAAGGAGTCATTGTGATGACAAAGAGGAAAATAAAATCAAATGGACTGGAAATGTATAAAATAAGAGCCAGGTGTGGGCAGTAATGATGGCAAAAGTGCAAAATCGTACCAGTAATCTTTGGTTAAGATAGCGCAAATATCTTAGTACACTTGAAATAAGGCAAAACTAACCATCAAGAAATGGTGCAGCAAGTTATTATAACTTGTTTTAGTCAATAATTCCTTAATATTGATTTTTTTATTATTATTATTAGTTCCATTGGCAGATTATTTCACTTATAACAACATATCTTCCCCATGTTTTAAGAGAAATAATATGCCAGTTGAACTAGTACTTTTCATCAATTGTAAGGAATTATTTACTTAAAACCATCTGCCATATCTTGCTGAAAGTTTACTTATGAGTGAGTTTTGTCCCATTTCAAGTTTACTAAGATTTTTGCCCTAGACACAACAATGCATGGTTATGCTTTAGATTTTTCCAGTTTAACTAATTACATTTACAAAGTAACATTTAAATAAGTAACAGTTTGGATAAAAATGTTCTGCCAGGGGTATTTTTTTTATGAGTAACGTTATTGAAGTTATTATTTTCTACCCACCTCCAGTTGCTCCACCGAATGAAGAACCAACATGTTTTAACCAAAATGCACCACAGACTGAAACACGTCTACAGTTTGGTTTAAAGCGAGACTTTTTCACCACTTTTAATGTTTTAATGTTGATTCCTATCTTTTGCAGTGGCTGAACCATTTCTAGGTCAAGTTAATATTAAGTAAGGTATATATTTATATATAACAGATGAAAAGTTATTTGATCCAACATGTATAAATGATCTGCTGCATTCGCTGTTTTATGTAGTGAAACAAAATCAGCTTCTGTCTTAATCTGTTGCTTTGTCATCATTTTATTTATTCACTATTTATTTTTTTATTGCAGTCTTTAAAAAACATTACACAAAGACTTGTTGTCCGTCTGATTAAACATTTTTTGTTTACAAATAAATTCAGATGCTATGAACAGTTACTCAGAGCATAAGTCGTGTTGTTACCACATACTGTTTTTTACTCTTAAGTCATTTCTTGGATAGATACTTTTTCTCCTTGAGTAAAAATACATTGACGGTTCTTACTTGAGTTCGGTTTCTGACCACCTCTGCGCAGAACCAAATATCAGCCCGGGTTGTTTGAGCGCAGAGATCCAAACAGGTCATAACACTTTGTTCCTCTGAAACTCCAAGGTAAAACTAAAATCAAGACCAGGTTAGAGGCAATCAGCGAGGCCCTCAGGGTCTTTCTGCTTCTCATCAAGTCTCAGACATCCAACTGCAGCAGGCCTACCTTTGAGGGCAGAGTGCTAGACTCTACCCTCTCCCAGAAAGTCACTTATTTTCTTTCTTTTTTTGCCCTCCTGCTGGTGCCTCTGCTCCAGATTCTGCTCAGATGCTTGCTTCTTCTGCTGCTCCTCTGAGGTCGGCCCGCTGAATTAGCATTTTTACTGCTGCTGGAGGTTCTGCGTAGCTGCTATAAAGCTGCTGTCATGCTGCTTCCTATAGTCCCACATATAGTGGCATATTGAAAAAGAGGCATTGCATAAATGAAAATGCGTGGAAATGAGGCGCATTTTGTTGAACATCAAATCTTGTCAAGTGTATAAAGCATTAGTGCCTGTTTTGTTTATGTCAAACTCTTGGTGTTCTGCTGCTTTAGGAAGGCAGGCGGTTATGCTTCTGCTGTTTAAGTTCCCCACACACTATATTTTAGGATCAACTGAGAATTCAGGAATTAATATTTTATCCATAAGCCGTCAGTACATATTATACCTGAAATAATCAGAAATTAGGTCAGACTGTAACTTGAAATTTCTCAAGAGGATTCATCATGCCAACCCTAATAATTTTTCACCTGTGTAGACAGAGTGTCTGCATAGCGTAGCCTGACATTAAATCATCTTGTTATCGGTTCACTGTTGCAGCACATGTCCCAATTGTAAAGCAGCGATGCATGTTTGTGTTATGCCTCCTCAGAGTTGTGAGGCTCAGGAAACAGAATGTATGCTGGAGAGTTATTTACCTAAAGCGGGATGTGGTATTAAACTTTGCATATATACTGGGTCAGGTTGGTTAGTTTAACGAGTCCAGGCATCAGCACCAATGTTGCAGATTTGCTGCTGCTTCAGGACCCACTGATTTTACTCTTACTGCTGTTCTGCTCTTAAACAGTAGAGGTCGAGGTCGCTATATATATATATATATATATATATATATATATATATATATATATATATATATATATATATATATATATTATGGAAATGTTGCCTTTAAATTTTTTTTTAGGTCTTTGTAACATCTTGTAATTTATTTTTTTCTGTGGATATACATGACCGGCTATCACAACAGGACACACAAACCCGGAAAATGGTTTATCCTGCCATTTGGTTTTTCTCAAGAGATGCTGTTCTCCACTTCCTGCCATCCACTCGCTGGTCTTTTGTCTGCTGCTGACACCTTTTGAGAACAACCCGGCCCCCCCTGCGCCTCACGTGCATTTCTTCTGAGTTAATTCACACAAAGTAAACAAAAACAAAGGAAACACAAATAATTCAAATTCAAAACATGCAAACGAGAAGCGTAAAAATGCCCTAAAACTTTAAACTCTTCCCCCTGTGAATGCCACAGATTTTACTGCCCTCTCCAAATAACATTCCCACACTTTAAAACAATTCCCCTAAATACCAGCCCACCTGTGAATGCTCCCATTTTACGATCTATCTAAAAAGCCATCAAACCAGCTGGCTGGTTTTATGATGAAACCCTATCAAAGGATGATAAGAAGGATACAAAAAAAAGCAGCTTTGTATCTGGAAAAGCTGAACCGGCATCACATCTGCTCACGTCAAAAATAAGAATAAACTATAATCTCACACCTGCTGTTGCTTTCGCTCAAGTGCGCTGGCAGATAAATCTCACGGACCAGAACCCAAATCTGGACGCGCAGACACTCACTTAGGCGCGCGGACGAACTGTCAGCGTAAATCCCAGCATCTGAGCCCAAACAACTGGAACTAATGCTCTAGAAAAGGTTTTTTTTTTCC